>NC_044251.1:35290123-35600162 GCF_003957555.1 Calypte anna
TCATCCCTTGGCAGGCAGATGAGTGAAGGAGCAGTGCCCCAAATGAGCCTGCTAACACCTGGAGAATGTCTCGCAGGTACAGGGAGACAAATCCTGTTCAGAAGGAATTCGTGAGTAGGGATGGTGAGGTTGGACTTGGTGCTGGCTGCTGTGCTGGGAATTGATGGAATTTCCCCACACTGTGCCAGCCCACCTGCAGGAGCAGTCCAGACAGACAGAGGGATGCAACAGCAGAGACTGCTGAACTCTGGTCTGGGCACTTCAGGATGTGATTCACAGAGGCTCTGGGCTTCCCCGGAGCTGGGGAAGTGGTTTCGGCCCAGATAAGGCAATACCTCCTCATGTGGCACAGCATCTCGGGATGTCTGAGCAGAGTGCTGCTTGTCAGAGACTGCTGAGCTTGCCATGACTTTCCCCTTCAGACAGTGTCAGCCTTTCCTAGAACATCCTTCTTGAGTCATTTCACCTTTTTTGTGGTCTACCCCATTTCTACGTCTCCCTTTACTTTTCCCATTCTCTCTCTTTACACATTTCGCCTCCAGCTGTGGGAAGAGCTGATGCTGTCACCTTTGCTTTACGGATCCCCTTAAGGTTCACTGCTATGGGATCACTTCTACATGTGGGTAACAGCCACCTCCAGACCACCACCACATGGAGACAGGCAGTCTTCCTCCAAAGCTCCTTTAGCCTCCCATGGTCTTTACAGAGCAATTTGTTAAGTGTAGGACACAGCATCACATCAGGGGCAGTAGTGCTTAAAATGTGCTTGCTAGAGAAGGCAGTTTTGTAAAGGTGAACTTGAGGTAAGACTAACACATATCTCAGATGTCAAGTGCCAGACTGAAAAAGTGTTTGGTCGTGAAATAAAGACTGGCAAACTTACTTGTGATGGCTGGTTTAAGAGACTGAACATTGCCTTGGGGCTAACTGTAAAAATATGGGGCATCTAAGGACACATGAGGGCTGCTGAAAGAGAAAAGTGGTGGGTGATAATACATACCAATCTAATAACGTTAGAAATAATTTGAAACAAATTAGCAGTGGAAAACAGAATAATAACAATTTTAAAAAAAAGAAAAGAAAAAAAAAAGATAGAGAAGAACAAGTTGTAGGTATTACTAATATTTCTTCTCCTGTATGAGCAAAAAATTTTCCTTGGAGTCTCCAGCCAAGTGAGAATGTGTAATTGCAATTCATGAGGAGAAGTAACTGTTGGCTGTCACCATTAGTGATAACATATTAGTACTGGATGTTCTGATGAGGGCCCTCTGTGGTCAAGTAAACATGCCTACAAGGCTTAGCTGTAGTCTTTTCCTTTTAGAGAGCACCTCTAAACCTGTTAGAGGTTTAGAGACCTCTAGGTCTCCACTGCACCTTTAATCATGATAAATTATCATTGCTGTTTTTCTGACATTAGAGTTACCTATCTGCTGAACAGGGGTAGAGATCTGGAGACTTGGTAGCTGGTTTCTTGTAAAGTAGAAATAACCACTACCAGTATATCATGAATGTGTTTTATTTCCACACACCTTCTCACGTCCTGGGACTGAGCTGGCCAAATGACACACAGGATTTTTTTTTTCTGAGTTCCCAGCCTATGGTCAAGATGTAACTCCCAAGAATTACAGAGAACAGCAGAACAGCAGGAGATGGTCTAACACATCCAACTCTCAGGATGAAAGGAGGTAGCTCACCCAGCAGGTCTTCACAGGACTGAGTGCTCTGTGGAGATTCATGAAAAGCCTGTGTCCAGCTATTGCACCTCAGGACACCTGAAGAGAGATTTCTCTGCTTATGAGAAGGAGAGATCATCTCTTCCTCATGGGTCCTTTGCAGAAACTAGCTTGAAGAGCAGCAAAGCCTCCTGGTGATCCTTCTGTTTTTATGCAAATTAACTCTTAATGAGGAAAAAAAAAACCACAACTTCAGAGTAATTTCTTTGGGTTACCTTTTTGATGTGCAGCTACAGAGTTTTAATCCAGTGGTACCTATTAAAATGTTTCTTGGGAGCTGTTGGGGTAGCACTGTTCAGGCAGGCCAGGAAGCATTCAGAGAAGCAAACTGGCTCTCTCCATGCAAATGAGCCCTCTGAGATAGCTGGAAAACTCTTTCTTGTGGGCTTTGCTAAATACTGTGGTCAAATGGGCTGTTATTTGCTCCTTTGTACTGACTGCAGATGCTGAACACACACCCTGGCATGACGTGATGCTGTTTGTCCAGGCTGATGCTTGGGCACTAAAATGAAACGAGCACAGAGGCACTGAGCTTGGAAAAACAAGAGGTTCAGAAACCACTTCCAGCTCTACACCAAGTCACACGGGTATGGGCCTTGCCTGGGCTGCATTTACCCTTGTTTTAAACAGGCATATCCCTGATGACCTCACTACTGTACAAACAGGGTAGGAATCACACAGTAAGTGTCTTTAAGCTTGCAATAGGACTTCAATAATACCATAGTGTGATGGGTTTGCTTCTAAAATCAGCCATGATTCCTTCAAGCAACTGTGTAGAAGAGATTGGAGAGGCATGGTCCTGAGTAGGCCTGGAGCTCTCTGCTGCTGGGACAGCAGCTAAGCAAACCATAATGCAACAGAAAGCCCTTAGCTCACTTAAAAGCAAAGCAATAATCCCTCAGTGGTGAGGGAAATTGGGCAGGAAACCCCCTGTGGGTGAGGCTGCAATTGAACAGTCTCGTTCCACAGCTCAGCACGTGGTCTACCCTAAAATGCCAATACCAGCCTGGCAATGATGTGCCCAATGTTGAGCACAAGGGTTTGCCCAGCATGTGAATGAACCATCCCACAAGAAAACATCACTGAGTGTTCCTCACCCTTGTTTGTCCTGAGGCAGCAGGGATGCACTGACAAGGCTTGAGCCAGTCTGCCAGACAGGTTCTCCTCTTGCAGGCAAACCAGCAAAGCCCAACCCAGGCGTGCAAAGCTGCAGAGTGATTCTCCATGCACATTTCTGCTGGACAAGGTGGTCAGGCTGTGGTGGTTTGGGGCTATCTTGGGGTGTGCTGGAGCAGTTGAAGGATTCATGGTAGAGCTGGGAAGAGCTGATGGAGTAAAGAAAATTTCCATTGCTGTAAGCCTCTGCTCTCCTTCAGCACCCAACTGCAAATTGCAGATAGGCAAAGAGAGACTTTTTCTGCACTTAGTTCCTTTTTGTCACTTTTTCAGCTTCCATTCACATCAAGTTCCCCTTTCACTGCACCTTTGAACTCCCCTTTCCATCTCCTTCCTACTCCTGATGCAGTAAGGATGCTCTGCCCTGCCAGGACATTTCCTTGGGAAATCTCCCTGCTGTGAGCTCCCTGCACAGGATGAAGGTAGACCATGATGTTTCGTTGCCACAGGGCAGCAGGGCTTGCAGCTCTGGTTTGCTCCTGCTTGCCTGCACATTCCTGTCAGGGATCACAGTATTGTCTCAAGGAGCGGCAGGCATAGGTAAGGGATCAGGAAACTTGTTTGGTCATGCCAGAATCGCAGCAGGAACTCTCTTATCTGCTCTTATCACACAGTGCTACAGTGTGGCTTCCCTAACGCAGCTGTCCCCCCGAGACAGGGCTGCCAGGGTGGGACCAGAGACAGAAATCACTCAGGCTCTCCACCCTGCACGTTCAGCAACCTTGGCATCCCATAAAAATATGGAGGGAAGGGAGGGGTAAGGGAAACCTGTGCATTCATTGCAACTTTCCCCTTGGCTGGCCACTGCTGCAAGGTTAGGACCATCCTCTCCCATATTGTAAACCCCAGTGGAGGGGTTTTGCACTCCCCATGAACCTGTGCAGCAGGCCCTGTGCACCAGGGCCTCCAGGAAGAGTTCCTTGGCTTTGGGCACCTTATTCCAGAGAGCATCCATTGGCCAGGAGATGCCTGTGCCACATCCAGCTTTCCTATGATGCTTCTTATGATTGAGATTTGCAAAGACAAAGCCAAGGTTTGTGGCAGCTTAAGGGGCCCAAAACAAGCTGTAAACTTCAACATAGTGTTTGCCACCCCTCCAAAGCCTGACTGGTGCTGCCTGCCCAGTTTTTGATCAGGAACAAAGACAAGTGCTAGGTCTGCTCTGAGCTAGAGCCCTTTTCACAGAAGGTGGCCTGTTTCAGGCAACAGCTACCAGGAGCAGCTAATTAACCCTGGCTTTATTTGAAATAATTGCTACGCACAACAGATGTACATCAGGCTGCTTAATGCACACCCTGCTCTGTGGTCAGTTGTCTCCCAGTGCTCTCAGATGGCCTGGGTTTGGTGGTGGTTCCTCTGGACCTCTCCTCTGCAGAAGGCTTCTTCCATGTGGAGGAGTTGAGAGGGTGAAAATTCATACCCTGAGAGTGTGTCCTCATAGACTCTGGATTCAGGTTGTTTTCTGCACTGCCTGTTCAAGAGAAAGTGTCTCCAGATTTCCCCAAGCCTATTAAAAAAAGCTGGTGAACTTAGCAGCTGTATGTCAGCATTTTGTCTGAGATCTTGTTCACCAGGAAAATACTGTGATATCCAAAAATACAGTTTACAAGCCTTGGGAAGTTTTGGTTGGGTCCAAGCCTGTGCAAATTGACCCTGGGCTATTGCTCTTACAGCACCAGTTCTCTCTTCCTCACTTTGATGCCCTTGTGGATGAAAAAATCTTTACTGACCTCCCCCCAGATTCAAGAACAAACAGACCATTTCCACCACATGAAGACTGCTGTGATTTATTGCAGAATAATCTACTGAAAAGGGGATGGAGGAATGGGACAGGACAGGGCAGGTCACCATGTCCAGGGGCTAAAAATAAATGGGACAAGAGGTTTTAGAGCAGAGGTGGGACTCTGAAACAGTGTAGATGCAAGATGTAAGCCTTAGGTTGAGCAAAGAAAGCTGCTGACTTTGGTTTCAGGCTGCAGCCTGAATTGAACCCAGTGCAATTAAAAAATTGCACAGGAAAAGGCAAAGGCTGTCAGAGAAAGTAAAACACCTTTACTTGTTTGCTTTTCTCACAATGTTCTGCAGGGAGCATTAGCAGCTAAGCAGCATCTCCTGGGTTTGTCCTGCCTCTAAGGCATTGCCAGCATCCACAGGCCCTTCTTGTATATTATTTTAAAACAAATCACAGCAGCTCTTCCGCCACTGGAAACTCACTGTTTGTTCTTGGATTTAAGGGGAAAGGCAGCTGGAGGGTGGCCGAGCAAGGATTGAATGTGTTTGCACATTCCCTCCCCTTATAGGATTGAATCCCTGTCAGCCCAGTGATGGATGGAAGACAGTGCATCTGATAACTGGGATCATTAACTAAATGGGTGGGGGGTGAGGGGTCGGAGGGCCAAACACCGTCCTCATTCCCTGTTTTACAATGATCCTTTGTGGCATTGTGTGCTGGCACGAGTCTTGCAGGCAGGGACAGTCACCTCAGAGCCCTGCAACAGTGACTGAGCCTTGGGGGGATGTGATGAGCAAGGAAAAAACTGCACAGAAAACTGCAGGGCTTGGGTGGCTCAGCCACAGAATCTGTCAGATCCTTGTAAATGGATGCAGGGTTTCCCCACGCTCACAGTTTTGTTTGAGAATGGTGTTTGTCTTTCCTCTCTGCAGAAGAGAGGACACCGTGGCTGCAATGGCTTCCCCCACCCATCTTCCTCAGCCCAAGGAAGACCTTTCCTGGGTAAGGCCATTTATGGGATGCAGCCTCTCTCCCTGCTCCATCAGGGCCTCTCTGCAATTTCTAGCTGTCACACACACATCGAGCAACTTCTCTGGAAAATTGCACTCCATTTACTTAGGTCTGGTGCACAAACGAATGCCAATCCTGGGGAGGTGGCTACTTTCCCAGGCAGATGACTTCAAGTGTTAAAAAAAAAGGAGCTAGGATGCTCCTATTTATCCTGGAGGGCAAACTGTGATGGAAAGAAAGGGATGTACCCATCCCCTGGATCTTTATGAGGGGTCTAATGCTTAAGAGACTGTTGAATCAGATTCAGTGCAACACTGAGACATCTAAGAGGGGATTTAGGAACTTAAAATTTGCCTGTGGGCAGTGATACAAACTGTGTGAACAAATGGCTGCAATCCTCAGAGAGGTGATGGGCTGCCAAAAAAGAGAGAAGAAGTAATTGGCTCACACTGGGTCAAGAGGGAATGGGACAAAATGGCAGGAGGCTCAGATAGGCCCAAGATGGTGAGCAAAACCCCCAGGATGAAATTCCAAGCAGAGAAGTGTGCTGCCCAGCAGCTTTGGGAAATATGTTAGGAAAAGTGTAGAGGGAAAACGTGATATTAAGTGCATCCATTTCAGTGACCAGAAATACTTCTGCTCATTCTTCAGTGTCACAAGAAGACATTTTTGTCATAGCTTAATTAGACAGCTGCCTGCAAGTGTTCAGGTTGAGTTCTTTTCTGTGAGAAGAAAAGGCAAGGCAAGGCAAAGCAAAGGGAAAGGGCAAGGAAAAGGAAGAGGAACAGGAAAAGGAAAAGGAAAATGAAAATGAAAAGAAAAAGGAAAAGGAAAAGAAAAAGGAAAAGGAAAAGGTCAAGGAAAAGAAAAAGAACTTTTCTTAAAAAAACCCGAAACATTCTATCAGAACACAGCTTTCAACCAAAACTTATTTTGCAAGACATTACACAGGCACTTTCTTGCCAAGGTCAAAATATTATCTTGGCCTCTTCCAAGTAACTTCTTTTCCTTTTCATTAATTTTTAATGTTTATTCTATTGCAAAAATCAGTGCCGCTCAGGAAAGACTGAGCCTGGAATGAGGAGCATTGATTGTATTGATGGGGAACATTCTCCTGATATCTGAATTCCCATTTGCACATCTGGAAGGAGATCTCAAACATTTTTTTTTTCTATTATTACTTCATTTTGGTTTGGAACCAATATTTCAAATTCAGCTAATGTTCAAAACCACATAAATTCTGCCACCAAGGAAAGTTTTTGTCAGCCCTGTAGGTGAGAGGTCTGCTGCAGGACATGGTTTAGTGGTGGACTTGGCAGTTGGATTTAGTGATCTTAGATGTCTTTTCTCCCCAATATGATTCCATGATTCTGTGATCTTCTCCAAGTTTGGTCCAAACAATGCCCAATGGTGTTTGTGGTCTGAGCCCTGTCTCAGAAGGGCTGTGCTGGTGATTTGTGACCTGGCTGCATTTCCTTTGGAGGTGCAAGCAGAAATGGAACCAGGAGATGGACCTCAGGGAATATCCAGCTTCACGACAAGTATGATATTCAGAGGTGCTTTTCCTTAGCTGCTCTTGGCCTGACAGCAATTCCAGAGGTGTCCAAGGGGCATTGGAAAGCTTCACTGCAGACTGGTGACATGGCTGCAAGGCAGGAGACTCTGCAGAGGGTCCAACAGCCACAGGGCCAGTGCAGACATGCAGTGGAGATCAGATTAGAGGGGACCCAAATTCCTGGGCCCTTGGAACACTTGCCAAACAGGTTCTCTAACCTGAACCACCAAAATTTGAGGGCTTCTGTGGACACAGTGGCTGCACACCACAATGTTTGTGGAAAACGGTGCTACATGGCCACAGCCCATGCCAGAGGCTGGTCTCACACCAGCAGTGCTTAGCTGGGCTGCTCTGTGGTCAAAAGCAGGCAGGGCATCCCCCCCCTCAGCTGGCTCTAGACCCAAACATGAGCCCAGACCTAAGGAGCAAGCCTGGGAACGTGCATGAGGAGACACAAAGCAGGTGCTCTCAGGAGGTCTCATTGCCTTTCCATCAAGGAACTCAGCTTCTGGATAGCTGGGTGAAAAGCAGGAGAAAGAAGCTGCATTATAAAACTGGACTCACGCAGCAAGTTTTTTGCACATTTTCTTCTTATACGACATTCTCCTTCTCAAATGAGGTCCTGTACCTTTGTACAGAGCCCTTTGGCTGGTTTACTCAACAGGAGATTTGCAGCTGGATGGTGTCCCAGTCTCATTGCAGATGTGTGGGCTCCAAACTCTGCACTTGACCCTCAGTTTGGGAAACCACCTTGAGGTCACTTGGGAAATTTGGCACCTTGAGGTTTCAAAATTGTAGCTGACTCAGAGGTGTGCTGAAGCTGCTGCCTTGAATTTGGTTTGTGAGACAACCACACACATCACCTCTGACACACGAGCTGGTTAAGGCCACCCAGGCCACTGCTGGAGCATCTGCTGAATCACTGCACTCCCCTGCCTGAGTTGGGTCTCCTTTATTAGTTATTAGTCAGCAGAAAGAGAGGTTTCTGGTGTCTGCAAGCCACGAGCTGCTCTGTGGCACCCAGTTCTCTGCAGGGAAGGCTGCTTGGTCTCCTGTCCAGATTAAAAGCAACAAGTACTAAATGTTCCTTCTTCTGCAGACTGAATTATTTATATCAGGTAGTAGGAAGGAGAAATTATTTGACAACCAAACAGACCCCATGCTACAATCCCTTTTAGTGACATTGTGGTGTGGAGCTGTGGAAGAAATGGTAATTTGCCCACCTCTGGAGTTAGCCAGCTGTGGGCAAATGATTCTTAAATTGTCATCTGAGATGGAACATTGAACAAAGGGCAAGAAAACTCTTTCAACCAAGCTAATAATTCCCAGCAAGGAATTTGTTTGGTGACTGAGAGTGAAGTCCCTGTGAATTCCTTGGAATTACTGACTATGGGGTTGAGTTTTTCTTGGTGTGTTGTGGGTGGGGAGTTTTGCTGGGGACTTTTTGTTTGCTCATTGTCAGAATTTCAGGGGTATTCTGATGGGAAACACACGCTGTGGCATAGGTTTGTGTCCCTTGATGAGCTGAATAAAACCCCTCAAAGGATCTGCAGTGAGGGAGGGTTTGCTGAAGCAGGAAGGACAATTCAGTGGGGATCAATTGTTATGCCTGGGGGCTAGAAAGAGGATGAACTGAGATGCCTGGGGGCCATGTAGAAAAATAAAAAGAGAGAAAGTGTAAAATAATGATGTATGATCTTAGTTTTTCAGGCAGTCTTGCTCATTTGTATGAAGTCACCCTGTGCCAGAACTGTCAAGTCATGAGTTTGATGGTTTGATTACCACAGCTCAAGTGAGGATTGGTGACAAGCACCAAGACTTTAACATGTCATTGCTCCAAGACACTACCATGTCCTTAATTCAGGTTGTTAGCTTGTCACTGCTCTGGGACACTGGCAGCTTATTGTTCTAGGAGGTTAACATAACAGTGGTCCATGAAGTTGAGTTATAATGGGAGAATCTGTTCTGTGATGAACTCAGGGCAGAAGCTGCAACTGGGAAGTGATTCCTGTGGACAGAAGGGCAATTCCAGAATGTGACCTGGTCCAGGGGCAGTCCAGGGTGCTCTTGGCTTTGTTTCTTTCCACCAAAACTGGAGGTGAGACCTTGTATTGTCAAAACATGGGCCCAGACTGACAGGTTTCTCCCTGTCCCTGGTGCAAACCATGGGTGCTCCTGGCTCTTCTCCACCCAGGGCAAAGCCAGTGGCACAGTGAGGTGAGCACAGCTCTTGGACTTTGCTTTGGGATAGAGGGAAGGAGGAATGTGGGCTTCCACTCTGCACACCACAAGCTGAAGCCAGGGGGAAGGGTGATGGGAGACTTCCTTTGCGTGCTGAGATAAAAAAAAAAAACAAGGAAACAAACATTGAAAACTCTTTTTCCAGTGACTAGCTCTGGCAGTCAAGGTCCCTTATCCTGGCTTCCTCACCCCAGTTTTCTCTCAGAGCATTGGTATAACCTGGCAGGAATTGTCCAGATTTTAGACTGTGGCTTTTTTCCTCCAATGTGTGGGTGATGCTGGTGTTTTTTCTCCCTTTTTCTTTTTAAGAGCTTGAAAAGCCCCTATGCTAACGACAGTCATGCTCCTCTTTCAGTGTTTGGGTCAATACTTGTCCTTGAGACCATAACAAATTCAAAACACCATTGATTGCTCCCCACAGCACTATCATCATCAGACTTGTCCTAGCTGGTCAGGGTTCCTATCTGGGATGCCAGTGAAATACCAGGCCTTGAGTTGTTTCTCTGCCCCCATGTTGTGTTTTCATCACTTTTATCAAGTCATGCCATCTCTGAACAGCACTTGGGCATTTTGTCAGGCCTCACATTGATAAGAGGCTGCTTTTCTGTGTTGTTTAAAAGCCATTGTTCTTTATTCACTTCCTTCTGATGATTTACTCTTTGGCAGAAATGAACCATTGCATAGTGGCTCCTCTGGGCTTCTGGAGGAGCCATACACCCAGGCCAGGGGTACCCTCCCACCCTTAGCTTCTTCTTCAGTGGTGGCAACCTTGAATGGAGGTATTTTCCCAGGAGCTGTTGCTGGAAGGATCTCAGCCATAGGAGGGGCTTCAGTTAAACTCATCCTGAAGAATCAGTTTTGGTTACAGACCCTTTACAGAGCCTGAGGGAAAATGAAACATCTTCAATTTTGGAAATAATTTGTGGGAGACCAGGCTTCTGAATGCTGGGGATAAATGTCATCCATCACAGATATAAAGGGCCCAGCAGCAATGCAAGGTGAGAAGGGCAAACCTTTGAGGTAGCTCTTAAGAAGCTGAGTCTTTCCATACTTTTAGAAAAGAGACATGAGAGACAGCTTAATGTACATGTTTTGAAGGGATGCAGGGCTGCTGGGATCTTTAACATTTCCAAAGGCTCAGGTGGTTTGAAAGTTAAAGCCAAGCATATCTGAACCAGAAGGAAAACACACACCTGAGCAATGATGGTGTCCAGCTACTGGAGCAAAGAGAAAGAGACACTTAACCTTCCAGTGTCTTCAGGGCAGTGTGGGCTTTAGTGAGCCCAGCTACTGAGCTTGAGTGATTGAGCTCAGTGACCTGAGTAAAACCAGAGTTAGCAATTCCTTCTGGCCATAAAAACTGACCAACCCTGCTGATTCTCACAATTTAGTGGTGGGAAAGGGCTGAATTTGGTGCTTGCTGTGTTTATACAAAACAGAGAAGTGCTCTTCTTGTAGGGGAGCAGCCCCATCCCCATGTGGCAACAGTCACTCACTGAGGGTAGCAAGAGGTCCTGGATGGGGTCACCTCCCAGAGGGCAGCTGGTGGTGCTGGCATCTCAGACCCACTTTGCTGCTCCCAAGGAAGCTCCCTGGCAGAGAGGAAGGGTTCTGTGCACCCAGAAAGACACGTCTAAGAGATCCAATGTCAACAGCATCCTGCAACACCTGGACAGGACCCTAACACAGAGGCTTGTGTGTAGCTTCAGCTGTTTCTGAAGATAGCAGATAAACAGTGCTGTGATCAGATCTGATGATGGTCTGCTTCATCCCAAACTCGTGTAAATGCAATTCTCTGAACACCCAAAGACCCCTAAACTTTACCAACCAACTGCATCAGCCCTAGACCACTGATCCTTGCAGTAACAAAAAGACAAATGGGTAAAACCACTACAAGAAATGTAAGCTTTGTAACTTTGTAAAACCAATTTCCAGCTTTTTTTCCAGAACACAGCTTCACTACCTGTGAAGAAACCACTGGCACCAGCCCTCTGTTCCCCCACAGGGCACACACAGGCAACCAGAAACTCTACCCCAAGTCCAAAGCTGAGCTTGGGCATAAATTTAGTTTTTTTATAGACTTACAGAATTATAGAATGGTTTGAGTTGGGAAGGAGCTTAAAGATCACATAGTTTCAATCCTACCAGGTCAGATTGCTCCGAGCCCCATCCAACCTGGCCTTGAACACTTCCAGGGATGGGGTATCCTCAACTTCCCTAGGCAAACTTTTTGTAAGGCTCATGGTGTTAACCAGACCTTTTGTGAAAGTTGCACATCGGGTAAAGTGTGGAGCAGTGTGAAACCATCAGGGAGAGTAACCAGAGCACCAGCATCACTGTGGCAGTGGAGATAAGGGGCAGTCCTCACACTGCAGCTGATGAGTGATGCTTTCTGCCCTTTCAGTGCCTTGAAGTGTTTTCCTTCTTGACTCAAACTAGAAGTAGCACAACTTAAAAACAATTAATGTCACCTTGGGGAGGGAAAAAAAAAGAAAGAAAAGAAAAAAAAAAGCAATAATTTTTCTTTCTATTTTTAAGTCTCACTTCACCACAATAGTTCCAATATTTCACTCCTGACTCAAAGGCAAAGTCCGAGGGAGCAGGATATGCTGTAGGGTATCTCTCTTGCCACACTATTCGTGTTATTTTCAAGTTCCTCTCTCCAGGGTTGATCTTGGCAGCAGATCACAGCGCCAGCGCAGCACAATGTAAACCGGAGCCATTGTTACTCCATCTCCCGCTCCTCATAGCTGCAACAACATTTCCCCACACGCCTCCCAGCAAATTGTTGCTGTGTCCCATCCTGCTTCCCCCCTCCCCCCTCCCCTTCCAAAATCCATTAGGCTGCTGCAGTTCAGCTATTCATCTGGCCCCCTCAGAGGCACCAAAACTAATGTGTTTCCCGTTGTCGGCTGACATTTCACAGCCGTGAGCCACCACGCTGCAGGGCTGCCCCGTGTCCTGTGTCATGTGCACCCAGTGGGCAGAAAAGGGTGGTAGGGAAGGGGGAAGCTATCAAAATGGCTGGGGAAGTGAGCCCTTCATGTGGGGTCAGCCCAGTGTGCTGAGGAACATATAGAGAGTTTTGGACCGACAGGGTCAAGGGTGGGTTTTGCTGATGGAGTCAGAACTAAGGATGAGTTGTGGTACAAATAGAGAGCTGAGAGCCTCAGTCTTCATCAACAGGGACGGGTCAATGGGAGCAGACTCTAGGTTTTTTTGCTCACAAATTAGTGGCCCTGATATACACAAATACAATGTACATTTGTGTATGCATGTAGGCTCACTCCTGCCACAACACAAAGCCAAAGGATACTGCACAGAACTAGTGCAGTGCTGAACCTTAATTCAGCCACCTTCCTTCTGCTGGGTGTAGCTTACCCTGGCCCCAGCAACTGCAGGACGAATGATGCTCAGTCAGCAAAGCCAGGCCCAGCCCCATAGAAATCCTCACAGCCAGGCTCTGCCCAGGCTGGCTGGTGGTGGACAGTACCCAAGATGGGTTGGGAGTAGCGATAAAAGTGACATCCGTGGGAGTTCACCGCCAACTTCAGTGAAACAGGATCAAGTCTTCTGTCACTTGGCAACCTGCTTTATCGATGTGAACTTGTATCTCCTGCTGCTGCTGTTTTTCCAAGGGCTATTCATGGTTCAAAGCTGTAGACAATACTGCTCCTTTCTTCACTCACCGCCACCTAGTTATCTCTGGCAGAGTGTGACTCTGGAGAGAAGCAATTTGAGAGAGGAAATACATCGGAGATGGAAATAGCATGGAAGATACAACAAGGACTTGACTTTCTTGTTTCTATCTGACTCAAGATTATGTTTCCTGACTCCAGCCTTAAAGTCATTTGAGTTGTTAAAAAAATTGTGAAAGGAACAAAAACAATTTTTTCATGCACATTGAAGAAAACCCAGAAGGCTTTTGCAGAATTCCATGGTGTGGAAGTGGGAAATGGGGGTCAGCACTTGACCCTTGGCTGAAGCATGAAATATAGTGAAACTTCAGGGGCATGGAAGAAAGAAATGCCATGTCCCAGTCAGGTACCAACATGGGAACATTTCTCTTAGCATCCTGGTTCATAGCCCATTGGAAAACCCATCTTGGTCCCTACAAACATTCAATGTTATAAAAATACAGTAGCTGGACAAAAAAAAATCTCCCAGGGTTAGCTGGGAGAAAGGACTGATGAAACTCAAAGCCATGGATGCCAAAGGCTGTGCTCCCCTTCCCTGGAAGTCTGCTGGGTCAGTTCATTTGTATGGTGAGGAAGTTTGCCATCTCATTCTGGGCCTACCCTGATTTCCAAAGCTTACTTTGGAAACTGGCTAAGAAGCTCTCAAAAGTTTCATTGATGGAAAGGTGAAATGAAATAAGTGCACACAAACCTGGAATAATTTTCATAGCGAGGGCTTTTCAATCTCAACAAAACTTTTCTTGAAAGGCTGAAGTTATCCTGCCATGGGTAAATCTGATCTGGTTGATTTGGTTTTCTGAAAAATGTATACATAGACATCAGGTGATAAAAGTTTGCCATGAATTAACAAAAAGGCATAACAAAACATAAGCAAGAACAGAAAGAAAATGACAGGAAAGTTGTAAAAACAATAACCCTGAGAAATAACAACAACAAAAAAAATCAAATCCAATTTTTCCCCACTTAGTTGACCTGCAACAATTAAGGCTAAAAGGTCACCAAAGCCCTGCTGGGAGGGTGCAGTGGCTCAGCTCGGAGAAATGCCTGAGGCTGAAGGAAGCTCCCCATGGGACAGACCTCCTGCCACTGCCCCCCCTGCCTGGGACTCCTGACATCAGCCAGGACATAGGTCTGCACAGTGGCACCAGGACATGAGCTTATCCCCTCTGTACTTCTGGGGCCATGTGTCAGAAAGCCTCACCAACAGAAGGGCTCTGAAGAGATCCTGAATGGCTAAAATGTCCAAACTGAAACTTTCTGTCTATTTTGATCAAATCTAGCTTGATCGCAAAGCTTTATCCTGCTTGACCTCAAATGGATGTGCAGGCAGGGAAATTTATGAGAAATAAACATCAACAGTTAAATAAACACTCTGGCCTCTGGCTATCCTGTTAGGAAAACAAACAAACAAACAAACAAAAAAAGCAGACAGCAAATATTAGCCACAGATTTTTAACAGGTGGAGGAATTATCATATGTATCTAGGAAAGAAAACAAAACAGGCACTCCTAAATCACCAGTGCTGATTTAAACATGAGGTTTTAAATATAGTGTGTGAGCAGCAAATGAGTTCTAATTGAGGAAAGCTTGTAAACAAACAACAGCTTTCATCTGCAGCATCACACGCAGTGCAGGCTTTGTGCTGGGGGCTGGACCCTGCTACTGAAGCCCAGGTCTGGGAGTGGAGATGGGCACTGGCCCTTATCTCGTTCATGAAGTTCAAGGTAGAAGCATCCTGGAGCAAGGAAGAACAGCAAGGACTCACTTCTCAGGGCTTGGATGAGCAGAAGGAGCTGTGTCAGATCAGTGAACCAGGCACATGTGAGGACCCTGGGGCTGCTCCATCTCGTCCGGGTGCTGTGGAGAACCAGAACGATGTCTGGAGGCAGCCTTGGAGCTTTCAACCTGGGATGAGAGTCACTTTTAAAACCACCTTTGAGAGATGTCATTTGTCTTGAAGTAAGAGCATTGAGGTCTCTTTCCAGTGCCCGTGTGGGCATCTGGTCCTTGCCACATTCTCTTGTCATCTCCTGCTCTCGCCTTGACATCCAACATCTCTCAGGCTCCATGAAGAAGTTCCTGAGAATTAATTTAGGAAAACTGGGAGTAGCAGAAAGGAGGGAGAATGGTTGGAATCAAGCCTCCAAAAGGTAGTTGGGGTCATGGTGGGGGACAAAAAGTCTGTTGCAGCAAAGCCTGCAGAATTAGTGCCCAGCCAGTGATGCAAGAGCAGGGGAGATACAGCATGTCAGGAAATGTCTAAGCAGCTCAGATACAATCAGGCTGAAAACACACAGAGCATGCCAAGGAAGTAACCTTGAATGTCTGCTGGTATTTTTCTCTGGAAAGCAACAACAGGATGTTACAAAGGGACAGAAATATGGACATGGTTGCCAGTGCTTACCTAGATACATAAATTACCTGCCCTGGAAAAGAGCATGAAAGGGAAAAGTGTTTATGCCCAGTTCCAGACCAGGGCTCCTAAAAAGGCAAGTGCTGGCTCTGCTGGCAGCAGTGCCCATGGAGCTGTCACAGTCAGCTGGAGGTTTCAACAGAGGGACCATTGCATTCAGTGTTAGAGCTCAGCATTTCCACTGGGTCTGCAAAGGACAGGCCATGAAAAACACTCCTCTTGCAAGAGAAAGGGACTGCTGCAGCTGAGCTGTGCCAGCACCAGGCATCTGCTGCTAGGGAAAAGTAATCCTCCTTAATTCAGTTTTTATTTCCAGAAGTTTTAGTCGCTCTCTGCTCTGATGAATGATTAATCTCTCAGATGAGCCGAACCAGAAACTGGCAAATCAAAGCCGCCCTTTGTTTTGAAAACACTTTGCCCACAAACCCCAGTTTAGTACCATACCCCACAGCAGGAGAAACACAAACCCAAGCAGAATATAGCACCCGCAGCTCCCAACCCAAGTACCCAAATTTAGGCATGTAGATGGAACAGCTTAACCCTGGGGATTGCTGGGACCCATATAGACCACCAGAGTCAATGGAAGCAGCAGGTGCTTGGAAACACTGCAAATCAAAGCACTCAGTTAGGGCACTAAATATAGAGCAAAATTTAAACACCCAGGCTGGAAAATGCTGGCCATGTTGTCCCTCATGCTGCATTTCCCTGCGGGTCCTGCACACCCAGGCTGCTGCCACACGATGCCCGTAGAAGGTGCTGGCTCCCTGCTCCCACCACTGCTGCTCATTAACAGGATTTTTATCCATGGTGACACAGTGCAAAGTAGGTTCTCCTCCTTGCTTTTTTAGAGGATATTGCTGCACTTGAGATAACCTCACTGGTTTATCTGTACTGAAAGCAGTGTCAGCGGGCTGTCAGAACACCTCCCTGCTTACCCTCCCCCCCTGCATCCCTGGTGCCTTGGGGCTGGGAGCAAAGGTTGTCTCTGTGCCACCATGTTGGTGACCCTCACCAGGCTGAGGTTTGCACCCAGGAACTCAGAGCAGCCCACCAGGGTACAGGGAGCCAAGGCAGCACCCTCAATGTTTCCCAGCACAGACTTAAGGACACTGTGAGAGAAGAGCTTGTTGCTACAGAATTTTTTTTTTTTTTTTTTTTCTTTTTTTTTTTTGGCTGTCATTTTAGTTAAAGAAAATAGGAAAAGGGAAGAGGAGAGCCTGGTGATCCACACTCACCTTTTGACTTGCGTAAATGATTTGTGAAACTTTATTTTGCCTCTTGTGACACTTTATTTTGCCTCTTGTTGAGAAGGACTGCTCTCACCATTTCCATTTGCTTTGGGGAAGTGGAAAAAAATGAGGACACGCTGCAGCAGTTGAACCTTTGGTGCTCTACAGAATCCTTCCCAGGAGAGTTTCAGCCCCAGGGACAGCAGGCTTGGTCCTCGGCTGGAGCAAGGGCTGGCTTGCACATCTCCAGCACAGGCTGACTTGGAGTTTTGGCACTGAATGGGCCTTTCTCACACCTCTTCACACCTCCTTGTAAGTAACCCAGGGCGGATTTTGGAGTGTAGCCCAGTCATGCAGACATACACCAGTGAAGGGACCACCAAAGAGGGAAGACCTAGATAAGCCACGTGGCAAAAAGAGAAAGAGATACAAACAGTCTGGGTATTTCTAATCCATGAAGAGGTCAGGTCCTAGAACAACACCTAACAAGGGTCCCTCCTCCATTCTCCCAACAGCTATCATATACTATTTATAAATGACATAACACAACTTCATATAAATCCACAGCTTCTAAATATGCAAAAATAATTTTGAGCCCTTTCTGAAAGGAGCTGTGCATGTTGCTGCTTTTTTCAGCACTGGCAGGTACCAGGACCTCAAATAGCCCTGCCAGGGTATTTCCTCAGCTCCTAAAACAACAAGCAGCCCACTGCAGTTCTTAGTCGTGGTCAGGCTTTTACTAGAGGGCAGCCCAGTGATGAACAGGAGCTGCTGCTCTCTACCGGATAATGCTGTGGAGAAGCTGCCCAGAGCTGGGCGCAGGACAAGGCCACCAGCCACCTAAAACTTCTTTTTTTCTCTTCTTCTTTGTCCCCTCTGCAAGTACTAGCGGTACAGTATGAAATTTTGGGGTTGGAGAGCACCGTGACTATCCTGCTTTTGAGGACTGTGCCAGCTGTGACTTGTTGCACAGCTCTTCAGCAGCAGAGAAATTGAAGAGGGATGAACCAAAGCGATGTGGTGCCTACCTGACTCATCTCTGGATATCACTGACGTACCGTTCCCCCCAAAAACACAGTTGTCTTCCACGTTTAATGATTCCCGAGACCTTTTCAGCCTCCTCCCTGCTGGGAAGGCTGCAGGGTTAGTTTTCCTACCAGCCTTGTGTGCATGAGTCCTGAGCATTGACATATTCCCCCTGCAAACAAATGGAATCACAATGCTCAGGCTCAGCATTGACCACTTCCCTGTGCTGCTTTCTGCAGACAGTCATGGGTAGTGGGAGCTTCTCCAGGGATCTCAGCACTCAGAGCAGCTGTATTCAGACAACTTGGCATCCTCCAGGCACATGCAGAGGCAAGGCAAGAAACAACCATCTCTGCTTCCAGCCTGTAGTGGCCAAAAAGTAACCATCCCAGCCAGGGACTGTCAAGAAAGGATTTGAACAAAATGGAGAGCAGTGCTGGATTGTGTGGGGTGCCCAGGTCTCAGATGCTATTCAGTTTGCTCTCCCCAACTCAAAAGTGGTAGGGAATTATTTGGAAGGACATGGAATTCATACAGGAAAAACAGCTGGAGTTGGGGCACAGCAGTTCTACATACGGAGACTGGAGAGGCTGGAGCTCTGAACCCCAAGACTCAGGGAGAGATTGGTGTCTGCACTGTAAATCCCAAATGTTGTGGAGATGATGGAGAGGTACCAACTCCTTGCTGTGTTCCCACCACCTTACCAAGGGAACAGGTTCACAACAAACACAAAGAAGCAAATTTCTACCCTATTCATGGTGCAGTTGTGGAACTTGTTGCCACATGACACTGTAGAGGCCTAAAGCATAAAAAAAGATGGTAAGATGCTGGAGGAGAGATGCCTATCAAATGTGTCTGGCTTCAGAAGCTCTTAAACCACTGATGAAGAGAGGCTGATGGAGGGCTCCCACTGCAATCTGCTGCTTTCCTGCACTTTCTCTAACCATCTTCCACTGGCCACTGCAGGACACGAGATACAAGATTAGATGAACCTTTGATCTGCAGCAGTAATGCTATTGGGTGAATCAACTTCCACCCACAGGTAGCGTTTTGTTAATTAATAGGTGGGGTTATGCCCAGAGTTATGCCTCCAGACAGATGGCCAGGCCTTCAAAGGGCCTTCTGGATGCCGCTGCCACAGCAGTTTCCAAACCTGCTCCACAGCTCCCTGCTCAACCTTCTTTAATACGTAGCCTATCTGCACAGCAAATCTGCCAGAAGAAGTCCCCTCCAACCCCAGCCTCCCTCAGATGGGTGGGAGAAAAGCTAGGATTAGCTGCTGACAAAGATCTACAAGTTAACAAGTCTTTCCCTACCAAACAGGGGTGGAGGATTTGCACTGGGTTGGTTTCTTGAGCTTTTTTGACAGAACATGTAAAATCAGTAGTCCCTCTTGGGAATCTGTATGCCAAACAGTGTGACTCCCTAGTGACAGACTTTCATCCTTAAAAGAATTGTCACAATCACACCTGCTAAGTGATTCTTATCCACCACCGAAAAACACAGATTTATTGCCTCTGTGGTTATAGAATAGTATGATTAAAGTATCAACAATGTGGAAAAAAGCATAACACCTCCTAAACACTGCCTGTTTACAGTTTCCATGATTTTTTTTTGCCCATCTAGAAAAAAATAAAAATAAAATGAGGCACCTTTGTTGCCAGAGAAATAAATAACTAGAGTTCCTCCTCTTAGTTTCTAAAGACCTGGTCATTTTCCACTCCAGTAGTTGATTTACACACTTCTTCCATAAAGGCACTGCAAAGCAACCCTAGAAAAGGATGTGCTAAATCTACAGCTGTAGGAACAGGTTATAGCTATGAGCTGTGGAACTTACCAGCTGCAAGAATTGTCAAGATAACATTGTTCAGCCTTTGTGAAGTTGCATGCCTTCTGCAAACCGTGCTGATTCATTAAAAATAACCTGGATTGTTAACTTTGAGTCTCCTTTTCTCTTTCCTGTTCAAGTAGCAGATTTGGATCTCAGTCCAGGTCATCTGCAAGGCTGACTTGGTGCTATGAATACAGACACCACCCTGTACCATGGCTGTTTTTCTTGCCCCAGAAGTAGGATACACAAAGTCAAAAAGATGAATTTAAACCACACAGACTTTACTGGTTTTTGGAAAGTGTGACAGAATGGACCAGGAAACTTAGTGATGCTTGAGAATTAAAAAAAAATTGTAATAAAAGACATCCTATTTCTGAATGTTACCTGTGACATTGATTTACAAAAAATTTGACTGCACGTTTTCAATCAAACGCTTGAAGAGATTATTGCACTTAACACTAAGTCCCAAAGGCACTGAAAGAAGTCACTTGCATAAAAAGTTCCACATGAGTACAGAAACACTGTGTACAAGATGGCTGCTATGTAAGGGATGAACATGGGAAGCATTTGGTCATCTCTCATTCCTAAGGGGACATTTTGTTCCCTTACTGTTTCATTAGCCCAGTTTTTATTCCACCATCTGTGATGAAACAAGAACAAGCAGGTAGTTAGGGACTGCGCTGCAGCACTGCACAGAACAAGTCTGAGAATCACATTTTTCCAGACCAAAATTCCTAAAAGTGATTTAAACAGTAACTTTTCAACAGTAAAGGGAGAAAAAGCAAAGCCAACCTCCACCCTCCTTGCCTACAAGAGGCCCTCCAAAGGTCACAGCCAGACTATTTAACAGAAGGGATGCTAACTACCTAGAAAGGTTCACAAGCTGCTTGAACTCTTCAGACTCATCCTTTCTTTGTTTCTCCAAAGGACTATGAGAGGCCATCAGCACTCAAAAGCAGCATCATGGGGAGACCACACATGTCACTTAATTGAACCAACCCCTTATTTTTGCACAGGTTAATTACAACCTACAACAATCCCCAACTGTCCAAGCTATCTCACCTAGCATTGAAATGCATGTCCTCTGCAGCTTCCAAGGCAGTGACTAAAATGCCTTACAAATTTTAGGCTTTTTCTGAAAAATGTATGGGGTAGCAAATAGCTTTTAGTGGTATGAACTAATTTTCCATCCAAGCAGTTGGTTATCAAAAGGACTAATTACGTGGTCTAGTAAAGAACAAACCATACAACAGTAAACAGCCAAAAGAGTTGAGCTCACCAAATGTTTCAGATTAACATCAGAACTTGAAAAGAGCAAAGAAGGAAAATTAACCTGGAACTACCCATTGCTTAGGAGGAAAAAAAAAAAAAGAAAAAACCAAGGAGGAACCAAGCTGCTATTTTTCTAATTACAAACTTTTTTTAACAGATAGATTTCTGGAAGCAATACAATGGTTTACATGTATGCACCAGCAAGAAGTTGAGATGTACAAGTTCAACATTTCATGTACAAATAAGCTGAAAGGAAAAAAAAAACAAATCAGTAAGGGGATGTGGAACAGGGGAAGAAGACCTGCAATTAAAGAAACACATAAATATAAGATCTGTATAAAACAGACCAAGGTTAAACTATGCAAGTAGAAGAATTTACTTTTTGTTCATCCTCCTCTTTCAATCATCTTGTTTCATATATCTCAGTCTCCATAACTCATCCTTGGTCATCACATGAAGGTGGCATAAAACAATTTTTGTTCTTTTTTCAGGCAAATAGCACTACCAAACTCTACACTTGTCCTTGCTGTTTTTGCAAGTCCATCGGGGAACAAGACAGTTTCAGCCATCAGGGAATCTTTGATCTCAAGATTGGGACATTCACTCCTTCATTTAGGCTCCTCACATCAGAACTCCAAGCCCTTAGAAAGTAAACACAATCTGAAGTATCTTACACACAATGAGGGAATCATTTTATTAGATTATGGAAGACAGCAGCATTACAGTACAAAAAGTTACAAGAGTAGCCGAAAAAAAGTGTTTTTGGTTTAAATACTCAGGATTATACTGGGGAACATGAGAAGGATAGTACCCTTTTCTAAACTAACTCCTAACCAGGTTATCAAAATAAGTTTTGAATATTTAGCACAAGTAAAAAAGTTACAACAAACATCATTATAAAATGCTTTAATAAATAGTTTCTTTTCTGAAAGTTTTTTGTTTTTTTTTTTTTTTTTTTTTTTTTTTTTAAAAAAATGTCAAAAAAAAAAAAAAAAAGTACTAAAACAGAAGATCCTGCAAAGCAAATCCTGTGTTCCTGTATAAAATAACTGGTTTCCAAACATTCACGTTTATATTGTTCTTGGGCCAGAGTTTATACTCCAAAACATCCGTTCCTCTCACTGGTAGGGTAACTAAGTGTATGTAGTGTTATGCTTCTTCAGTAATTAAAATAAACTGATCATTTGCCCAGTTAATAGCAATAATAAAGCTTTTAAAAAAAAAAAAACAAAACAAAAACCACGCATAAGCCTTTCATTACAAATAACCATTTCTGATGAGGTACTCCCATCTTCTGAGCTTGCCCGCCTTTTTTTCTTTAGAGCGAAAGATGAATAAAGCACAACAGAAACAAGATTGAGGAAAATATTGTTCCCTTCATTAGGCCTGTATTTAAACGCAAAAAAGTAATACCACATGTAATTAACATATTCACAAAAGAAAAAAAAAAACAATGCCTCGCTATGTTGGTACTGTACAGTAGATGCACCCGTTAGTGTTCTTGAGATGGGCTGAACATGGGAATAAACAAACAGTTCTGGATCCATTTACATGTAAGTGGTTATGTTCCTATGTAAATACAAATGACCAACAGATTCCTAACATTGATTGTATTAACATCATTTTCTAATCTGGACATAATACCAAAAAAAGTCTTATAAACTGCCATAAAACCTCCTTTTCTGCAACATAAATTAAAAGGAATGACATGTAAAAAAAAGACCAAAATATTTAAGTTATTAAATCAAATATACAGAGTGATTCATTTAATATGTACATATTTACAAAAAAAGCACTTTCACTATTAGAAAATAAACTGTGTCAGTCAGGGAACCTAGAGTTCTCACAATTTTACTATATTGATATGGCAGTCTTTGACAGTTGCTATAGAAAAAGTTTAATCTCAAGGCACTTGTCACATGCTTCAATACTGCAATTCTAAAGTAATTAAACAGAAACAAAAAAGGCCACTTTTAAACCACAGTTGAAAGATCTCTATAATTTTTTTTTTGTTCCTATTACAAAGTGTGTAAGGCAAATTTGGAAAAAATCTTACAGAAGCTACTAACGTAACAAGTGCAGTGAGCTGCCATTAATAGAGATTCAAAGTCAAGAAAGCAGTTTAAAGTTCACACAATTTCCTCAACCAGGAGGTTTTAAAGCCACCATTAAATTAGAGCAAGTAATAAAAAGAAATACATTCTGTAAACAGTGTACAGTCTTTTGTAATAAACTTTACACATATTGAAAATACCTCTCCTCTGCCACACAGCGAGTGTATTATAAGTAAACTTTACAAAAATAGCAACTATCAAAGATTACTCATTTTTTTCATCTGACAGTCATTGAATAATTTATACAAGGCTAAAGAAACAAAATAAATTTTATTTATTATTATTTTTATTTTTTTTTTACGCAAAATAAAGAAACTATGAACATTTGACTCCAGACATTTTTAGTCCTTGATGCAAAGTGGAGATGTCAACTTTTTCCCTCCCCAGTAATCGCAGGCGCAGTCTGCCTACATTCCAAACACAGGTTAGTCTCTACTGCCTTCAAAGTTTGATGCATTCACATTTTTTACAGATCTGTTGTCCATTTTGCCTATTTGATGGGATTTCTTTACTGGACTGCTCTCTGATGTGTCAGATGCCTTTGTGGGCAAAGGCTTTGCAAGTTTGTGAGAGAGGAATTTGTCCATTTCCTCATCTCTTTCCTCCTCTTCATCCTCTTCTTCCTCATACTCTACATACTCCTCTACTGCATCACAAGTTCTTTTTTGAGGAGATATGAAGTTTTTGCATTCGTAACGAATGTCTTTGTTACTGTAAGATCTGTCTATAGGATTTCTTATTGGATTTAAAGGTGCCCACTGGTTATTGGCACCCTCTTCTCTGGGAGGACGACTTCTCTCTCTCTCTTTTCTCCTCTTCCGAGTCCACCACACGCAGATGATTATACAAGTCAGCCATACAATGCTGAACACCGCACAAAGAATTGGAACCAAATAATCTAGAGAGTAAATGAAAAAAAAAAACAACAAACAACAAAGTTTTGAGTTAAGAGGATATACAGCAAGGGACATCTGCAGGAGAAATACATCCATATGTAACTATAGGTTAGCCCTTAAAAGGTTTTTAAGAGAAAGGAAATAAGATGTAATTACAGCACTGTGATAGCTGTCTGAGTGCAGCAGTCCACCTAGAAATGCACTTTACTAGATGAAACTAAGAGTTCTCCCTGGTTAACGATGGGGAGGTGGGGGTAGAAATGCTAAACTTGAGAGGGTTTTTTCTGCTCCAGCAGACAAACTGATTGTAGAAACAGCATCTCCTTCTCAAGTACTAAAGCTAAGTTGTCCCAGGAAAGCTCAGTAGTGACTCTTGAGAAAAAGTAATAAATCTACCCTTGTAGGAGGCAAGCTGTAAAGAATACTGGCCCTTTAAGTTGCTCTAGAAGTACCAACACTTGCATCAGAAATATGTCCTGTGTTTAGTATCACAAAGAGGAGTCCTTTACCATCAGGTCCACAGACATTTGTGTATAAACTACCTCAAAAATATTCAAGTTAGAACTATGTAACTAAACCAATCATGGTTTCTTTAGGATGTGTATATTTCAGTGTAAAACATCAGCATATTGCCACTAGAAAAAGAAGTCTTCACTGCTCACTGTATAAACAAAAGGAATTGAGGCAATTGAGTTTTCCCACATTCCCAATCACAAACCTCAGTAGTGCTCTCCCAGACACACAGCCTGACACTATTTCTCTAGGAAACAACTCATGGCCTATGTTTGGACTCCCCTCCCAAGCCCCCAGTCCATTCCCTCAAGGGCTTTTCTGCTAGGATAGAGTAACATTTTTCTGCTCTTCTTGAGAAGCAAGATAAGAGGCAGTTAAGACATGAGGTGCTTTGCTTTCTGTAGACTGCAGGATTGATCAACAGTTCTACCCACAAACACTGTTAACCTACCACTCAAACCTCTGATCCAAACATAAATTCCCTCTGAAGTCTTAATACAATTGCTTATGAAATAACAACCACTTCAACAACACAGTCATTGAGTCCAATGTTAAAGTCACTTCTGGACATATTCTTACGTGGAAGATGGCAAATTCTCTAACACTTCTTCCAGGTAAAGGGGCATGAATGATGAATGGCATCAAGGGATCTAAAAAATTGAATTTTAGCTGCCTGGAGAAGGATTGTATTCTTAGAAGAAACTGGTATTCTCTCCTGTTTTTTTCATAATACTCAACTAGGAACGGGAGGAGGAATACTTCAGGGTAAAAGGAGCTCTTCATACCACCTTCCCCAAGATTAAAACAGAAGGCTTGCATTCTCACAACTATCACATCTATTATTTCATCATACAACTGTCAATCCAAGTTTACTTAATAAAAGGTTCTTATACAGAGAACTGTCTATATATAGATTCCAAGTACAGAATACTTTTTAAAAGCTAGAGGAAGTAAATGAAGTGTTTAAATAATCATCTCCATCTAGACACTTGAACATCCCACAGAAATGAGATTCTTAAAACAGACATAGGGCTTTACCACATTTGGTGATAGTCTTCCACCTACCTCATCCAGTTAAGAGGTAACAATAAAACAAACAAAAAAGACCAGGGGAGTCCAGGTTACAGTTTACTTCATAACAACTCCACTGAAAGGACCAGAAGGCAGCAACCAATATTGAACATCCATATTAAAATGGAGAGTCTGCAAAGCATTTCCTAGCCCTTGCCACAAGAGAAGTCCCACAATATAAGTCAAAGTCTTTCCTAAGAAAATCTTTGAACCTTTTTGAGGCAGGAGGCAAAGTAATCCCTGTCCTTTTCATCCTTGCATTTAACACACAAACAGGATAAAGAGAGGCTGAGGAGATACGTCAGAATCTCAGATCAATTCTTTATCATATATGCAATTTCTGTTTAAGACAAGAACAAAGCTAGCAGACTCCTTCAGGGCAGTTGAGGAAATTGTGTATTTGCCAAGGCTTTAGGAGATGAAAGGCATTTCCTCAAAGAGAAATGCAAGGGAAATGGAATCGGGCAATTTACTAATTGTTTGGACTACGGGTGGAAGATCTTCCAGAAGATTATGTTGGGAAGATCTAGGAAGTCAGAGACTCTCCTACCATTTTAAGTTTTTCACTCTGAGGCTAAGTTGAACTCAAGCTGACCAGAGGTCTTTCCCAAGATCTCCTCCAGGCATGAACGCCAGTATGCAAAATCTTCAGCTGCTTATTTTGGTATACCTCTTGGAGAGCTGATATTCAGAGATAGAGGTCTCCCTAATCATACCATTTCCTCATTAAGAGCAATGAACTTTACATTTTAAGCCAGCAGCACACTAGTGAGAAACACATGTTGAAGAAGAGAGCAAAGTTTTGCATTATCATGGTTGAATATGGGAAGATCCTAGACACCTTTAACTCTTGATAGGGTAAATAATACATAAGCATTTGAGAAGAGATGCAGTACTACCTTATGTGTCTTCCCCCTCCCCATCACATTTTCAATACCTCTCAGCATCTGTTTCTATACTGCAGCATCATCAAGGGATACAGTTGGGTTAAGATTAACATAGGGGAATCCAAAAGTATTTGAACAATTCACAAGAACCCCTGCTCTTGTGAACAGTATGCCTTGACTGGAGAGTGGGGTTGGAAGTCAGAGCAAAAACAATAGCAAGAGTAGGTGGGGATATTTCACTAGGGATGAGTTTGAACAAGCACACAAGCACATTGTTACTTTTAAAGCCACTTTCACTTCAGTCAGCAATATCAATTAAAGGAACAACCTGATCAACCTTTTCCCTCAACACGTAAAGAAAAGCAAGAGACTGGAGTGGAAAAGAAAATGCTTACACACACAGGATAAAGGCATTGGAACCCTTACCTGATGATGAGTTGCCAACAACTATGGTCTCTACTTTGACTTCAGTCACTGCCAACATAACAGTGCTGTTCTGCCGCTTGGTGATCGCATTTACTATCACATTAGCAGCATTCTGAATGAGGCTGTTATCTTGTTCATCTCGATGTGGGACAAAAGACTGAAGGGAGTGAAGGGGAAAACCAAAACGTTATTGCAATCACCTAATCATGGAAATCTACTTTTTAAAACCAGCTACAAATTAATTGAGTTCATTAGGTTGAATTTGATGGTAATTATGAAGAGTATCCTAGAAAGCTACTGCAGCAAGAGTGTAGCTGCCTCTACCCAAACTGCAGATGCATTATCAGACCTGGTGGGTAACGTGCCTACTTGCTAATCATACCTCAAATAAAAGGCAGCTGATTTCCATGTTACTTACAATGCTGAGCTAAACTTAGTCATATAGTTTGGAGCACTTCAAGACACAAGGATTATCTAGACAGAAGCTTAAACTTAAAAGTCTGCTCTACTTATACCATATACTGTGCTTCCTGCATCACAGCTCAGCATGTTCCTTATGGTACTGGCAAAGACAGTCCAGCTTCTCCTGGATAAACACTTTACTATGAAAATTAACTCTTTTATTGGAAACTAAGGAATACACAAGCACTAGGCTGCAAGTTGGGCTGTAAATGCCTTTGAAGCAAGTCTTTAGCACAGAAGAGCAACAATTACCTTTATCTACACAACTTGTACATTCTTCCACTTCACGTTTAGCACTTAAGTGTTTAATGAACATCCTGAAGCAGCTATACTCCAAATGTACAGCAGAAACTTATTTAAAATATTCAGTCCAGCCACCTGCA
Source organism: Calypte anna (assembly GCF_003957555.1). Taxonomy (NCBI): domain Eukaryota; kingdom Metazoa; phylum Chordata; class Aves; order Apodiformes; family Trochilidae; genus Calypte; species Calypte anna. The sequence goes on from NC_044251.1 coordinate 35,317,793, forward strand.
CATGTAGCTCCTTATCAAAAAGGTCAATGGCCCAAGGTTCATGACAGAACAAGTAGGCACTTTTTCACTAATTTGGGCTAGATTAGTCTAACCCAGATTAGTCTCCTGATAGTATTTTATCAGGAGACTGTGGTAGCCTTCTGTCATTAATGAAACCTACAGTTCCAGCTAACATTATACCAAACTGAAATCACAAAAATTGCTTTGCAGTCAGACTAAGCCACAGATTTCAGCATCTGCACTGAAGTTTAACAAGCTTAAACAACCTCTTCCCCAGGCTTGAACTAACAAGAAAACATTTTCGTATGTATGTTAATACAAGTCTCATACTTACAATAGCAACTTCCACTGCATTCTCTGTGGAGTAGGACAGATCACATAATATTATCAGAGTTCTGTCCCTAGAAACAGTCTTAGTAGCTGGTAAATACCGAATTTCAGAACAGATATTTTCAGTTGTAGTGCCCTGTTGAAGCAAGGGAGATTGTATGACTTCAAGTAAAAAGTAGTACATCAACATCTTTGGAGCTTCTTCAGTTACTGAGATCTGAAGAAGGCAGCAAAGAAGGCAGCAAGAAAGGGCAGAAGAGACTGCCACAGTTTAATGCTGGGCTAGCAATTAACTGAATGACAGATTTAAAAAAGAAAACATTCACTGTAAGCCCTAATTTTGACACACCCTTCAGACAAAGCACAATTAATAGCAACAGAGAAGTCTAATAATAAATTTTCCAAGTTTATGACAGCAGGGAGTTGTATTAGAAACATTAGCATTCCATCCTCTGACACGGAATATATCCCTACATATATTGCCATACTTCATTATTAATTCTGTTCTCACCTGGGGGACTTTGTCTCCATTAAAAATTAAAGTAATTCTAGCACAGTCATTGTCCAAATATCCAGAATTAGGCAGACACTTGATATTGGGAGGCAGAGGTTCAGAGGTACTGCATTCTCCCCAGTCGGTGCATGGTGGCTGAAAACATTTCATGTACTTCTCCTGGCATTCTTGACCCATGGGACACTGGTTGTTTGAATTATCCCAGTGTCTGTGTAACAGACAAGGTTTTTTCCCACACCACACCTAAAAATTAAGAAGAACAAAGTACTGTTATATAATTGCTTATGCATCAAATCAAAATAAGCATTTCACATAAGATGGTTATGATCTACTAATACATTTTTCCATAATGCAGTAGCAGATGGAGGATGTTTTGTATGGACAAGAGGAAAAGCTATGCAAAGATTACCAGAGACACCAGTGACTGGAAAGACCTCCTTAGAAACTTATGAATTTGCCCCCCTAAGTTACACAGATGTTCAAGCATTTATTTTGAACTAGTCATCTAGGCTTCTATAATCTAGAAAAAGAAGCATCTCCATAAGGATTCATTTCTCTAACATTTACTGAGATCTTTGCCACAAAATACTGAAGCCATTGAGATTTCATGCACTGTGGTGGCACTGTCACTTCAACTGCTGTCCAAAAGAGCATGCTGGCACCCCCACATTACCAAGGTGCAGGAAGCTTCCAAGCACAGTGTTCTTAAAGCACAATTGTCAGCAGGAAAACAGTGCTTGTTCCACTCTACATGGAAGAACCAAAGACCACTTGTGGATAAATTGCATTTGCAGCACAAAATGGTTTCTGAAATTCCAGTTACCTTCTTGTACTGTTATTTCCTAAAGGCATTTCAAATTTGAAATCACAACACCATAGAGTCTAAAACAGCATTTCTAAACTACTAATTGCAAGATTTAGTTATTTCTTTGCCTACAGTGCATACTAAGTAAGATTAAACAAAGCTACCAGCTAAACAAAGATTAAAGCTGGAGTAATTAGACCCAGAGGTTTTACACTGGTGCATCTAGTGAAAATGTGGGAGTCTGCTGTTTAGGATAATGTTGTAAAAGTGCTCCTAGCACTCACCTGGAGCCACCCACCCAGCCCTACAGCAGCTATGTTCTTGAATCATTTCAGCTGTTATGGAAAACTGCACAGGTACTACAAATCCACTGAGAAATGCTATCTCGGGAGGTTTGAAAGGCTTGGAGCACATGAACTAACATGGTCAATCTGCATTTAAGCTAGTCTTATTTTTATAAGTCACAACAATCAGGATATTGTCCATATAAAGGTTGCAACTTGTCAATTCATAAACCTTCTGAAGGACAACATAGAAAGGCTTTTATTACCCACTGAAAAGCTTTTCTTCCTAAATGTCCTTTACCTAATATTTCACAAAATTATGAGCTCTAAAACTGTGTTCACAGAGTCCTGGCAGAGTGATTTATCTTCTCAAGGATTATTATTCAATGACAATTCATATTTCCTTTTCTGCAAAAAGTGCCTATCAGCTCCTAGAAAGCTTGTTCTAGCAGTACACAGCTTATGACTATAAAGACAATCCAATAAGTATTTATACAGGAAGTCATTAGACACCTTGTTTTTTTTTAAATAGGGGTAGTTTGAGGGACACGTAATACAAGCCTAGATGGAAAAAAAAATTAAAGATCAACTTGTGCATGAAGAACAGTTCAGTTTGTTTCAGACAAAAGGATTTATTAACTTAGGTCAACTGCCTACCTTGGTGCAGTCAATGCGGCCATCCAAACAGTGGCAGTTGTTGCATTCTTGATCCCATCTGCTGCCATGGGGAAAGGTCAGTCCTTTAAGCCAGCATGGCTTTCCAATTCCAATCACTAAAGGAAAAATAAATAAATAAAAGCATGCTCAGACACCTCACATCTGAGATCCTGATACTATACAAATTTAAATTTAAAAAAACCCCTACCAGCTAGCAGTTCCTTACACATCAGACTATTGTATATAACCTCTATAGTGGCCACATTCTATCAGAGAATCCTGGTTTTTGGGTAGAGGTTGAAAGCAGGTACAGGCATACCTTCTTGGCACCTAGGACCAATTCTTCCAGGGGGACAATTGCATCGGTATCCATTTATTTCATCTATACAAGTGGCACCATATCCACAAGGGGAAGACTGGCATTCATCAATATCTAGAAAGAAGATAAGTAAAAATTAGTGTTAGGGACCCAGAACACTAGTTAAACATTTACTGAGATGTCAACTAACAACACCTGCTTTCCTAACAAGCAAAAGACAATCTGGCTTCAGAATTAACCTCTTAATTGGTTAGTTCTACTATTTCAACAGATTTCTTGTAATTGCACCCTAACTGAAGTTCTGGCAATCAGACACAGTCCTCTGCTGACTCATCACTCAGAGCAGAGCTGCTGGACAGGTGAAGGTGCTAATGTCTTCTTCTCATTCAGCTAGAGAACTAAAGTCCCACATCCTGTTCTGATGCTAACCTCAGACATTTAGGCTTCCTAGAAAAGCACAGTGCTTCCAGGAAGTTATCACAGTATAAGAGCTGAACAACAGATTGGCTCAAGTGCTCAAGAAAACTGACTTACTGCTATACAATTCACCATAAGAAAGAAGAGCAATAGTTTAATTCATAACAAACATTTGATATAACTTTTCTTAATAACCTTGGAATAACGAGTAGATTAATTTAGTACATAAATACTTATCACAAAAGCCTCTCAAAAAAATCCGAACCTTCAATGATTCAGAGACTTCGGCATAGTTATCTATTGAAAAGGGCAAGGAAGCATACTCCACTCAAAAGCACAGCAACATGTTACTTAGTATCCTGGGGAAATGACCAAAAGTAATTTACGGAGCAATCTACCAAAAAGGCAACAAACAGAGCTGTAAGGTTTTTTTAGCCACAGGCACCAACTACTTCACTTTCAACCATAAGTACCTTTTGAAAGGTTTCTTTCCACTGGAAAGGAGTAACTACTGCTAACCCTCTGGAAAAAAAAACCCAAAAACCCAACAACCTGATTCTTGACACAGTATCAGATCATCCTCTGTGTTAAAGGAGTTGGATCTTAGAAAGAAAATGCAGTATGGCAGTAGTGAGACTGTTGTGCATGTAAGAAATAAAAAACACTGAATGGATGTGGAGAGACTTTTGGTTCTATTTTAGCTTCCTTCAGAACTGCTCTAAGATGCAGTTTAATGCAAATACAGAAGTATGTAAATGACTACAGGGTTTAAGTACTCCTTTTTTCCTCCCTCTCTTCAAGATATGTTGTGTTAAGATTCTCCTTCCCTTCTCTGTATGCTGTTTGTGACTGCTACCTCTGTTGCTGTTATCAACCTCCCAGAAAGAGCATTTTTGTCTTTACAACTCTAAATAAGATATCTTCCATCCCATTACTAATGGAGTATTTGCCTTTTAATACAAATAGTCCCTGCTGTATTTCTTGTCTGGAAAAGTAGATGTCCACATCCCTCATCGCATGTCTGGATCTAGATATGCAATTATTTGCCATCCCTGGAGCTCTATATCCAGATATCGCGAACCTGATGGTACCACAATGGCCACAGTTGCCCTCTGACTAGAGGTGTTGGCTCATTTACTATCATCCAGAATGGAGATGGAATCTTGAAAGCACACCACCATGTTAACAGAGTGCAATGACCAAGCCCAGCAGCCTTGAGGCTACAGAAGATTCAAAGCCTGGATCCTCCAAAGAGGGAGAAATAAAATAAAAATAAGGCATCCATCACCTTCAAGCCAAAACAGTAACACTCCATTAAAAATAAGAGACTCTTCCACAGCACTTCAATGCAGTCTCAGGTTCTTTTGTTCCTCCTTTTCAGTTTCCAACTGCCAGGATAATTGCAGTGCAAGAGGTTTGTTTTACAGCTTTGAAAGATCTTCATTATATTTCTGTATACTCTGGCGCTCATGTGCCAGCATTGCACTCCTGAAGTTTGTCTTAATTTGCAATGTCTCAGTGGCTTTCAGTTTCTAATGTTAAACTCCTAGTGATACCCTTCAACACGTTCTCAAGAAAAACACTTTAAACTTAGGATTCTATGAAGCCAGCACCCCAGAATCTTCAGAAATGTCTGACAAAATACAGCAACCAAGTTTTTTGAATATAATTTTAGCCAACTTATTTCATTTCCATTTAATGGATGAGAAAAGTTGTCATTATTTACAAAGTATTGGTACTTGTCTGACTGACAGGTGACCTCTGCCTCATTATTTGAAATTTAGCTAGACTATTGCAAAGAGGATTATAGGGTGTTTTTTATTTGTGCATGAGAATGGTACAAACTTTTAGGTCTTTATCTACACAAGATACTTACTAATTCTGCAGTCAGGACCAGCAAATCCAGGTGCACATTCACACCGAAACCAATTCACACCATCAACACAGATGCCCCCATTATAACTGCAAAAATAAGAAAGCCATCATCAAACCAGGATTTCTCAGGGTGGATTCACTAGTCTAAAGATGAGCAAAACCCAGAGGTTTCATGTGGCACATTCAAATGCAAATTTCTATTGTCTCTATTCATAGTATCATCTCATTATTCAACAATGCAGAATTAAAAAGTCCTTGCTAATTTGTAGTATGAGTCTACTTAATTAGCCATCTACATTGTTTCATTGGTCTCTAAATTTTTGTTAATTAAAGCTGCTGTTTAGGGTGATGATCTGTTTCCATCAGATAAAGCATAATGTTAGATAAACAATATTGCCTAGTAAGTCACCCATAAAAACAGCAACATCCAAAGGAACATGTGGATGAAACAGCACTGTAAAGAAAGCTCAAACTTTTGTAAGGTTCTAATAAATGAAGTACAGGTTATTGTAGAATGAACAGAGAAAGATAAGGCAGACAGATGGTTTTCTTCATCCAACATGAATACCAACATCTGCTTTTAAAATACTCCTATTGTACCTGCCAAAAATTATTTGTTTTTAAAACACATTTATACATAGTACTGGATCTAACAAGATGTTTTATATTATTTAGAATTATTGTAAACTAACAAGTTTTGATATCTTATTTTTTATTCTGAAACTCAACTATAGATCTTCAAAATGTTATCAAGTCTCATTTGTTTCATAACACAGTAATTTACTAGTCAGTTCTGGGATAAAGATGGCACTAAAATACTTTCGTTTGCTCATAAAAGAATCAACTCATGATTGTGATTGTTCTGTGATCTTTGTTGCTGCTAAGGCATAGATAATGCATGGGAAAAAATGGTTTTAGATTTTTACAGAGGCTGGATTTAAATATTTTATGGTAGAATCACCTCTAAAATGAAATGGAAATTCACATTATTGTGCTCACTTATTGTCTGAATAGGTATAGAACTGGAGTATGCATACTTACCATGGATGAGGGTTGCAGTCATTGGTATCTATAAAAAAAGAATACAGACTAGTGTAACTAGTGGCATCTTTTGTTTTGTAATGTACAACATTACAGTTCAAGGAACACTGTATTTGATGAGAAAAAAAAAGCAGAATTGACATTTGCAAAGAATGTTCAATTAGACCTGACAGACCAATGAAATATGCTAAATTTTACAAACAGACTGACAAATGCACATTTTACAGCTTCAGTGTATTTTGGTGTTTCAACAGCAGACATGATGAACGTGACAGGATGACAACATAACCAAAATAAAACAGGGTATCAATTGCACTGGTAGTGGATAATTCAACTGGCCTCTAAAAGCTTTCTAAAGTATTATTACTACTACTTTGGCACTCCACATGTATACAATGCAACTAGCCAGAACTCTTAAACAAATCTTTCCCATTACAAAAAGCTTGGAATTATTTGTCAGCATTTATACCAGCACTGTCAGCTTTAAAATAGCTAACTAGGGCACACATCAGTACAACAGTCATTTCACAGTAGATTTGGAGATTTATAATTTTTGGATATTTCTGTCATGCCTCAGAAAAATATCAAAGTTGCAGGCTTTACCACACCTAACCAACTAATTTTATTAATTTATCAAAGCAGTTAACTGCTACCCTCAGAAAATGATGGTATGTACACTACTGCCTGCCTTTGCACATACTTTTCCAAGCTCTCTATTCATTACTCAAGTATTGCCCTACCTACCACCCTGAGTGATTCAGTATTTTGGCACATGAATTCTATAAACTTGCTTTGTTTCAGTTAACAACTCTGTGCCAGACACTCCTAATATCCAGAGGACTGGAGGGGGTAGAAAGGAAAGTCTTACTCTGTGTGCATGTACGTCCTTCCCATCCTTCTTTACAGATGCAAGAAAAGGAATCCCCACTGCCAACACATGTTCCACCATTCATGCAAGGGTTTGGAATACAGCTGCTGTTTTTAGCTTTGAAAACAGAAAAGGTCACAATTTAGCACAGAAAACAAAAAGTTATTAACTGGACCTGTCAACATCACAATCCTGAACATCATTTTAGTCAGCAGTGCAAGACTTACAAGTAGGTCAGAAAGACTTCAAATAGTCACGTCACATGAAAAATCTCTCACCTGTGTTCAGCCATCATCCTAATTCAATATTTGATTGAACCATTAAATTTCATTTAAAAAAAATAACTTTTTTCCCTGTGTCAGCATGCTTCAAATACTGCTGAACTCTTACTTTGGCAGTAAATTACCTAGTACATGAAGTGTGCTTTATAACTATATAAAACTACAATTGTGTCTAAAAAGGAGAAAAGCTAGACAAAGTTAGCTTCATCCAGCTTCTTACACCCAAGAGAAGTCGCATATTCAGAAAAATGTGCCACATAGGCTACGTTCAACCCCCAGAGAGATTTAGAGTAGGTACCGACAGCAGGCAGTAACCCTGCAAATCTCCTTGGAAGAACTTCATTTTTCTTGCATACATCTGCTCATACACCTCCCTTGACCAAACCTATTCACATTATGAACTTCAAGCAAAGCAGGGGACTAAGTTCCAAAAAAAAACCTTTACACAAGGATCTCTGAAGGCTAATAGTAAAGTCAAGGAAAGTCCAAGTGTTCCAAATGTGTTTAGGAGAAGCTATGCAAAAAACATGTAAGCAGCCTGTGGAAAAAAGTTTCCTAGAAATCAGTGCTTTGCCAGGTGATGTTCTTCTAGACAGTGGAAAAATTACTCTAAGACTCAGTCTCCAGCCAACTGGAACAGCTTTGAACTAGGCAGCAAGAAGAACAATGTGCCTACTTACTAAACAGTGAAGTTATTATTTAAACACTTCAGTATTTCTGGCTTCATTATCAGACAATTTAAAAAGCTTACCAGTGTTGCAAGTACTTCCTATCCATTCTGGAGGACATGAACAGCGGAATGTATCTCCATCATCATAGCAAGTTCCACCATTGCTGCAAGTATTGGCATCACACTGATATTCCCCTATACATCACAATAAAACAGTTTTAGCTGCCATTGGTCTTGCAGAATTTTAAGACCAAACACTTTTCATCACAAAATTACTTTTTAAAGAAACAATATTTAAATACAAAAATACCATGAACAATTGCTGTAATACAGCAAGAAAACAGTGGAATCTAAGGGCATCTCTTATGGCACTATTTCACTAGATTTTGTGATGGAATACATTTTCCAATTGTTCCATTTTGTTGCAGAGGACTTAGATAAAGTAATGACAATATAACTATTATTTTGCTGCAACAGTTTTTACTTTAAATTTCAGGAACTCTAGTCTCATGAGAAGAATGAACGCAAATCTTTGGGTAAACTCAAGATCAAAGCAAAGAGCACTTACGTGAATGGCAAGTTTTGCCTTTCCAGTCATTCTTACATTCACAATAGAAGTCATTTACCAAATCAATGCATCGGCCACCATTGTGACATGGGTTGGGAGAACAGTCATTGAAATCTAGAAAGAGTTATTCAAATTAGATGAACTAGCCTAGACAAGGCCATGAGAAAGTCTAAAATGCTTCTTTACAGAGGAAAGAAATTGTGTGCTGTTTAGGAAAACAGTGTTCCTATTTAAGCTAAAGGTTATCTTTATACAGACAAAGAAAAACTTCTGATTTAATACAAAACAATGTGAACTATGAAAGACTTTTGACAGCTTAAGAGAAAAAGCATCATTCAAGATTTTAAGTACAGCACCAAAGTAGTTTTATTTTTTCAAACAGCCATATTCTTAACTTCAAAGAAAAATTTCTAGTAGGGACTGCAATGTCCTGAAAAGGAGTTCTACCCCAGGACACCCACAAAAGGCAGTGAGTTAAGTCTCCCTCTCTTGCCTTGCTTCAAATTAACATAATATATACACAGACTTTAATTTTACTTTTTTGTTTACCCACATAGATGAGTTTAGAGAAAATTCTTGAGACAGATGTTTACTAGGTAGAACATCATAATTCCAGACCGAATTTCATCTCAGCAAAAAGTTCTTTTGACAGACATAGCTGACAAAAGTTTCTCAGTCTTTTTTTCTCAGTTGGTGCGTGTCCTATAATAAGTCCCAGCAAGTCCTTGCAACCACAATTTACAATTAGCTTCAGAGTGCGAGAACAAAATGCAGCTTCCGTTGAGATAATTTAACAAGAACTGGCCTAGTATACTTTGTCAACAAAGGCCCAATATGCCTTAAGCCAGGATAGCAAGAGTAAAGGTCTGTTCCCACCAAAGAAGCAACACAACATGCTGACTCGTGATATTTACAGAGTAAAAATTCAGGCTTCATCAGTACTTTTCTTATTGCAGGAGTAGATTTTAAATTTATGAATTCCGTCAGTAAGTTGGAAGCGTACTGTAACTTGCACTGGCATGAAAATAAAAAGCTTTTTAAGTCTGGAAACTACTGTCTATGAGTGGGGCAGTGATAGACTTATATAAAATACTAAGAAGTACATATGCTTAGACCAATAAAAGCAATATACCAAAGAGACCCCCTAACAGAATATATTCAACTTTTGCCTCTCCTCAGCAGAGAAAAGTTCTCTTCTCCTGAGATATAACCTGTACTGCACCAAAGAATCAGAATGCAGTCCTATTAAAGGAATTGAGCCTTTTAGAGCTGCTACCAAAAAACCTTCTTGAAAATAATTTTGCAAACACTGGTTAGACTGTTACTATGGAACAGAAAATTTAACCTTTATTATTCATAACATACCAACCACCACCAATTATCTCAACAAAGCTGTAATTTTATTTGACACTTCAATACTTAGCAGTACTCACTTGTGTCACACAACTCTCCTTCCCAGCCACTTGAGCAGAAACACCTAAATGAATCAACTTCATCAATGCACGTCCCACCATTCTTGCAAGGTTTCCCAAGGCAATCATTGATATCTATAAAAAAAGAAATTATTGCTCAAGGCTGTCTTCATCTATCCTGAGAAGTGAGCTACACTTGTGTTCAGAATAGCTACACAATGCTATACTCCATTTGTACATACACAAGAACAGCTCAAACTGTTTTCAAGTCTGGTAAGGTTTCCAGATGTATTCTCTCTCACACAAAAGGGTGAACCAGGGCATTAAATTTACCTGGGAAAAACAGGCTGATGCTCAAGAAATACCTGGAACAGCAATGCATGTGTACCTAACCTATGCTGTCAATGTGTCTGCTCCTTCTCTATCATCCCCACATTGGAGAAATTCATGCCTTTTTATAAGACTGTATATAAATGCATTGAGTACAGATGCATTCACACTGAAGCTGACCTGAAATCAGTTTTCTCTCACAGAGGAAGTATGAACCACTACAAAGAGACAACTGTTAACAGAAGAAACTGGATTTCAAACAGTACACCTGACAAAATGCTCTGTGCAACTTTATTAAAGTCTTAATGTTTTCTTCTTAAATACCTCCCTGAAGGTATTTAAGAGACATACATAGTTTATTGGGATCTGTCAGTGTCAGGTTTATGGCTGAACTCAATGATCTTAGAGATCATTTCAAACCTAAATGACTGTATGTTGTAAAGCTTCAAAACAAAAACTTCAAGGAACTGTTAGAGCAACAACATAATTTAGAAGACACTCCCACTTACTTTCATGGCAGTATATTCCAGTAAAACCTCTTTCACAGGCACAAGTAAAATTTCCTCCTGGTTGACTAATACACCGTCCATGAGGCCCACAAACATTAGATGAAATGAAACGGATCCCTTCTTGGGTAGCATTAGTGAAGACTTCTATTGTACAGCTGTCTATTACTAAGAATGAAAAGTATATGATCAGACTAAAATCTGCATCACCGATCAGTAGTTAGTTTCAAAAACAGTTCAGGTTAATAATGACTTAAAGGTCGTGTTAACTCCAAGCTGCCCTTTCCCCCTTTATAAATAAGGACTGTTACAAGCACCACTCACTGCCTTACTGCTTCACAAAGCCCACAGGAGTACAATCAAAATATTTCTGCACTATGCTATTCCAAAAATACTGATTTTCTCATCTGATGTATCATCAATGCATTAAGACAAGTTTCTGGACAACAGCGGGTACCTTTACAAGAATTGTTCTTGCAGTGGTCCTTGAGATGAGAACAATTCTTTCCATCATAGTCATCAGGGCAGGCACAGTAATAATCTCCTCCCAGATCATAGCATTTAGCCCCATTCTGGCAAGGGTTAGGTTCACAGAAATCAATATCCATCTGTAAGAGAGACCACAGTTAGCAGCAGCTGCTTCATTTCCCAGGAGTAAGCAGTATTATCTTTGGTAACAAAGACAAAGATGAAGCTAATTTATGTGGTACCTCAAGTTTTGAGGTAGTTTTGAGAAGGTTATGAATGAAATATATTACATTTCTCCTTGCAACATGGAAAAAATTCAGTTACTTTAACCAATCCTAACACAAAGCATTTCTGATACTGCTAAAAAGATATTCCTTTGCAGGAGGCTGAATAAGCACATTTGCAATAACTTAATTAGCAAAGAACAAGTCGTTAGCAGACATCTTACTGTGACTATGCTGTGATTTAAAATAACTTCTGTGTCCTTCACACCCACATACTAACTGCTATAAAGCAAGTTAAACACCAGTGCACTTGTCAACTTTGTCTGCAAGAAACTTAAAATAGAAAGAACCTTTAAAAAATCCTATTCTCTAGAGCAACTTCTCTTCCCATCTCAATTAACACATAGAATCTTTTATAGAAACACATGGCAGGGACCTCTAGAGGTCAGCTACTCCCACGTCTTGCTCAAAGGAAGTCTAGTTAGATCAAGCAGCTCAGGGCCTTATTCTTACAAATACTATCACCATGCCAATTTAGACACAGAGATACTATGTACATTTTTAACACTTATTACCATCTTTTTACCACCACTGAAAAACAAAACCTTAAACCTAGATTTCACAGCATAACCCTTAACACAGACAAATTACTGCAGCAGAGCAATTCTGCTTGTTCTACATCTTAGCTTGACACAAGATCACTGACTGGTGATGCCCTAAATGAACCTCAAAACCCACAAAGAGGCCTAAGAAGGGATATTGTTACTCCACAGTATCTTTCTTCCAAACTGGTTTTCTTAAGGACTTCTTTCCTCCCCACATGTGAATTTTTCCTCTCTCATCTCTGTTGTGAGAAAGATAGCCTTCTGAAACTCAGACATAAAATTAACTATAATAGTAGATTTGGTTACTATTTTTAGTAGCTCTTGTAGCTAAACAGGAGAAAAATCCAAAGCTAACCAAAACAGAAGGAACATCACTGGTGTTAAGTATCTAACTCAGTGGAGCACATACAATTCCAGCATCAATAGAACTTTCAGTAAACATTTTTCTTTTGCATTCTCATATGGAACACTCAAAGCAAACTACAAAAAACAGCTAAGGTCTGAGAAAGATTCTCAGATCTCCTCTATCATCTCTATCAGATGTCTCCATTTGTTTCCTTCCATTAGTGTAAATTTCCCCTTCCCAATGTAAGTTCAGTAGCTGGTACTTTAGCATCTGGAATCAATGGTAGATATTTCCTGCAACACACAAGGCAAGCAGCCAACTACCCCTATTATTCAAACACATTTGCTAAAACTTTAATTACACATTATGGTATGAATCAGCCAAGAGTAGAGCACTCAAGCAATAATCCTTCTGTAGAAATGGTACATGAGCACTTAGGTACTGCTCCAGTTTTCTTACCCTGGTCAGGATCTGCAGCCCTTTGATTTTGAATAAAAGGAAGGCATTGTTTTTTTATCAATGCAAATAATTCAGAATAACATTACTTCAGCATTTAAGAAAGATCACTCCCATGTCCCCTACAATAAATTCAGGAGCAAATACAACAAAATTCTAACACAATGCCTCCAGATGACACTGTCTTACTAGCCACAACACACCTGATTTTGGCTATCAGGAAAAGCCAGGAAATACATACTTAGGACAATAAAATGTTACACTGAAAAGCCAAATGTCCTCCCTAGAAAAACGCAGATCTTCATTATAATGAATTACTTTATGGATTATCAGTATTTCAGATGAGAATCCCTCTACACATTCCTAAAATAACCTCAAGTTCTGGGAGCCAATACTTGCCTATCTGCCTGCCTTTAATTATGTGGCTGCTCCTACCAACAGCCAGATACCTTGAAAGATAATTCAATCATGTACTTCAGAGTTATTAGGATGGAAACATAAAACATTTAGTGTAAGAGAAGAATACAGGTCCTGAAAATTGCAAAGGAAAATGTTTCAAGATTAAGGAATACTTACAGCCTCAGAACATTTACAAGAACCAACACCTATGTGCAACAGCTTGCAGTTTACCAGAGTGTAAATTTAAGTACTACAGCTACAGCAGCACTGCACACATTATATGCTTATGGAGTGTCAACTAACAAATACATTAGTCTGTAATGCCTTAGACTTGGGTTACTTCCATTTAAACCCAGATACGTTTTGAGAATTCAACCCATGGAAGGTAACACAGTCAGGTCACCACTGTCCTCACCTCACAGAAGACTCCTGAGAATCCCTGGGAACACAGGCAAATGAATCCATTCACCATGTCTTTGCAACGGCCTCCATTTTGGCATGGATTGCTTTCACACTCATTTGTTTCTATCTCACAGTTTTTTCCTGTGAAACCACGAGGGCATAAGCAGTGGTAACCATTCACTTCATCCTTCACAGAAGGGGAGAAAAAGGCAAAAAATATAAATCTTTGCTTACTGATACAACTTGTACACAAGAACCCAAGCTATATCCACAGTCTGGATTTGTGGACCACAGTAGCACCACATAAAACTTCATGAAAAGGAGCAGGAGTCTGTAAATGCTACACCACACTTAATATATAACTTCATTAAATCAACCAGTAATTATACACTACAGAATTCATAAGTAGGCAGAACGAGATTTATTTTCAACATGGCATGTAATAAACAGGAGTTACCTTACAAGTCCCTCCATGTTGACATTGTCCGTGACAGTCATTAATATCTATGGATAAAATATTAAAGTCATTAGAATTTGTATTTGAAGATGAAGCTGTGAAAGTACAGGTCTGGTATAAAAATGCAGGTTATTTCAGAAATTATTTTTCTAAATGTTTCAGCAGAAAGCAAGAATGCTTGATGTCTTGAGTCTAATATTCTAATAGAAAATGTATTATATATTTCTATAAACAGAAATTAAAGCAAATGCTATCAGCTGATTTAATATGCAATGTTTTTGCCAACAAGTACATTACATTGAATAAATACATGATATTGGTTCAGAATCAGGTACGAGTGAGGAGAGATTTATTACAGTTATCTAAGTGTGTATATAAGCTCAATTTAATACCAATTATCTTTCTAAATTTTTAGACAGTACTGTCAATTTAGATTGCTGAAATTTAAGGAAATCCTGGCAATATTTGTTTTGTTTTCTTGTACAAATATGCATGCTATCATTCATCATAAACTTTTTTTAAAGAATAAAAGCATCCTGTGGTTAACATATATACTAAAGAAATACTAACTTATATGACAATTTACTCCTGTCCATCCTGGAATGCAGTCACAGTAATATCCACCAATGAGATTTTTGCAAGAGTAAGCATTAACACAGGGTTTCCCCTCACACTCATTAGCATCTGTGAAAGAAGATAAAAGAAAGGAGAATAAAGAACAAACCCAGAAACAGATTACCACTGCACCAAGCAAAGTTTGCATGCAATTCAAGCATCAGAAGCTTATATTATAACATAGAAAGGGCACTGAAACCATTTAAATACTATAGGTTTTTAATGCACACTTGTTTGTAGCAGCACATGCTTAGTATCTTACTTTTCCCTTTGCCAAAAATCAAGGCAGTATGTTAGTCAGGACAAATCCTTTTCTTGCCCCCACAAGCTTACAGTTTCTGTTCTGCCACCATAAAGAAGGAGCTACCATCACCAATGCTGTATTTTGAAACAGAAAATTAATTGGACACTCTAGAAGAAGTATTTTAAGTAAGCTTAAATTGGGGCTTGAGTAGTTGCAGATTGACTTGAAATTTCTGCCTTCAAGATCTATTAAAATGAGCTAAGACACCAAGAGCACACACATCTTCAATGTTTTCTTCAATCATAATGTCAGAAACGATTCAGTTATTAATTATTTAGGAATAACATCCAGTGGTCTTCCAAACTTGAAGGTAATTACTTACCAAGCTGACATGTTGCTCCAATCCACTGTTGTGGACATATACACTCAAATGCATTAACCCCATCAATACAGGTCCCTCCTTGAGCACAAGGGTTAGATGCACATTCGTCAATATCTGGAAAGTTAAAGTGTGCCTTCCATTACATGGCTTAAAATTGGCTTAATTTGTTGTTTTGTTTTGTTTTTAAAAACTTAATTTGGGATGAAGGGGAAGAACATACAAACAAATAAGTTTAGGAACAGACTGGTGTTTCTAACTTTTTACTTAGGCTTTTCTCATATCTTTGAGACAGAGGAGAGAGAATCTCTCCAACTTTTTATCTGCAACACCAATTCAGCTAATCTGCCAACAATTAACACATCGATTAAAAAAATCATGTCCCTAGATCATAACAAGTTTACTCAGTATTTTTTTAAGGATAGTTTCTGCTCAAAAATAGATAAAAATCTTGTGTTCCAAATCACAAAGAATATGCAAACCAATTACATAGGACCACAATACACTTAAATTGCTTCCCTGTCTTCCAAAACAGACACTGAAGCAACTGAGTAAATCTACTCTTCTACTACTTTTAAGAACAGAATGTTTCATGTTCACATTTACATCTCAAAGTGAAACCATGTGGTGTTTTGCATTATATCAGCTAGCATCAGAAATTGTCCAACAAGCTTTGACAACAAGGCATTTCTTTGGATACAGTCCAGATATGTTTTTGATAACCTGCAGGTCTCAAATGCAAACAGTGCCAGCTGCACAGTCCCATTGGTCTTTGCAGAGGCTGCCCCCCAGCACACAGCTGTTAAGACAGGTAAGGGAAGAGACTAACACTGAATTCCACACCCACAGAGCATGAGAACCAGGCACGATGCATCAACCCATTCCAAACCAACCTGTCCACAACCAGTAAATCCATACCCACCAATAGCACATGTTGGTCCACTCCACCCCGATGGGCAGTGACACTTGAAGCCTGATGAAATTTCATGACAAATTCCACCATTAGCACAGGGATTAGATACACAAGCATGCTCCGCTGGGAAGAAAGAGGGAAAGATATTCTTGCTGAATACTCTTCCAGTACCAATTAAGAAGAATTTATATGCTTAGAAACTGTATTCTGATTAAAAGTGATCAAGAGCATGATGCCTGTGGAGAGATGCCTGTATGGAAGTTTGGAGTTTCCCTCTCCCACTGCAGAAACTAAGATTGCCAGTACAAGAATGAAGCAAGATTTCACTGAAGGTTCAGCATTCTTTGTAGAAAGTCTACAGGTAGGCAGGTCACTCATGTATCTTAATATTCCAGGAGCTAGAGAAATTCCCCATTAATCTACCGCTTCCTGTCAGGTTTGGGTTGTGTTTTTGTTTGGTTATTTTTCTTTCTTCAGTGAGACAAAAAAGATACACTGTATGAAGAGGTCTGAACTGGAGTAGTAGTTTAGATAACAAAGATCTTTTAGCTTCATTCTAACACTGCTCCTTGGAAACAGCAAAGAATAGAGCTACAGGCAATTGCAGGCAGTACTGCTTGCTGTCACTCCATGTAGGGCTGTAACATCAGCAGAAGTTGCACTAATCAACAGTCAAGCTGAAGAGGGGCATAGTAAGCCATCACTTTTCATATTCAGAAGCCAAAGAAGCTTTACAAAGAAAAAATATAAACCTCTTACTAGGTAAGATTTTCTAATTGTTGCATTTATATTTTGGTATCTTTCTTTCAAGGATGTTCTCATTTGCAAACTGAATTTACATTGTATAGGATGCTAGGTAGTAGTACCTAAAGAAGCTCATATACCAATCTACAGCTAATAATCCGTACACAAATATGTCTACCTTTATCATTGCCTCATTTAGAGGGACAAAGTGCTTCCCACCCACAATTTAGAGCAAGCCAAACCAAAATTTCATCCATTTTTGCCAGAATTTTGCATCACAATCTACCAGCTGAAGCAAAATTCAAGTTTTGATAGCATAATTAATACCACAAAGCACTTATTAGAGGTTAAAAGATTATCTCTACCCTGATAAATGGGAAACCCTTCTGCAGATAAGAGTTTCATGAAATAAAGGCCAAACAATTAGGTGAAATTAAATTATGGGTTCTTTCTACTCATGCTTAAAACTTTGAAAGAACAGCAAAATTCAAGGAAAGAAGAGTAAGAATAACAAATTTTTAAAAAGGATTTAACAATCCATCATGGCAAAGAGAGCCACTGCAGAATACCCAACTGAATATTACAGGTGAAAAAGTTGAAGCAAAAATTCTAATTTTTCTCTAAATATAGAATTTTTAAAGGAAAATAGGAGAGAAATACAAACTGTGCACTTGACCTTTCTAACCAGAGACAGAATAGTCAGGAAGTCTCCAAACCAGGGTAGTCTCCAGCATGTGAAAACTTTAGTCTTTGTGTAACAGATACAGAGACATACATGAAAAAAAAAGCAATATTCTATCTTTGTAGTGTGGCTGAATTAGGAAGCAGTTTCTCATGTTGGACAGACACAGATCTGTTAGACTCTAGTCTAGAAGGCATACTTCTGAAGTAGAAGTTGAAATACTTCTCTCCATTTTGCCAATGGGAACAGGGAAAACAAACGTTTTATTTAGACTGTGCCTTAGGAGGGCCTGAGCAGGTTTCCATATGAATTAACATGTGTTATTAATCAGAAAGTATTAAGAGCCCTGTATTAAAGGATAATATTAAAAATTAAGTCTCCATTGATCAAAAAGGACAATCATCACATTCGGGCAGCTAAAAATTGAGCCAAAACTCCATATGACAGTTAAAACTGAGGTGCCCATCACTACTACCTTCCTCAGTCCCCAGCTTGTTGAAAATGCACATTTGCAAGGAAGCCAGAAAATAAAAAAAATGGGTAGCTATTAGAAAGGTAACAGAAAGTGTACCTCAAACTCTCTTACATAAGACTACAGCCCAAATTGGATGTTTGAATTAAG
This sequence comes from Calypte anna, assembly GCF_003957555.1. Taxonomy (NCBI): domain Eukaryota; kingdom Metazoa; phylum Chordata; class Aves; order Apodiformes; family Trochilidae; genus Calypte; species Calypte anna. The sequence continues at coordinate 35,336,226 of NC_044251.1, forward strand.
GAAGTGAAGAAACCAAAGGGGAAAAATATTCTTGGTCTGATCTAAACCCAAAGGAAACTGCTTCACCATTTCTGTCATCTTCAGTGTTGTTTTTTTTTTTTTATAGCAAGCCTAAGGCACTAGATAGGGGAGATGGAGATGGCATATCCCCACTGTCACACAAAGTAACAAATCAAGCTGGAAGGACAGCATTGCATGCCATCACTTTTCACACTTGCCCTCTCAGATACCAAGCCAAGCTTCTGGAAAGGAGAAAACAGCCTCTCCACTCTACAAAACTAAAATGCAGTGAGCACACAAAAATGCCACAATGGCTAACTAGAACACAGCAATGCCTAAAAGTGTTTCAGTTTTCTGAAGATAAATGCAACATCCAGAAGTACCAATTTCGCAGTTTTTTCCAGAGTAGCCATCTGGGCAAGCACAGCGATATTCATCTGGTTCAGTGTTCATGCAGGTTCCACCGTTGAGGCAGGGATGGTGATTTCCACAGTAATTCAGATCTGGACAAAGAAGAGTGTCGGTCAGAGAACATAAATTTCACCCTCTTCATTCCTAGTCAAACATACAGATGCCTTTCTGGCTTGAACATTATCTACCCACATCAACCCCATACTCCATTAGCTAGCCTGTCATCTCATTGCTATCCACAGAACTGGAAAGGATGCTCAAGAGATGACTGCAGGAGTTAGAGGAATCATGACCACTCCAAGCCTTTTGTCTTAAGCTTCCTGTTCTTAAGGCATTTAGGTACCATCTGCTATAAAAACATTAGGCACAGAAATACTCAGGTAGTTGCACAAGAGCAGAAAAAAAAATGGTTATTGAGTTATCAGTTAATCATGCAACTTTACTTATTTTTCCTGTACATTAATGTTAAGTACCTTTGTTACAGAGCAGGCCACCCCAGTTGGTTTCACAATTACACTGCCATGGTTCATTACAGCTCCCATGAGCACAGCCTGGGTAGCGGACACACTCATCACAGAACTGTCCTTGCCAACCATAATGACACCTAAGATGTAAGTTCACATGTTAAAAGTTAGCAACATGATGCTTAATTATCAGCATTACAGGTATTTGGAACACTCTACACTTACCATTCTCAAGAACAAGGTCAACTGTTCATTGTGCAACAGATGACAAAATTTTACTTCTTTTTAGAAGGGACATTCTAGTCCTGTTGAACCTCTTACTGGAACTCTGCTTCCTCAACCATATTACATATCATGGCAACAAACACCACCAAGCACTATGCATTATGAGAACTGTACATTTATTAGTTGTTCTCTCAAAATCATCATCTCACACTAGAATTCAAATTGTGATTGATATGCAGAAGTTGAAATTGCTTTACAAAAGGATACTGCTGGCTTACTGCATCAAGCATCACAGCTTTTTTTTTTTTTTTGTGTAAGGATAGATTTCAAGACATTAGCTAGTTTGTTCTACAGTCTTGAAAGACCAGAGCAGCCAGAGAGGCAGCTGTCTTGTCAATTTTCTTGGGACTTAGAGTAAATCTGTATAAAAGATTCTCTTGAGAAACTATTATGTCCTCAGTGTTCTCTAGTCATATAACAAAAGTGCTCTTTGGAGAAACGAGGAGAGAGAACAGAAACAAAAGCTATTAATAATTCATTTGTTTTAAACAGAGCTGAAATTCTGTGACAAGACTTCTTCAGAGACCAGTATCCTTATGTTATCTGTAACAGAATTAAGCTAACAAAAGCACTAATTTATATTACAAGTGTAAACAGTCTGAACTTAGAGAAAACAAAAAAAGAAAAAAAAACCCAAAGAAAAAAGAAAGGCACAGGCTAATGTATGGGGATTTAAACACTTATTTCACACACATTATAATCAAAAAGACTGCTCCTTCAGGTCAACAAAAAGTGTTCTGCTTATTATTTTAAGACCATGTCTATAAACAATTTAAGAGCCACACTGCCAGCAAAGAGATGCATAAAAACACTCTGAAAGGGAGCTAGGCACATGCATGCCAGTGCTGCCCTAAAGCCTAGGGGAAAAAGCAAAGAAAGAAAACTCCTTTAGTTTTAACACCACCATTCTATTGTCAACATGCCTTGAATACCATAAAACAACTGAGAATAAATCCTTAAGTCTTTGAAATGTGGTGGGGGAAGACAAGGAAAAGTATAAATGAGAAGTCTTGGTTCCTTGTGAATCAATCCACTTCCACCATTTCAGGAAGCTGTATCATTCCCCAGAGGAACAGAACAGGTTATGCTGCCAGCCTATTATTTAAATTTCTGCAGAGGCAGAAGGCATCTGCATTGACATTCTCACAAAGCAATTTTTTAATATTAGGTCCTAGAACTGAGTTTTTATTCCCAGTATCTGCTCCTCATTCAAAACCTCACAGTTGCAGGATCCCTAAGGAAAGCCTCAGCTGTGCACCTAATCCAGACACCTCCAATGGCTCATCTAATCAAGGTTGTCAGAAGCCTGGAGAACATGATTTCATAACCAGCTTTCTTTTGCTGTATTAGCAGTAAGAGGAAACACATACTGCTCCTGCTAAATTTGATCTCTTCCTTCCTCCTTAAGGACAGAAAAATCTTTTCAGGGGCTGGTAATAAATGATAAAAAAAGCACTGTAACTCACTTTACTGGCCCCAACCCAAACCTCCATCCATGCCAAACCTGGCACTACTGCCAGTGATTCACCATGACTATTCCAGCCAGAGCCAACTTCCCACCCACATATAACAACCATTTTTCAAGAGCTAAAAGCCTGCATCACAAAGCAAATCACAATAACTCAATTTGTTTTCCATACCCAATGGATAACAAGTTTCTTTGTATTTAGAGTGCAAAGGAAAATACAGCTACTTCCTTAAAAATCTGAGACATCTTAAGTACCTACTTGAGTTCGTAGGTATGCTTGACTGCATTAAAATCAGTTCAGCAGGAAAGGTTGTTGCTTTTTCATGATATTCAAAGTCAAAAAGTTTACTGTTGAAGTTACAACCAAACCCAAGGGAAATAATTTCTAGAGGCTAAAAGCAGTCAAAAGGAACACAGTGTTTATAAGTCAAAAGGTTACTATGTGGTAAACTGATCAGCCTCCAGTTTACAAGGAAGAGTAAATTAGGATTTCCTCTTGAACAGGAAGTCTGGTCGCATCCTACATTAGCAGGTGCTAGAGCAGCTTTAATTCCACTTCCTTCTAAAAAGATACTGTTTACATGGATCTTGGCCACCCCTTGGTCAAGATTTGATCAATAAAGCGAAATCGATTTAAAAAAATGAGGATTTATTGTAATTTACAAGAAAAATATAAAGCCAAAACAAAAGGATGAAAAAAGGTTAATGATCCATTATGAGAAGTCCAAAAGACAGATAAAAAAGCAACATCAAGTTAAAAAAACAACAACAACAAAAAACCCCAAAACCAAACAAAAAAACCCACAAAATTCCTTTTCAAGTAACAGCCACTTGTGCAAAGGCCAAAAGGAAACCACCAGTGCAATTAATGGTGGGTCAAGTTACTTCTTCCCTGCCACTCCCCATTAAGAAAAATGTGTTGGAAGTTTCTGCAACCCTAAATTTTTAACATCTGAATAAATAAGAAAGCCAACTTTAGAGAATTCATAAGGATCCCCATTGTTCAACAGACAAAGAAAATTCTTACTGGAATCAAGATTCTACTTCCTTTGTCCTTCCCCTCTGCTGACTTCATTGGCTCTAACTTGTCTTTACAACCAAATGCACGCAAAACAAAATCAGAGATGGCTTAATCTCAGCCTTTGCTGGGTTATTAGCAGTACAAAAGAAGCTACCATAAATAGATTGTTACAGTTTAGTAACTTCCTGATGGAAGGTTGAAGTACAGGCATCTGGTTCCCAGACCAAAGCGTCCCTTCAGGTCAGGATTAGCACAAAGAGAGTGCAATAGGAATAGAAGAGTAATTAGCAATTATCTTGAAACCAAGAATTTGCAGAAGAGATCATGGTAATTCTACAGACATGCTTCACAGCTTGCATTTTCCTTGGATGCGAGTCTGGTGGTGGCAATGGAAAACAAGAATTTGAAGACAAGGCTGGAGGAATGGTATTTGGCAGGGGCTGACATTAGCAAAGCTTTTAGATAAGAGTTTAGTCTTGAGATTAGAGAAACTGCAACTGTGTAGGAAAAACACTGTTGTCATAGACAAGTAGATAACACCACAATAATTCAACTCATGGAGTATATTTGGTTATAATAAGCAAGTGGGGCTTCAAACAGCTGAATTCCAAGTCAAGGAAGAAAGATGTTCAATAGTAAATTTCTTTGTGTTTAGAGGAGTAAACTTAGCATCAATAGAAGCATCTAGCAATACAGGCAGTTCAAAGATACCAGTGTAGTATGAGACAGGAGTGGGGGAAGTGAGGAAAGGAGAAAGAAAATTGAGTTGTTTGCTTCTCCTGGACTTATGTAAAAAGCTGAACTATCAAAAATCAATAAAATGGAAGTTTTGCCAGAGCTATACTTTCCCATATACATATACTTTCCCATTATACACTGGTCTTTGCTTTCTTCTGAGGATGTTTGTGTTGTAATTATTTAGTGAAAGCTAGGTTTAATTTCAGCACTTCCAAATCAGATGGCACAAGGTGTTCAAAAGATGGTTTGTTGCTGTATGTAAGCAGGTAAATTATTTGTGAGGAAAAGGCCCTGAGTAATCCAGGCTAAACAAGACCTTTGAGCAGGAGGTGGGACTTTGCAGCCTCCATCATTTTATAGTAATCTCACAATGGCTGTTATGAAAGTGATGTGGAATGGCAGAGTTATTCCCAGATCTTGACTGTCTGCAATCCATGGTTGCTCAGCACCTTTCTTAACTCCTCCCTAGCCAAAAGGAAAACACCTGTGACAAACTAAAAACTTAAGATGTTCTCATCACTGAGTATTAACTCAGCTTTTTTGTACTATCTTCAGTTTGTTCTCCAGGTTCAATCACTTCTGATTGAGAGTCCTGGTTTTCTGGTTCAGAAACTTCTGGCAGAAAGTTTGCCTGAGAAACTTCTTGCCACAGGTTTCATCTGTTTACTAATCTACTCTGGTCAGCCTTTCAAGAACACTCATAGTACAAACGAATGAGAGTATATCTAAGTAAATTCTGTCCTACATCTAGCTACAGAGCTTTTTCAGCACTTAATATACAAGTCCACCTAAACCATTGATGTGAAGGAAATCAAAACCAAACCACTTCTCAAGTTAAAATACATAGCCTGAAACTACATCAAAATAATCCTGGGGAAGACACAGGCAATGTGACATAAACCTTTCATTACCACAAACTATGCCTGAATGCTATCTTGCACTTCCTAGAAAAGCTTAAGTGAAGATCATTGTGCCATATTTACATGTAATTTTTTAAGCAAGTTTTTTGGAGGGAGCTTCTCCCACTCATATTTCAACTGCAAGCTGTGGCCAAAACACTCAACACAGGAAAATGAAGCAAATCATTAGGAGCAGAAGCAAAATGCATCATTCAGGGGTGGGGGAAGAAATGACCCTCTTAAATGAAAAACCACTAAATTTTCTAATGACGTGAACAGGATGGTGTTGCATAGGCCAGAACAATAGCTTTATATTAGTTATTTACTTAAAATAACTATAAGAAAGCCTGTTTAATCTTTTAAGAGAATAATTGTTGCAGAGTAGACAGCAATATGGTCTACCTGTTAGGGCATCCTACAACTCTGAGCATCCAGATTCAATGCTATAGCTCATACAGTACTCATATTTGTCACAGGAGCACTTTTTCCACTTTCCTGCTTTTGAAATAGCAGGATTGGTTTTGTGAATATGGAAGGAAAAGATACTCATTAATGAACTTATGTAATTTCATGACCTGAAAGCATGTCACCTTTCCTCTCATCCCCAGTTTTCTTATTAGACAAGAAAATACAAGCCTTTTCCTACACTTTTTTCTCCTCTAGCACTGGAAGTCACTGAAAATTAACATTCTCACTCCAGTATTTACAGTCTTGTGAAGGAGCTGACAGAGGGGATGGCTCCAGCTTGTTTACCCAGAACATATGGGGAAAGGTTGCTCAGTTACCTAGTAGTAAGTAGCTCTAAAGTAGTGTCTATATTTGCACTAGTTCACACCAGGAACATGCTTTTTAAGTGAACTGCCTGATCATTACTTTTGACAGTGTGCTGGTTCACATCACAGAGATAGTTTGGAACAAAAAAATTAGTTTCCTTTTAGGTTAAACTAAGGTAATGTAAAACACTATGCCAGGAGCACACCTAATGTGTTCTACCTGCAAAGAAGCATTCAGTCCACAAGAACAGACTAGAGCTAGTCTAAAATTAAAAAATGAAAGCATCTTTTTAGTATGGATTTTGGGTTTCCAATGACACTTTCATCTACTTTTCTAATTTGTCTCTGCTACCTACTGTTGTAGACACAGGTTAAAGTACTACATTATTTTACTTTCAGTACACTTGCTCACATCCTCCTGGAAGCAGCATCCCCATTTCATAGAATCATAGAATTGGCTGGGTTGGAAGGGACCTCAGAGATCATCGAGTCCAACCCTTGAACCACCGTTGCGGTTGCTAGACCATGGCACTGAGTGCCACATCCAGTCTCTTTTTAAATATCTCCAGGGACGGAGAATTCACCACTTCAGTGGGCAGCCCATTCCAATGACGGATCACTCTTTCCGTAAAGAAATTCTTTCTAATATCTAACCTAAACTTCCCCTGGCACAACTTAAGTCCATGCCCTCTTGTTGAAAGTCGTTTAGTAAAAGAGCCCAACCCCCACCTGGCTACACCCTCCTTTCAGGTAGTTGTAGAGTTGTAGGATGCTCTGTCCCCTTCTACCCACTAACCACCCAAGCAAGCAAGTGCAGACTGTGCCTCAGTTTCTTGACCAACACAGAAGCAAAGCATGAAATTCTTTTTCTATCTAACTTTGTGTCTATTTGTAAAATAATTGCCAACAACCCCAGGAGGCCTGCCACTAGGATATAAAATAATAAATGCATACCACTGATGGTAACAGGCAAGATAACTTGCATAGTCCTCTACAGCCTTTCAGTAGCAACCTTCTTTGAGATGCCTCACCAGAATGTCTTATACTCAAGAATGAGTTTACAAGAACCACCACCACCCTTTTCTAAGTTCCTCGAGTTCCCTGATGCTGATGTTACCCATGTTATCCACTCAACTGTCATGAAAACACAAGCAAGAGATCAGTTGTACAGCTAGGCCTCCCTACTGAAAAGGGCAGGAAGACTATGCAAGCCTTTAATTTTTAACAGAGAATCTCTAACCCCCAACACTCCAGGTAGTTTTGGCTCATCGTGCAGTTCAGGCTTTTGCTCCTACATCTCTGTACAGAAAGTACCAAAAAAGAGCTGAGCAGGTTCTGGCTCTTACAGTGACAGATCAAGGGAGCAAAACCATTTGGGAGAGGCCAACAGCATCTGCAGGCACTGCTGGAAACAAGAAATCAGCCTCCCCAGCAGGGAGGAAGGGGAATACCAGGACTGCAAAAATCATGGCATTTGGGAGGAAGTAGGAGAAATGTTTCAACAGGACAAACAGAAGATATGTGATTAAATAAAGACAAAGAGTCATAAGCACCGGAAACCCAAAATTTTGTCACATTTTTTGAGTAAGACCATTCAAACAGTGTATACAATCACTTTCAAAAAAAACTGGACACTTTCTTAGACTACTATTAAAAGTCTCATTCAGTTGCTCTACACACTCTAAGAACATTTTTATCAGAGTTCTGTGAAGCAAGACTTGCATTTCCCAAGAGATAACCTAGATCCTACCATAGCTTCAGAAGCTGAGCACAAGCTGAGCAGTGTTAAAAGATTTGACTCCTTTTGTTTTGCTTCAGAGAGAAATTTAAACATTCCAAAGCAACAGGAAAAGTAGACAGACTTCTGAAAATACCACCCTCCTGGCAGGAATATGACAATGTAGGCCAGACACAAGGCGTATCTGGACTTCTACCAAACTCACACCACTCTGGATCACAAGGAAGTGCAGGATTTAAGCCTTTAAGCCCACTGACAGTTTGAGTGGTACAAAACACCTCAGATCAGCAGTTTTAATCAAGGAGGGGAACTGTCAGTTGTGGGTTCTCTATATTCAACTTTGATAGTTCCATAAGGTGACTGAGCCTAAGCCAGTTATAAGTCATTAGATCAAACTTCATTCTTTTCTAGACAGCTAATGGAATTTAATTATTTAAAATGACACAGACACACAGAAAGCACCAATCATTGCCTGGCAGTGTTGTGTCTTCAACAATCCTTCCTACCACTCTGCACTGCCAAAGTCAAACACCAAAACCATTTGGCTTGCCACTGCTGGCTAACAAACAAACAAAAAAAAAATTAGTGGCCAAACACTTTGAGCCTAGGTATGGGTAAAGGGATGCTTTTAGGATTGCACATTCATATATTTGCAGGATTCAGCTAACCTGCTTTTGCTTTCCTCAAGAATGTGATTTTGCTTATTACTATTCAATAAATTAGTTATTATTATATAATGAAAATAAAAATTTTAAATAAAAATTTTAAAAAGAAAATATTAAAAAACCTAAAATAAAACCTAAAATAAAACCTAAAATAAAACCTAAAATAAAACCTAAAATAAAACCTAAAATAAAACCTAAAATAAAACCTAAAATAAAACCTAAAATAAAACCTAAAACCTAAAATAAAACCTAAAACCTAAAATAAAACCTAAAACCTAAAATAAAACCTAAAACCTAAAATAAAACCTAAAACCTAAAATAAAACCTAAAACCTAAAATAAAACCTAAAACCTAAAATAAAACCTAAAACCTAAAATAAAACCTAAAACCTAAAATAAAACCTAAAACCTAAAATATAGAATAAATTATTACTTTTTCTGACCTGTCTCCACAATGACAAAATCCACCACCCAATCCCATCTATAACACAATCATTTGCTATATCAAATAATTTTGAGACACCAGGTCATTCTCTACTTTTTTCCCATTTCTTTGATGAAAGGTCAACAAAAGAAATGGCAAACTTCACAAGATTATAACTTCCTCAAAACAAGGGGTACATGAACTACACCCAACAGATGATGTACGGTTAACAGCTAATGGCATATCCTTTATTAACAGCTCGTAGTCATTTACCTACTATTAACATCTGTTTTTGGTTTAACATTTAATCCAAGAACAGCTCTAAATTGCATTGGAACAAAGGATGGAGGGCAGCTCCTTGCTCTCAGAGCTGGGTTGAAGCCTCAGAGCCATTGCTTCAGTTGCCTGCATGTTCACACAAGCTGAAGATGGAAACCGTTTTCCAACTTTTCTATTTATAAATACCACAGCAGATTTTGGCAAACAAGTAGCTATTGGCACTAGTAGATTTCCATACATCTCACACCCATGTTTTTCTCACATCTTCATTTTCTGAATTAAAAGGACATTGTTTTCACCTGTTAAATGACAGTGGCAACTGTCCAAAAACCAGGATGAAGATTATAATTCAATAGCACCAAACATAGCAGTTTCTTTTAAATAACAGCTTCCTTTGTACTGCTGAAGATAAAGGTCATGTCTGCAAGCCTTGCTTATTTTTAGTTCACAGCACAATTTTTCTACAGAAAACGTTACCCATTTAGGTTAAAAGCTAAATTTCTAATACAGCATAGCAACTATTACAGAATATAGGCTAAAGATACCTGACTAAACAAGCTCATTCTACTTAATCTCATGTAAAGAGGTAGCTGAGAACACTCCACAATACTGGAAACAGTGGCTGTACTGACAGACCATACTTTTATTTCAACCTGCTGATCACAGATCTATCCCTCCAGCAGGTGTTAAGAAAGAAGGTAGATGGCAGATCAACCCATCCAAAACAGTTAAGTCCTTTATTTCTTCCCCAAGTCCTTTTTTCTGAGATAATCCATCCAACAAAACAGTGAAATTTGTGGTCAAGTCATTCTACAGACTCAATCTTATTTTCATGAGCCTTAGATGGGAGCACCTAGGCTTGTGATGCCAGATGCTTCCTCACATCAGTGATATTCTGTAAGGGAAGGCATCACTCACGAGACAACTGATTGGCAGACATCTTTAAAAAAGGTACCAACAGCCACCCAGCCCATCACCTTCAAATGTTTTATATTCCTTTGAACTTTCTGCTGCCTCTCCAACTTCCTTTTTCCCAGCTAAAACTGGTATCACAAAGAAATGAAAGAGAAAAGAAAACTGCACCATCCTCTCTCACCTCCCCCAAGGAGGGAACAGTTTTGCATTTGCTTAAACCTGTTGATTTTTCACCTTCATTCAAAGGCCCCTTGGCATTTGGAAAGCAAGCATTCATGGGCTTCTAGGACACTAAGGACACTCCCCTCTGATACCCTTACATGAATCCAAATTCATTAGAGTAGGTTCTCAAAGGGAAAAATGTGTTCTCAGAAGGCTCAAGGAAAGGAGAACTTCTTACTCAGGCAGAAGTGATACTGGCCCAGCTTTCAACCATCACCTCTACTTGCAAGTTAAAAAAAACCCAAACCAAACAAAAAAAACCCAGTACCACCACAAAAAAATCCACCACCAACAGCAGTAGGGGCACACAGTACTTGAAATCACAAGCAAAATATTTAACTATATAACAAAAATACCAAATAACATTGAATAGAAATATTCTCTTGAATGATTGAATGAAGGAAGCTGTGCTTTAAACATCTGCCTTGAAAAAAATATTTTAAGGGGGAGGGTTTACAGCTCTTCAGAAATGAAACTGTATATGCACTCTAGTACTCAACTTCATAGCCTGGAATTTACAGCTTTCAGCCAGATCTGAGAGCTACAACACGTTAAATCTTCTACAGGTCAGCAGCATCTGATGTTTCAGGGTAGTAAGAAACCACTTTTTACTAGAATGACTTAAGACTTTGTCACCTTCTATAACCCACTCTCAGAAAATTCAGGCTCTCCAGCTGGATGGGACTTGTTTGCACAAAAGCTGCCACAGCTCACAAACTGGCACTCCAGCCCCACTAAGCTCTAAGCCCAGCAAAGCTAAATACCCTGCATCTTATTTCTGCCACTTCCATGATGCAGTAGTTAGTAGGATGCTGATGAAGCAGAAATCCCTTGAACTATCAGAGCTTGCCACAAACAGTATTTGTCATCTCTCGGGGGTCCTGGCAGCCAGTTGAGTTCCACATTCCAAGCAAGCCAATTCAATACAGCTGACAGACAAATCACTGCACAAACCCACTCTTACAATGACACATACAAATCTGAACACAAACTCAGGAACTTACACATGAACCCAAGCTTGCAAGTAGACCTGTCCTATTCCGTCAACAGCCTTTGTAAAAATAACACCCATTTCCCCTTGACCTACTGTGTTAGATGCCTAAACTCTTAAAAGGAAACGATCAACTCCCTTTGCTACCACAAAGGCTACTTTAGGCTTCATCACAAAGATATGAGAACATTTCAGACTCCCAGATTTAGGGACAAAAATTCACTTGGATAGAAAGTTTAAGTTGGGATTGCCACTGTTTTCTCCATTACTACCAAAAAACCACCTTTTTTTCTTGGAAAAGCTAATTTTATTATATTTTGGTGATCAAAGATATATACTGAGTACTCTAGCAATGCAAGCATTTCCTAGTTGTGACAGTCCCAACAAGCAAGTTCCCCTTTTTATTTTGAGGGGAGCAAAATTTTAAAAAGTCCTAAGGATTTTCAAAAGAAAACAAACAAAAAATATTATTCTCTTATTTGATAAATGCATAGCTTTAGATTACATGAAGTAAACGTGTTTGGTCCTATATGTACGAAAAATAGAACATATTGCAAAACAGTATGAAGTATATGCAGTTCTTACAAATGCAAAATCTACTTCAGATCTATTTGCATCCAAAATCTACTTCAGATCTATTTCCATCCATGTTTTTTATAGAATTATTTTCATTTTAAAATAGCATTTCAAGTAGCAGCAACACACAGAGAAAATACTAGAAAGATCAGTACTCATAGGAGAAGATACTTAAACATGCAGACTTACTTGCATTCCCCAGGTGTACTGCAACCCCCATGGAGCAAATTACATCCTTGTTTACATACAGCTGGAAACAGAAAAAGATTTAGGCATCAGTCTGGGCAGCCAGGTATCCATTAATACAGCAGGAATACAGAACTGTACAGCTAAGGCTTCTGTCACTTAGCTTATTTGTTGCTTGTGCAAAGCAAACTACAAACTTTTACCATGTTTCAATAGTTGCTGCTTCCAGGTAGCTTTCACAAAGCACAACCCCCATACAACTGTTTATGAAAATTAACTCCTTTGAAAAATTTGCTACTGAATAGGTTTGCAGCAAGAGTGTCAGCACTGAAACATTTAACAAGAACAGTTGTTTTTTTAAAGCTGTTATTAGACTGGCATTATGCCCAAAGATACATATAGCCTGAATAAGTCCTACAAAAATTCTCCCTTCTCATTAATATGCTTTTTGCTGAAATGGAACAGAAAACAAAAGCAAAAAGCCCTCAACAGAAGGAAGAGAAGGTGAAGTAATTTTAGCACTAATTAATTACCAAGAGTGAAGGAAAAACAGATTTGAGTGGTACATTAAAAAGGACAACACCTGAATTTCTGTTTACATAAGAGCTATCAAAAAGCTTTCAGATTTGCATCCATTACACTTTTTTTTTCATTTGCAAAAAAATAGTGTTACAAGGCCTTTTTTGCAGGATTAAAGTCTACAACATTAATGATTCAATCACTGTTCAGTAAAATCTTACATTAAAAGATGCAATATACCATCTTGCTGTGAAGTAACACCACTATTGAATATCAATTAGTAAAAAGATGTTTTGCTGTTGCAAATCCTAAATTTGTTGTGTACCCTCCATAGCAGCAAGCAACACCATATCCTGCATCGAGCTCCACTCTTCAGTGTTTTTTTCCGATTTCTAGTCAAAGGACAAAGTGTGTGTGTGCGTCTTAAAATTAATATGCTACACCACCCACACTACAAAAATGCCTGCTGCAGTTTATTATATATATATATTCATGCTAATCTAAAATTAAGTAATACTACCTTGTTTACATTCTTCTCCCATCCAGCCTTCCATGCAGGCTTTATTTCCATTTTGATCACAAGTGTAGTGACCAACAAAATCATCTCGAGGACCACAAAATTTATTGCACAGAGCACTGTAGTAATTTTCATCACACTTCACTCTTATTTGTACTTCAAAATGTGCAACAGGACCATTAAATTGTAGTGTCTTCCATCGATCTTCTGGGTTGATCATGCCAGCATGTGCCACTCGTTCTATTAACAAGTTGTCACCTTTTAATAAAAAGGTAAAGTCAAGAGGTGGTAAGTTTCATAGCACACATAGCATATAAATTCATATCAAAAGTATTCAACTGGTTAAGAGAAAACCTAGTAAAGAAAGTGTTGAGATGATAAAGATCTACCATAACCGAATTTTCCTTTGCCTTGCAGAGTTCATTACAGGAAGACCAATTTAAAAGTGTCCCAAAGGAAATATTAAAAAACCCTGGAACATAATCCATAGGAAATAGCTTATTTTTCAAGGCAGCCAAACATACCCCACCCACATGCTGACAACCAGCAGCTTTATCTTGATCTGAGGCTCTTTTTACCTCCTTTTTGTTCCTACAAAATTGCAAAATCTGCATAACCTAGCAGCTGAGATATTGAAGTTCTCTGGTGCAAATTTCATATTCAAAATAAAGCAAAACACATCCTCGATTTGCTGCAAAATTACTGAGCAGTAGTAAATCCTCTGGCAGGCTTGCATTATTTACCCAAACTAGCTTTTTCCATTTTATCATCTCTCCACAGTAAAGGCAAATACATTGAAAAAGCAATTCATACAACCCTTTTGCAGCAAGTATTTGACACTTTCGGAAGATACAAGTTAACCCAGATTGTCAAGGGGACATTCTCAGCTCCCTATCCTGATTATCCTTAACCCCAGTGGAACCACTGATAAATATGATCCCTACTTTAATAGACTCTATAAGCATCCTGCCTTACCCTCACAGAAAGCAGCAGCACTGCTACTGCCAGGGCTCCCTTAACCGAGACCAAATGTGCACAAACCATTAGCTGTCATGTGGGACAAGAGGATGCTAGGATACAGGACTATGAAACTGTCAAGATATTTTAGTTTTTCATGATTTTGTATTTATGCATTTGATTCTTGATATAGAAGCTTCAGTACTAAGAGAAGAGATACAATTATAGTCAGTTTCTGTAAATGTTATGAGTAAGCAGAGCACAAGGGCAAGGGTAGACAGTGAGTAACCCCAGTGATGATAGCTTTCACATATTGTCACTATTTAAACGTGGTAGCATCCTCCTGCAGGAATTTTTCTAGGTGATTCTGCAAGCTGCAGCCAGAACTCCAAGCATTATTTCACAACGAGGGAAAGATACAGAAGCTCTGTTTACATACAGGAATTCCACACCTATTTGTGAAACAACTGTAATATTGCCAGCTCAGAGTCAATTTTATTGGCATTACAAAGGATTCCATAAAATGCATGTTAAAAGAAATTAAAAACAAAAAACTTGCAAAATGCTGTAATGGTCCTGAGATTAAGTCTAAACTTCAGATTTCTTATAATATAAAGCATGTCAAGCTGGTAGCAAGCAACACTAAACTATCACTTTTAAGCAACAGTGGTTCACCTACTTACTTTATACAACTCATTAACCTAATTGGTTTAGAAAATAAAACCAAAGGAGTGACTGATTCTCACTTAGGAAGTTACTGACAGCAGAGGTATAATATTCATCTGGTACCAAAACTGCACTTCCTTCTCAGTACATAAAAGGACTCAAGAGAAAATTAAGTCACCCCAACATTAAATAAAAAGGAAAGCTACAGAAGTAGTAGGCTCTGCAATGCATTTTATCTTAACACATCATCTTTTCAAGCTTGCTTCTATGATAAAAATCTTTCCTCTTCAAATTAAGGAATACTAAACTGAAAAAAGCAGTTTTTATTAAACACTGAAAGATTCCCCAACCATTAAGAACTCAATATCTCTCTTTACTACTTAAATTAGTATTGTCATGTATAGGCTAGGATTCATGCTTGCCTGGAATAGTGTGCATAAAGTGTTTTATGGCTGGATAACACACACTCAAATTTATCCCTGCTCAAATTTATCCCCTCTGTCCAGCATCACAAGGTCAGTAGAAGAATGGACAAGAAACCTGTAAGCTAGAAAAGGATGCCTGCATTTTATTTTTGATTGAACAGAATCTGTCATACTACCTGGCACCATTAAAAGCTTTATGAATAGATTCAATGTCATGTTATTCTTCTCTCATTACTACTGATCTGTAAAGCTATAAAGGGAAAGTGCTGAGTAACTGGATGTTCAAGGAATTTGAACAAATAGCAAATATGCATTATAGAGCTATTTTCCAGCTATAAGCAACACAAGCTCATTTTAAAAAGGCTGCAGCAGCCACTCCTATAAAAGTGTTTCCACAGACTGGATAAGGTGGACTGAAGAACAGGTCCTGAGATTAAAGGACTGGCTTATATAATGAAAATCTTATCACACATCAGGGTAACACAGATTTATCAGCCAGTTAAACAACTAGAAGCAGCATTACAGCTATTGCAAATATGCCTATGCAGAACAGTCTTATAATACATGGGGTAGAGAACAGAAGAATCCTTATCTAAAGTGGACTAAACTGCAGACAAGAGCTATGACTACACTTAAATAAGAGTACTGCTCATCAGCAGCTAACTTTTAGGAAACATCAGACATTCCCAAGAAGCCCCTCACAGGGCAATACCAAAGGTGATGCTGGTAGCTGCTGGCAAGGAAACACAGGCAGCATAAGAACTTCATGCCCACAGGAAGAGAGGAGGTATCTTTCTCAGGAAATACGTTGCCTTGAGTCTTTCAAGCAACTATTTCAAAAAGTGATAATGGGACAGATCTGCATCCTACAGACTAACATGAAAAGAGGAAGGCAACCACACTATCCTTGCAGTAAACATGCAGTCAAATGGGAAGTTACTCCACAGATAAAGATACCAGCTTGATTCATTGCAGCAGTGCTGAGTTAGGCATTGCCAAGATCTCTGCTACACAACTAGAAGCTTGCCAAGTCAAATGACTTACCTGGATAGTAACACAAACTGCTGTGACAGATGACAGACCACAGGCCCCTTTGCAGGGACTTTTTATCTAAGGGAGCTCTTCCTCTCCCTTCCTCCACCCTCATGAAGCAAACTAGTAGTAACACTATACTGCCACAAGGTTCCCTCTGATCCAACCCCACTGCACAGAGGGGGGAAAAAGCATAGATGTAGTTCAGGACTCAGGATTTGAAAGACTCTGAGTTTGTAGTTTGAGGAAAGTACTGAGGAAACATTTGTCCTGGCATACTTGTGATGGGTACTTTGCAGATCTGCTCTTAGCAGATGTCTTGCTTTTGATGGGTACAAAGAATGAAGGATGCTAGGCCATGGAGGGAAGAATGACAACTGTTCTAAAATCTTCAAGTTGTTCCCTGGAAACCCCTCTTTCCACATTTTTTTGCTTGGGTTATTGTTTGGTAGTTGTTTTTTATAAATACCCACTTGAAAGTTCAAGCAGGAACACACAACCTGCATTTAACTTTCAGCCTTATTCATCCCCATTAAAGGAAAGCAAAGTCTGACTTTGATACTAGTTAATTAGCTTATAAACAGACTCTTGCAATTACTTGGATTAATCTTTCTTACAGTAGCAACAGAAGACACATGTAACCTGATGCAGAGATCAGCTCACTATTCAGGATACAATACAGAGTTCAGCTTTCCACTCTCTTCACCCCTCCAGTATGATTTCTACCTTTTCTCATGCCCTTTCCTATTCTCTTACATAGGGATTTTTTTTTTACTGATATGTCCATCATCTTCAGCACTCTTTTCAGAGGTACAAGAGAAATGTCTCTGTATCTTGACAGATTCACAAAGTAAAACCCTACTGAAAGACTCCCTGCCAAGAAAAAGGAAATGAAAGAAAAAAACAGTATCTTCTATACCTAGGAATCTAACATGCAAGTCTAAGTTGCATGATGGTAAAGCAACAGGTCTCTAATATGGAATCAGTAAATAGACTGCAGAAACATTTACCCAACACTAAGTTCCCATGGCAAGCCTTCCAAGTCTCAAATGCTATAACAGCACCTCTCTGTCAGCCTATATTAAAAGGAGTTTAGCAGTTTCTCATGAGAGCTAAATGATAATCTGGCACTTGGATAGACTGCATTAATTAACAGAAAGTGTTAAATTAAGTAGAGGGCCCACTGAGCCTCAAAAAGCCACTATATATCCTGTTGTCCCGAAGTTCAGGAAAGAATTACATCAATACAAGTAAAAAAAAGATTTGTCACACTATCTCATGAGTTCATCTGCCACCTAGAACTTGGGCATGAATATTCCAAGCTGCTGTACTAATTGCTCCTATGTAACTATTCCTAAGCTAGAAATTATTTAAAGGAATTAACTCCATGTAGTATCCTTTGAACAAAGCATTCAAGAGAATGCCTTCAATGAGTTGCTACGTAGGATATCTAAACTTATTAAAGATTCAGGCTTACTCTGCTCAGCACACAAGATCTCATTTTGAATACCATGTTCAGCCATTCAAGAAGGCTGTGCACCAACTGAAGGGTTGCAGCAACATGAATTACCAGAGATCTGAAGAAAACATACCTATTGAAAAAGGTTAAAGGAGCTGGTAAGCAAGACAAAAGAAGCTTAATTCTAGTAGTGAGCAGGCTCAGGAAAAAACTGTAAACTCATCATTACTTCATATATCACTGGAGATAGAGTGTGTTTAGAAAATCTGTAAGTTAAAGTTTGTCAGAAAAACACAAGTGGGACTGATAGTCATCTCCAAGGAAAAGGACCTTGAAAGAAACTCTCACATAGCCTTAACATCAATTGAGCTTTGCCAACTCTTTATACTTGATTCATCTTGATAAGGCTTGTCAGTGAAGTAGCAGAGAATGGCACCTATAATGAGAAACTGTTGATTATTTGGGACATAAACCTTTCCTAACTTAATGTCCAAACACTCATTTTCCTCTACATTCATCCCAGCAAAGATTAAATAGTTTGTCTATTGTTAACCACATTGAAAGTCTGAATTCATTTAACACTTGCAGCCAAAAGCATTGATTATTTCAAGACAGGTTTGCAAACCATTACCAAAGAGTAGGTTCAGGCTGTAGTCCTACTTTAACAACAATACAGCAACCATCATCTTCATAAAGTTCTGAAGTATTTACACAATAATCTTGCTTTTCCTTCAGCCCTCATCCAACACTTGAGCACTAGTTTTTTACAGACCAGAAATGCAAGGTAACTTTCAGTACTTGAGGAGAAACAAACAGAAGGAATCATACCACAATTTAGAACAATCAAAACATCAAGCATGGTTCCTTTATACAGAGCAAGAACACTTCTTTGTTTATCTGATGATGAAAGGCATTACACAACATGGTTATGGACAAACTGGAGGAGAATTAAAAGAGCAACTCTACAGCACAATCATTACTTTTTTAAAAAGGACCTATCATAGCTTTTAAGCATATTTTTAAAGCATATTGTTAAGAGCCAAGCATTACAACCCTCACTGACCATTGTCCCTTTCTTTTTTTCTCTTGTATCAACAATACTTTTTAACAGCTTCTAATCTAAGATGCCCTGCTTGAATTTGTACATTCTCTTCACTTAGCAGGCTTGCACTGAGCCTGATTTGGAGGGGAGGCTAATTGCAGCAGCATCCCATTTTCCCCCTCCCCAGTCAGTGTACATAAGGCACTAAGTGGAAAGTTCAAGTTTTACATAAATACTCACCAGCTCTTGTATCATTATCCCAATCCCATGCTTCTAATACTAACGTGAATGATCTCTGGAAAGAAACAAGACACCAGTTAGATAGTAATAAAACCCCCTACTGTTACACACCAGGCTCAAACAGCGATTTGGAATCAGCAGATAATAAGAAAGCCAACTGAATACAGTTAAAATTTCACTTCTCTGCTGTCATGCGAAAGCCCTTGAAGGCATCTTCTCAAAAGCATGAAATAAAACAGCATTAAAATTGTGGGGCAGAGCATGCTAACACCAAAACAAATACATTAACACCCCCCCCTACACACACACACACACACCAAGGACAGAATTATTACTCTTCTCCTCCCACTGCATCTAATTCTCAGGTTTGCTTAGTCACAGAAACTATTTTCAGATGTAGCCCTAAAAGGTTCTGAATGAAGTGAGGGGTTCTGAACCTTGGGAAACAGCTAGAACATTTAAGACTTTGAACAACTAAAGACCAAATAAATAAATAAATAATGAAATCACAGTCATCCTCTAGAAAGGCACATAAAAGATCAGGCTGCAAAACAGGTCTGTTTGCCATTCTCTAGAAAAGCACATCTAAAGAAGAAACACATGAAAATCCACCCTGTATCCATCCAGAATTTTGACTTCTTTCTCGTGGAAGAGGTAACGTGAAAAACAGACACGCACAGAACACTGTGGAAATAAAAAATTGTTGAAAGAAGCAATCCTTGGTAGTACACTTTCCCATGAGGAAAAAAACATCATTTCAGGCAGTTTTAAAACTCTTTTGAAAAAAACACTAAGGTTTTACTTCACTAAAGCAAGGTTTCATACATATTTCTTGGGTTTATGACCAAATATGTAGGATAGATACCGATATTCAAATATCACATTTAGGGAAAAAAGTTACATTCTGCATAACTGCAATGTTTATCTGTTTTCCATTCAACTAAAGTAGCTGTCAAACCCTTCAGCTTTGATAGCTTCCAACTTGTCCAAGTTAAAATTGAGATTCTCGTATATGTTTAAAACCAAGAAAAAACCTCCAAAGAGTTATTGCACCACTATCCTAAAACCCTCGTGTATCCATCTTTATGCTTAGAGGCAAGCCACACAAAAATTGAAGCTCATTAAATTCAGTAAGCCAAGCTTTAACATGCACAGAATTCACAGGTTAAAAGTCTAAGAATTCACATGAACCTATGGACATTCATCCAAGAAATTAAGAGCACTGTCTTTGGAACAGAATTCTGTAAAAATTCAGCTATCTTCCACAGCGTGCTTAGGACTATTTTACTGTCACAGTTTTACTTTGAGATAGCTTGTATGTGGTTTATATACCCATCATCTCGCCATCAAGAAAGCTTGGTTATAATACCAAAATCTCCTAATTTTGGAACAACAGCAGCAAGCAGCAACACAACCAAGGTAAATGACTTCAGCACCCTAAACAGAAGGGCTCTAAAGTCCTTCTTGACTACAGCAAGGAGTCAAGCTATTCAGAAGTGTGCTTGACTGAGCATGTATTTTAACACTGCATAGTTATGTCAAAATGTAATCCACAAGATACTCCTTTGTAAAAGGAGTACCTTGAGTCTGTACCTTGAGTCTTCAGTGATATCCTAGGGAAAATTTTCTATCAACTGAAACAGATAAAGGCTTAGTAAGCAGCTAGATTACCATCAAGGAAGGAAGGGAAAAGGAAGCTCAGCAGTGACCACAATGGACAGAGGCACACTTGGGCTTGAACTGCTTTCAGAAAAGAAGCTGATGGAGATCAGCTGGAAAACTGAAGGCCTCTCTTTTGAGGTACAGCACTATAGCACTACTCTACAATTTTTTTGAAAGAAAATGTTAGTAGAGCATTTGAGCAGCTTCACCCTCCAACTCTCTGCTTTCCCCTGCCCCAAGTCTCAAAATTTAGGGAAGCAGGATAGTGTTTTCAGAATACAGTTGAGTATTACCTGCCACCCCTCTCCTAAGCCGCTACCTGGAAAGAACTCTTAAGTGAATAGTGTCAGAAGTACTATATAGTGTTGTTCTAACATTTCCTGATAATTGCTAGTCTCAATTTGGGTCAAAATTTTAAGTGTTAACCTAAGCACAATCCTGCAAATCAGTGCATGATCCAATGCTCTGTTATTCACCTCCCCTGCTTTTAACTAATCTTCTAACATACTCTTCAGTTTTTCTGCATTCTATTGATTTGTATTAGAAGTTCAAAGCAGTGCTCAAGTGTTTCCAGATGTCCACTTACTCATCTTATGTGCTTGTCTTTCCTATTGCAACTTGGCTGTTGCATCTGACTGCCCACGCAGGGCAAGGCAGAAGAAAATAAGCTGGACCTGCTGTGTTAGGAAAGAGATTGGTCAGCTTTGCCTTCCGAGCACTCTGCTTGAAAGCAGATTTGTATCTCTGCCTAGGATGCTAGGGAATTTTTGTGGCTAAAGAGAGCTTCATGTAATACACTGTACCAGAGGGTGTGAATGAGACCTAAGAGGCATTCTACCCATTTTAAATATACTTAAAAGGAGTGACACAGCTCTGGTGACAAATTTGACCATCTAAAGCTGGTATTAACTCTGGAGTTGAAAATACTCCTTTACTGGGACAGCTCAGTTGTGCAACTTCCTGTTTTCTACTGACTGTTCCATGTTCACCCTTTCAAACCTCCAAACAGATAAAGCATGAATGCAACCAGAAGAGAAACTGATTTTTTTCGCCATTTTACCTCTAGAGAAGACAGAGTTACCAACCCAACCTGCCATCTTTTCCACCCCTGCAGCTGGTCAGAAACTTTGAAGAGAAATTCCTCTCCACAGCAGCACAATGGATCATCACATTACAGTTACTACATCTCAAAACAGGAAACATATCCTTAATCTACTGGTTCAGAACCTCCTCTCCCTTCCACCACAAGTCTTGAGCTAGATCCACTTTAATTCTTTTGAATTTTGCAGTTGACTTTTAAGAAGCATCCATGTTACAAAGCATGTTCACAGCACGTTGCAAGAGAGCTTTCCAGTTACTGCTCATCTTTTAGAGGTATTTGCATGACTATCAAAAACATTTATTAGTGGGGAAAGTTTCATATTCATACACTCCTATTGTAACCCAGTCCAATAAGTAAGAGCTATAAGCTCCATTCAGTTATGGATATAAATTTTGAAGACTACTTTCAACTCACACAGTGGACACTCATTTGACAGAAGTTCTACCATTGGATTGCATTTGTCCCATCTATACTCTTCAATAAAAGTTTAACAGACTACCCAGCACATCTTCTGTAACATCAGCTGCAAGTAACTTCTGCAGCTCAGATGCTTATATCAGACATCTTCCTTAAAATGTGCTTCCAGAAAACAATTATAGAACTTGCATTAATTTAGTTCTGACCTGAATCTAAGATCTATCCATATTAGGAACCTTTAAACCTCTCACCTCATCCAGCAGTATACTGGCTCTCTGATATATCTTTATTAAAGAGTCCAGATGCTACTGGCATAAACCAGTGTGTTCAGGTTCCTGCATAAATTTAAGAGAAACTTTGTGGTTT
This sequence comes from Calypte anna, assembly GCF_003957555.1. Taxonomy (NCBI): domain Eukaryota; kingdom Metazoa; phylum Chordata; class Aves; order Apodiformes; family Trochilidae; genus Calypte; species Calypte anna. The sequence continues at coordinate 35,358,684 of NC_044251.1, forward strand.
TCAAATAAGTGCCCTAAGAATGCCCCCCCCCCAAAAAAAAAAAAAGATGTTAAAGGCTAAAAAGCAGAAGAGAAGCATCACTACACTTCTGCAGAAGAGCAGAGCTTCACAACAGAAAGATCTCTTAGGAGTTAACTAGATATGCCAACCAGTTTGGAAAGATACAAATTAAGCCTGTTTATGTTGGTGATGTTGTTTTAGTTCTGTTTTTCTCAGGACTGATGTTGACAAAAGCAACTTCAAAGCATTATTCCCCTGTTTACACTAAACAAAACACTCCCCATACTATTCCTGCGACCTCCTTTCTGGGGAGAGGGGAAACAAGACCTGTAATATTGGTTTGGTGTTGTCTTTTCACAAACTATTACTATTACCTTGATACTTGGAAAACCAACATTCGAAAGGATTTGGGTTGTTTTGGGTTTTTTGAAAAACCAGACATGTCAGGCTTTTCATCAAGGAGGATGATCACTTTGCTCATGGCACTTTCATTCAGGTATAAAACATATTCTCCAATTCAAAATTTGAATGAAACAAAAAGCTAAGGCTGAGTTGAAATCAGTACTTTGCTTTCTGCCTCAATAACAAGCTATTGTGAATCAAAATACTTTTATTCTAACAAAGAATTAAATACATTTCAGTAAGAACTGTGACTGGAGATTCTACAAGAAAAAAAAAAACTTCAAAGAAATCAGCTATGAAGTAGAAAAAAGTGTGGCTCCTAAAAAAACCCAGAGCCCACGTATCTTCCTGTTCCACAGCCACCCAGTAAACAGTGTCTCATCACCAGTAAGTACCATTTCCTTTCAAACCTCAATCAACAGACAATATTTGAATTTGAACATTTTAACCATAAAAACAAGTCAAACAACGTATCACTATTCTTATTACTAAGTTCTGGAATAAGTCATCACCAATATTTCTTGCAACCATGACAACCAAGTCTTGATCAGCACATTCAATTGACATTTGCTTTCCTATGAAATGTCTGGAAGTGAGGTAAGCAGTGATCTGGAAGGCTTTCCCACCGTTTTTCCTTCAGCATCTCTTCCCTGAACAGCATGTTTGCCATGGAAAAAGCTGACTTATAGGCAAGCATATTCCATTTCCATCCCTGGAAGCTCACAGCTAGGCAAGTCCTTACAGCTTCCTCATTAATAAGCCAAAAGCACAAAGGGTGCAAGGAAGAAATGAAGAAAGATCCTGACATCCAGGACTCACCTTCAACACAGATGTAAGGGTAGGCAGACAAAACTAGCCCGCAGGCTGATCTTTTAGAAGCAGATATTATAAAAACATAATGGAGACCTTTACTGATGGAATAATTGTTTCCTATTTGGGGGGCATCTGGGAAGGGACCTCCTTCTTGAAACTTGAAGGGTATTTCCAAAATTTGCATTGCAAGAACTTTTATAAAGGCAGAGGCAATTCCACCACGGAAACATGAAGATATCCCTCCTCTAAACCCTCGTTTTTCTTTTGAGAAATTACATTTCACTGGCATGGAAAGTTCCAATAAGAAGTCTACCCTTTGGAAACCAAGACCAAATAATCCCATTTTGTTAGGAGTGCTGTGGAAGGCCAGGCAGGAGTACTGCAAACATCAGCAGCAGATAGAAAGCTGAAGCCTTCCATTTGAGAGCAATTACTGCCATTACACTCCTCTTGGCCCAGTCACAAAAGAGGATGATGTTTACAAACTCTGGAGCTCTACTGTTGTCTGAGGGGAGCACTTTATGAATTAGCTCCATCTGACAATCTTCAGGAAGTCTGCAAAGCCAGGGAGAGAGAGGGGTATTTTTTGCCATGGTTAATAGCCAACAGGCTGGCATCTCCACCTACCCGAGTTTGAGCACTTCATTCCACTCCTCCCCCAAACTAAGCAAACTCAAAACTGAAGGGGTGTGTTACATGTGTATTCATATGGGGGTGGCAGGGGGAAATCTAGATGTCTAGACTATTAAGACTCATTTATTGCAAAAGGAGCGCAAATAAAAACAACAGGTGAATAAGCTAGAGACAAGTCTTGGAGGTAATTTATCAAATTTAACTCCCAGGTAGACTCACCTTCAGTTAAAGAAAATTACCCAGCAACTAGGTGGAAGAATCCTACCAACAACCAGCTGCATGCATCTAAAAGATAAAACTTCAGGGAGGAACTCAAAGGAGTATTACAACATCTATTTTGCAGTGCCCAGTGCTGTGTGAAACAGGAATATAGTGTGCTTCTCTCCAAGGTGATGAAACTACTAGATCAGACCTTACCAGATACTTTATCTACAGGAAGATCTTCAAGTGAAGGTTTGAAGATATTCTGATCTTTCTGTAATTGCAGAATGCAACCAGAGTTTCTCAATATGAGAGGGCCTTGATACATCATGAGACAGCAAACATTTTAGCTGTGGAGTTCTAAAAATCATCTTAGTCACGTATTAGCTTTAGCTAATCCCTGTAGAAATAACAACCCATCTTCATGGGGAATACAAGAGGCCAAAATACCATGTCTCTGACAAGACTTCTTCAAGAAAGGACATTAATACAGTCACCTCAGACCACATACAAAGCAAGAGCTGTCCATAGATCCCATCCACACAAGAAGCTAAACCATCAGAAGAAAGACTCCACAACCTTCTCAAAACTTAGCACCAGATAAAAACTCAAAGCAAATCTCAGTTGATTCAACCTTGCGACAAATTACACCATAGAGTTTAAGTTTCCAATACCTCAGTACTGGCCCAAACCTTTACAGCACCCTGCAGCATCCCTGAGTAAATGGGAACCATACACCTCACTAACAATTTTCACAGTGCCAGAAGTCATTAGCTTCTTATTTAGAAAAACTGCAGGAGATCTGACCCAGCAGTAGTCACATTAGGACTTTCCTACAGAAAAGCTGATCTGTTCGCTACTCTCATCTCACAAGACATTAAAGGTTCTAAAAGAACCCATCTCTATTTTAAAGCAGAGCCTTTCACCATTACATCCACAGTTGGGCCTGTGGAACATAAGTAATTCCTGCCTCTGCTTTTTATAGCTATCTGCTATTCATCCCCACGCTAACTCCATCCCCTCTCTCCCCCAGTTCCAGCATATACACATCTCTGTTGCGCTCAGGGAGATTAAGTTTCAAATCTGAAGTCCAAGCTGTCAGCTGTGGTCACTTGAATTTGAACAAGTAACACTGGACTGATTGGCTTCCAAATCTTGTTTTTTTCTGAAGCATAAAGAAAACAAACAAAAGAAACCAAGGATTCATCAGTGAAAACTCAGATCTTCAGCTAGAAGGGCTCCTGTGAGCTGAGCCTCTGCAGAGATCTTTCAGCAAGAAATAAGAATATAGATGTTTAATACCAATGCAAGCCAACAGCTACCACACTTACCAGTTTTGTTCAAACACTTTATTTTACTACAAATCCCTTCTGCCTATGCCACTTCCAGGTGCTTCCTGTGTGCCACAAGCCTCAACAAAAGTACTGGTTTATAAAATTAACCAATACATCACAGGTGATGGGTTGGGTTTTTTTGCCAAACACTTAAGCATAACATTTATGACAAAAACCAATCTATTTAATCTCAGGTGAGTGACCAGTAACTACAAGTTTTTTCTAGTGACTAGAAAGGTGGTACTCTAGAAGGTCTAGAAACTAGCTCAGAGATCAATTTAAACACAGGTTAACCTTAATGATTATTTATTTCTCTTTCCATGGTATCTTTAAGAATTCTTTGTACCAACTGCCATAATCAAAGTAAAGTATTTCCACCCTGTCATTTAAACTTGCTGCTAAATGTAATCACATTTTCAAAGAGCCTCATTTAATCCTGAGTTAATGACACTACTGAATGTTCTTCTGCACAAGTTTGTATTGATAAGCAAGGTTTCATGAAGTAAGTCTTGTGATTTGTCAATGCCATGAACAGCTACTCCTTCAATCCCCAAAGCCAGCTTGTTTCTAGCTCAACACAAATTCTTTGATCTAGAGATCTGCTTCCCACTCAAATCCATTTCTTGACTACTTAATACTCAAGTCAATTGGAAAGTATACCCTGGCCAGAAGGGGAGGCTAGAGAACAGGGAAGAAAAACAGGAAAAAGACAGTGTTACAGCACTGCATGATTCTGTATCTGAAGGTGGAGGGAAGCAGGGTAGTTCTTCCTTTCACCTTCTCTCCTAAGGGATGGGATGACCACCATCCCTCAAGAAGGGGATACTAAAAATCAAAGGTCCAGAGAAAGGCAACAAAAAGGAACAAAGAACAAATTTCCACAAGATGATGAATGGAAGATCTGGTCAAAACTGCTCAGCCTGAAAGAAAGAAAACTAGAATATGTGATAGAAACCTACAAAGTTATGAAAGGTACTGGGAACAGTTAGAAATATGTCATCCATGTTCTTGCTCTTCACAGGAGCACAAGGGCATCAAATTAAGCTAAACATTTAAAAAAAGACTGGATGTGGCACTCAGTGCCATGGTCTAGCAACTGCTGCGCTGGGTCAAGGGTTGGACTTGATGATCTCTGAGGTCCCTTCCAACCCGGCTAATTCTATGATTCTATGAAAAGAGATAATGGCACCTCATACAAAACTCAAAAATGTTACACAGGTTACCTAAGGGTGAAGTGGTTTAAGAGCTTTGTGGGTCCAAGTGCAGACTGGCATAAGTACTTAAGAGAGATCAATCATAACTAATGTTCCAGAAGTTCCCTGGCTGCAAACAGAGCCTAGGAGAATGAAATTTTCCATATCCTTGCCCTTAGACTTCCATCAATATTTGCTTGTCTTCCCTGAACTCAGGATGCAGTACAACTGCTGTTCTGAGTAAATATTTCACCTTTTCTGATGGCTGACATCAAAACAAGAGACTAAAAAGAAAATAAAAACTTACAATGTAGAATTTTGAATGTCTGCTCAAGCCAGTAGTATTTGTTCCAAGGTAACAAAACCCAGTTCTACAACTAAATTTATTATACCTCAGAACCCATCCTTAAAAGCCATGACAAGAATTTTTCATAATTGAAAAAAATCTAATGAAGATTCTTTCTGCAATACTGAAATGTCCTGTGCAATAAAAATTGCAAAAATCACTAAACCATGTAACAACAAATTCATAGCCAGCCCCAGCGCCTGTTGCCATAGATGCAACAAATGCTATTCAGAAAAAAACCCAAGCAGAGCTAGTGTTTTTAACTGAGAGATCTCACTACTTGGTATAGACTTTCTGACACTTCCCCTGAGGAAAATGCAACCCAGTCTTTTAAGAGTAATTAAGTCAGGTGACACAGATCAGAAAACATCACTGAAGCCAACATAAGAGAAATGGATAAATACAGCAAGCATTTATCACTAACTCATTGAAGACTGACAAGTGTAGGATGAAATATTAAGCTCACCAATTTTAGAACAAATTTTCACAAAAGGATGCTTCACATTTTTGATAAAAATCCTGGTTTAACTATAAGAAAAACAGTATTTGTCTTAGGGAGGACTGAGGTTTACACAATAACTGCAATAATTAGGCAATTCATCCCCAAACTTCAGCTATTCTATTCGCAGTAGTCAAAACCAATCCTACTTTTAGTCCACTAAGAAAGTGGTTCTCCACTGTCTAGGTGTGCCACTGAGCCCAGGATCACCATTCCAGACAGACATGTTCCTCCACGCTAGCTGAAGCACAAGCAAGCAAGAAATATCTCCCTCATCAAAACCCAGAACTGTCGCTCAGGATCCAGCCTCCAAGAAGGAACAAAACAGCTTTCAAAACATCACCTATGCTTTTCAGGGGGAACTAAGGGAAGAACAGCATAGGAAGAGTGAAGCATGACTGCCCCAAAAGCTCTGAAGACAAGAGCATCTGTGACAGTCTGCAAATACCAGCTAATGAGAAAGAAGAGTTAGAACTTTAAAGCTGGAGGGGAAAAAAAATAAAGTCCCAGACTTACTGCAGAAGTTGCCCTAACCTGACTGGACCACCTCAAATGCAATACAGCTATCCATAAACTGCCCTTTAGTCTGCTCTTCTGAGACCCCACCTTGAAATGTAGGGGGGAACAGGGGTTGCAAACAGATAATCTTTCGGGTCCTTTCCAACCCAAACCATTCATGATTGATAGGTTTTATCATGGAATCAATCTCTAAATACTGTAAGGAATCCTTGCCATTGCTCAGAATCCCAGACACAAACTACAGAAAGAAGATCCAGTCTCTTCAGAGCAAGCCAGATCACCCAGCTTTCTAATAGATGCTCCATAAATACTCTGCATGGATAACCAGAGTACTCCTGATAAAAGGAAGCAGTAGATCCATCAGCTTGACCCTTTGGATCTGCCTCAATAGCTGACAGTCACTATAGGCTCAGTCCAGTGCTTAGCCAACCCATATTCACAGCTTCAGATGAGATCAGAATCCTTTCCCTGAACTCAGGAAAAACATTTTGGATCAAAAGGATCAGAGGTGGGAAAGCAGCAGTTAGACATCACTGGCCTTTCAGAGCCTTACCTATCAAGGTGAACCTATTTCAGGTAAACTTCTTGATTTATACTTTTGCATGCTGTCCAGTTGGGAAAAATTATCTTAAACATTTTGGTCAGTACCCACAGAAGACCTCTTCTTCAGGTCTCCTAACAAGTCATGGGAAAAGACTTCCAGAAACTCAATACCATTCAACAATTCAGTAAAAGTGTTTTTCTCCTACATAAAGGAAGCCTACATCATCACACACATTACAACCTGCAACACAGAGCACAGCAGATTTTGACTGCATATTCAAGGTGATCCTTGGATCTGCTGGACAGAGGCCTGGCATCCCACAAAAACCTTCAGGCATGTGGAAAACTGGACTCAGAAAGGACAGCTTCTCCCAACTGTAAGCTCTTCCACAGATGCCAGACCACTGCAATGCTGTGCTCACGGCCACTCTGGAAGAATGACAATATAAAGGATGATAACATACACAAAGCAAAAATCCACCTGCAAACAAGGCCTTAAGTTATTCTGCTTATCACTTAGTTTTGATCAGCTACTAAAGCAAAGCTAACACTCAGAAGAAACATTTGTCATCCTTTCCACTGCCACAGCTCTGCTAATTAACTTAACCAACACATCCATATACACTAAACCTTAGTGCAATCTGCTTACAGTTAACCAATCTTTCAATATCCTTTGATATAGGTGTTAATGTGCCTATTCCAGGAAGGGTTTCTGGAAAGTAAATCAGGATACAAAATAGCATCAGCAAGCTTTCACTTTTTTACCTTAAAAGAAATCAGTAGAAAAGTCAGCCAACTACAAAACAAAACTACTCTAAACATAGCAGCTATCAAAACAGCAGAATATGTTATGCTATACTACAATTTAAAAAAAAAAAAAAAGAAAAAAAAAAGAAAAAAGTATCCTATTAGTTTACCTGAGGGCAACCAAACAAGTGCCACAGTTTGTATTGTACCTGTCTCTCAGATGGGAGAATCTAAAGTAACCTTGCCAGGTTTCATCTCTTTGACTGCTCTAAAGCAGATGCAGCAGGAAGGAAAATGAAATTATCCCCACATGCAACCAACCCTACAAACCTGACATAACCTCAAGTAACAATCTTATCCTTCTCTCCTGCTCAGGAAAATCACAGGACAAAAAGAGAAGTCAGAAACTTACCAGAAAACAGTTTGAGGCAAAGGGTCACAAGGTTAAGTTTCAGTGGACATTTTGCCTGATCATTATAAGGAAATAAACAAGCTATTTACATCCTAGATACTTTAATGTCTTCATAGCTATTAAGAGTCCTTTCTGCCCCAGCTGAAACTAGCACTAGCAGTTTCCAGAAATCCACTCAGTTAATCCAATAACAAAAAAGAAAGCATTGATTAAATTAGAGAATAGAGAAAAAAGCCTTTTAGAAAGAGATGTGTACAATACCAGCCAGACAGTGGGGTACCATGTTAACACCATTTTATTGGATTAAAGATGAAGCTGTCAGCCTTGCAACCACCTTTGAACTGTTTCAGATAAACTTGATACTAACCAAGTATCCATGTCCTATTCCTTTCCTAAAGTTCTGGAAGAAGTCCAAGGTAAATTAAGCCTATTGTACGTATACTTTCTTGTTGCATTAATGAAAATGTAGGTAGATTGTCTCTTTTTATGTGTATGTAACAACTATGAAGACCCATTAATGGTTAGGGGATGGCTTGTTTTATGCTAATATTTAGAATTCAAAAATGAACTAGTAATTAATACTGCTCTTCCCCTCCTCTCCACGTGGCACAGATATTAGTGTCCTCTGGGCACTTTAAGCCATGCATCGTTATAATTTCAACTTGAAGTCAAAAGGGAATTAAACTATGTAATAACATACTTTAATTATTGTTCTAACACAGAACACCTGCATGCACTTTCTTTTGTATTGGAAATACACATACTAAGAGGGTAGGCAAATACAGGAAAAAAAAAAAAGTTTTGCCCCGGAGTTCTATGTATGCAAATCTCCTGGGAAGAAAGTGTTTTATCTTAACCCTTTTAAATAATGTTAGCTGTTAATAGCACTGCAGATTTTCCCTTTGTTTTTGAAAAAGCAAATGCCTACAAACCCAATTTAAACTAATGAGCCGAGATGTCTTGCCCTAGGAAGGGAGAGGCCCATATTCAACTTTTGTTCCTACAGGGGCAGAGATTAGGGCACTGTTCTGCCAAGCCCTCTTCAACCCTCTCATCAATCCTACACAATTGAGCCAACTCCAGGGCCAGTCTGGCAGCAGCAATCATTTGAAAGAGGACACGAGGCAAAAGCTTCTCTGTCCCACAGTGATAGCAGCAGTTGACTGATCAAACATTTGTAAAGCTCCAAACAAGACGCATCCTTTTTCTTCAGTGGTACAAGCACAGGTATCACCATAGGCTTTTTCACTTCAAGGAACACATATTTAGGTTTTATAGCTACATGAACTGCATATTACATGTTCAGTCAATTAGAACTTCACATTTGCACAACAGGCTTATTGAATAGCTCATAAATTTCCTCGTGGCTAGTAACAGATATCAGGAATCCAGAAGGGGATAATGTACTTAAACAGTCCTTTATTTCAGCCCCAAACTGAATACTGACTCATTTTTTAATTTCTATACACATTAGAGGCTGGCAGAGAAACAACCAAAGAAAACACTTTATTTCAACTTCAGAGACAGCTGCTCACCTTCTCTGACAACCTCAACTCTCTCAACCAGGACACTGGGGAAACAACCAAAGCTATAGTCATATCTTGCTGTTAGCCCTAGATTTACAGGAGTAAGTTGATCAGAAAATTAAAAGTCACAGCTATAAGAAATGGTGTGAGTTCTTTCATACAGACCAACACTTGCAAGGAACTTAAAGGATTAAACAGGAATTCTGCACACAGGCATGCACATCTAAGTGGAAGCACCAGAGTTTAGCTGGGAAAAAAATACAATTCATAAACATGTTCCTCTAACAAATGCCTCATTTTTTCCTAGCAAGAGGACAATCTCCTGAACAGTACTCTGTGGCTACAGCAAAATTCTATCACATTTGCAGAACCAACCATTACACTGTATTTAATTACTATTAAAAAATTAACTATTTACATCAGCAAATAAGCACAGTACATAGGATATGTGGCCTGCAATTCCAAGGTATCTAAATATATGACAGCCAAGACTTGATCACCATAACAAAGCAGCATCAGAACTTTGATATCAAGACATAAATTTCAGATTATTGTAAACTGGAGGGGAACTGATACAGATTTATACTACTAGAAATCAGACAAACCCCACAAACTGTTACACCTTTGGAAGTGCAGCTTTGTAACAAGTATAGTCAAATATATAAACCAACCTTTTAAAGCAGGCACTTGCACTGTAGATATCCTCTAAGTGAATTAAGAGTGCTTCTCTATTTTTTCCCCTTCTCCCATTTATGTGGATCTGCAGCTACAAAAGGGATTAACTCAGCAAGGCTTCAAGTTCATTTAATTCTTGACCCCTAGCTACTTCTCTGGTGGGTACCAATATTGCAGATTTCTTCATAAGGATGAGCATCAATGGAGAAAAGAATGAAGCCACATAAAATAAGCTAACATTAAAAAGCCTGGAGACTAATTTTACCAGGCCAAAGCTGAACTCGTAAGAATGTGTACTAGTGAATATACTTTTCAATTTTGTTAGTACTTCATTTTCCAAAAACTCTTCCACTCTTGTCTTCTCCTTAGCAGGCTGATACTTCACTGACTACCCAATCTGAAATCCATCTAAGGGCTCAGGGACAAACAAATTACCACTGATAGCTAGCTGCCATGAGTCAAGAATATCTTTTTCTGCCACCTGAAGCTTATTTTATATACCTTACATTTGCAGTGATTTGGAAACAGGTATTAACAGCTTGGGAAGATCTGTTGATATGCAACAGTTTATTCTGTCTAAGCCCTGTGACAACTACATTTTGACAGTCCACAGTTTAAGCCCCAGAACATGCAGTGTTAAAAAAAATAAATTTCAATTCTGGAAGGTAACCTCTAAAGAACCGCCACTGGTTAGGTTTGAGCAACCACCTTGCCCTTCATCTCTTACAGAGCAAGAGGCAATGTAAAATGACAACAAACTATAAACTGTACAACCCTGATGTTATCACAGCTTAGCATCAAACATCAGAAGGCACTGCAAGAGCACAAAACACTTAACAATCAACATCCTAAGTGTGCATGCAAGACCAAATACTTCAAGTTTCTCTTCCTTCCCTTCCTTGACTTTTTACAGAAGAAAGCATTGGTCTGTCTGAATCAATCTTGGAAACAAAACCCTGTTTTACAAAGGTGTCCAGCAGCCAAATACAACACTAAACCATCTGGGACCTATACATAAAGATATGGTTTAAACAACAGCTTATAACCAACACAGGAGCTGCTATCAGCTCACTGTTGTGTAAAAAAACCCCTGTCATTAGTAAGGAGCAGCAGATGGTTATGCTTGCTCTTAATAATCCAAGTAAATATGTCTGACTTCTAGACTTTGCTGATTATATCTAGGCATTTACAGTAAAAACTCCATTTTGTGATACAGAAAAATTGTGTTAGTGAAACACAATTTCACTGATCAAAAGCACAAAAACTTTTTTTACACAGTGTAAATAAAGGAACTGACACTAAAATCTATTAAGCAGCAGCATAAGTTACTAGAACAGTGTCCTTAATCAACAGAAAGAAAGGAAAATGGTACCAAAAATGGCACTCCCTGAAAAATTTCTACTTCAGTCTTTACTGGAGTAGCTCAATAATTATGCAATTTACATTTTTCTCAACTTTCTGCTTAAATCACACTACAGTCAAGCCTTCCAAGTATGAACAAGCTCCTTAATTAGAACTTAAGTTCTCCAGATGGAATCCCAGACCTTTAACATTAAAAGCATAGACTGGTTTTAAGGTAGATATTTCAACTTTACAATGCTATAAAAAGAATTACACATATTCAGGCAAATAAAAAAAAAAAAGAAATCACTGAACAAATCCTATTTCATGTTTTTAGGTTAACTGATGGCTCATAGGATACAAGCTGCATGTACAGAACTGCTTCTGAAGGAGAAAGGAAAATAGCTCTACTTAAAACTAGCATTTACTGCCAACTGTAGATACTGCATCAGTATTAATATTGCATACACACTAAAAGTCTCCAGAAATATAAAATTTAACCAATTTGAATGTTAAGATGCTCAAAGGTACTTAAGGTAGTATGTTCAGAGCAGTAGAACACAGAAACTAGAAATCTAAGGACTATGTGGAAGTAGGAGGCACTGCAAGAACCATTTAAGTGTAATAATAATTAAATAGCAATGTACTCAAGAAAACACACCAGGGCACATCCTGCTGGGAACAAGATATACATAATCAGGACTTTCAAGCCCAAAGCAGGATGTAAACAGATTGCAGTTTATGTACTAATACTCCAGTCTTATCTCAGATTTAAAAAAAAAAAAAAAAAAGAAAAAAAAGAAACCAACTTCAGAGAATGAGCACCTGTGCATCTGTCCAAGGGGCATACAATTGGTTACTCAAGGACTATTAGGCTGTTCCTTAGCAACCTCTGCAAGCTCTAATCAAGTAAGACTAAGACTGTCATTTAGCCTTGAAATGCCTTGCCCCTTCCATCTAATACAGCATTCTAACTGCTACTGAGGAGCAAACAGCCATTTCAACCACAGATAAAAATCCATCAGCTTCCAAGGTGTTTCAGCACGAGCTCTCAGAAGACCTTCATGTTAGATGTTTTTTATACTTTAGTATCTGAAACAGCAATTAATAAATTTTTAAGTTCTGTCCCCCACAAAATAAAGGCTAACTGCAACTAAAAAATAACCTTTATTTTGAAGCTTAATTAGCAGCCATAAGATAAAGCACAACTTTATAAATAACATTTCGTAGCAGCAAAAAACTCTCAATATAATTGCAGGAAAAATGCTTAGTATCAAAAGCAGTAGTAGAGACCTTTAAGGGAAATAGCAAGCATTTATCTCACAGAGCTATGGTGATGCTGAAATACATCTCCTGTGTTGCACACACTGGATTTCTCAAAGCAAGTATCTTTCAGCAAAACTCAGATCAGAGGGAGAGAAAAAAAAAGCCAAAGACATCAGAGTAATTGAAAAATAAACTCATCTGGTTCAGTGCTAGTTTAGCCTTATTGCTCATCTAGAATAGCAATAAATATATAGTATCCACTTAAGACAGCAGTCTTAGAGATTAAGTTTTATATGAAGTATCTTCCTTATGGAGTAAACAAAGGCACCAAAAGTCTATGGTTAAATCAGGGATGGCCATTCCTGCCTGACTCAAGATTATCTACAAGAGAGGCACCACAAAGCTCTATTCAGCTCTCTCCCTGGATGTACAGCAGGGGAAGGCAGAGCACTAAGAGGGTCCCACAGTTCCATGGGAGTCAGAAGTCCAGCAAGTGCCCAACACAACCTAGCACAGATGGCCTGAGCCATCCACACTGGTTCATTCCCCAGTGCTGGGGGGCAGTGGCACAGGAAAGTGGTCAGACCAGACATCCACCTCCTGTGGATGAGAGCTGAAAATGCATCTCAATCACCAACTGGATATGGTGGACAGTACTGCCAGTGGTCATCTCTGGCCATAAACTGATGAATTTTAGCCACCCACTAAGCAGAAGCCCCACCCAAGGTGTGTGAGTGCTAAAGAGGAAGAAAATTCTGGAGTTATTGACAAGGAACAGTAGCAGCTGCCCTTTGGGTAAGCATTAAGGAGCTAGCAGCAAAGTGAGCCTCCCTTTTTGGTGTCTTCAGTAGGCTGAAAAGCTCTGAGAGCTCTAGAGCAAGCCAGGCAAATAGGACCTAGAGTTGACAAAACATTGGCCCTGTTTTCAGAAGAGGAGGGAGGGAAGCTTTCAGGCACACAGTAATTTAAGGCTTCTGTAGATGACTAAGTATACAAAACGATCATAGCTGCTTTATGAACTTAAGAGTTGTTTCTAAAGTATGTTCACAGCATGTATTTCAGAGCCAGCTTTCACACAAAGCAACACCTACAGGAATAACAAGCAAAGGAGTCAGGCTACACAGAAAGGATGAATTCCACCCATCTCACCTACACAGAGTGACTCAGTGGTGTTGCTTAGAAGAGGGGCCAGACAGCAACTGGATCACAAACACAATATTAAAATTTTGAAAATTTTAAAATCAGTTACCTTGCACATCTATCTCAAATACAATCCTTCTCATAGAAGTAAAACTTTGTGGTAACCAATTAATGACAAAACATTATAAAAATACACTAAACCATTTTTGGCATTTTTACATGCAGAAAAGATAGCAGTTTTACATTAATTCTTTGACAAAAGTTTAAATTTTTTTTTTTCGGCTTTTGTGCTGACAAACAGTGAACTCTAACAGTAGCTCAAAGCAGCCCGGTCTTGTGCACAGAATACACAGTAGCATCAGACACAGAAGGTAGATTTTGAAAGGCAAAGCTTCAACATCTACACCAACACATTTCCTTGAACTTCACAGGGTGGCTCAGAAGGTCTACCACACAGTGGGAACTGCCCAATTAGGCCAAGCATCACAAGTCTGATACAAACATAACAGATTAGTTTTACCCCAACCAATTATGTTAAAGATAAAACTGACTGTTTTAAGATTAAAGCTAGAAGTAGTTATGTCTTTAGTAGACCTTTTGTATGCAGATGCCTTTTCTTTTTTCTTTTTTTCTTTTTAGAAAACAGACAACAGCCCAAAGACAGTGATATGAAGCCCCCATCATGTCGTGGTGTTTCTACCTCACCTCTTCTCAAGCTCACATCTTCTAGTGTAAACCTGACTACTTTAATACCAATTCCATTTTCAGTCAAAGATTTAATGTCCATGCCAGCTGCAGGGCTAAGTGTGTAGCATTTCATTGATAGGCTGGCAGGAGTACCCTCTGGAATAAAGATGAGAAAGTTGATGAGGTATCTAAACATACCACTCTCAGTGTCTGGGGGGTAAGGTTATTTGTAAGTTCTGAGTTCAGCCTCAGTGTTTCTAATAAATAAGCAAGTGTTTATTTAAGGAAGCTTTCAAGGAGTATAAATAGAAGTGTTCTTTACTATCTGACCATCTCTGTGACATTCAAAAACCACTCAGAAAGGTTAAATAGTTACCAGGATACTGTCTTCTGAGGCATATTTATTTCAAAGACAGAAGAAATTATTGATTTAATGACATCAATGTATGCCCGATTAAGAGTGCAAAGAACATTTCTGCTTAAAATTAGAAGACAGATTTTCTATAGTTACATGAAACTTAAGTCTTTAGGCTTTCTATTCTGGGCAAGCTGCAAATAGTTGCTGGCACACACACCATGCCAATAATAAATCCCTTTTTCAAAGAGTGGTTCTGAAGTGCTCACCATTAAGGCTTTGAGTCTTTTTTAGAGGTGACACCTGCAGCTGCTATTGAAGTCAACTGGTGTGGTCACTGCCCAGCATTGCTAAAGTCAATCTCTAAAACATCACCTAGTTATCTCCTAAGAGCGAGCATAACAAAAGTTGCAAGGTGCTCTTTGCATTTGTGTTACTTAAAACTAAAGGGATCTTATTTATATAATAAACCACTTCTCCAACGTCAGCCTTTCATTTCTGATCAAAAAAGTTGGATGGCCAATACACTACTGAGCAGGTGAAAGCAGACAGTTCCCTGACCTACACTCCCTTCAAGACTGAGGAAACGTTTTTTGATCCATAGTACTGCTGTCCATGAATTGCAAAAGGTAGGGGAAGGCTTTGTGAGCAAAAGGACTAGAAGTATTCTATCAAAATAAACAGTTCAGTATGCCAGTTACCACCACAGCAGTCCTGAGGTCTACTCACAAGCCAACCAGACAATCAGTGAACAAGCAGCAGGGAAGCAAGGGGGAGAAGTGGTCAACAACTAAAAAGCAAGCTTTGTGTTATCAGCAGAGCTATCCTACTGGAGAAAAAAAGGTTAAGCTTCTAGCAAACAAAACATAAAACATTTATGTACTTCATCAAGACATGGCAGACAACACAGGTGCTGACTTCCTCTGCTAATGAGGTGTGATAGATGTGCAGTAAAAACCACCACTAATCACATATACCACATTTTGGTACAAGGTCTTGCTCAGGACCATGTGTTTGAATGCACTTATTTTTTTAAAGGGAGCTTCAATGGAGCAAAGAACAACTACTCAGAGGTATAGCTTGCTGTGTGTCACTTGACTCTGATCTTTTTCGTAAGTGTACATGCTGTTCCTCTGGTACAGCTGTGTAGAAACACCTTTTTCAGTATTAAATGGCCTAACTTTCCACTGCCCAATTTAAGCATATCTGTCATGATGGGTTGTCATTCAAGTTTACAGAATGTACCTTTACTCTATCAGGGAGCATGGAGTAATCTAATCCAGGATGTTTTCATTACAAAGCCTCATGATCCTGATCAGAGAGGAGTGATGGCTGTGTTAAAACAGCAGGTAGACCAACCATAGATCTACTAGCCAAACAAAAACACAAAAGCATATGTCCTGCAGTCACACTCTCTAGTTCCCTACAGGCACCAAGGATCCCAGATAATGAAGGCCAGATGGCTTTCAGGACCAAACCACCTTTGTAAGATAGACAGGTTTTCAAATAAGGACTGAGACTTGATGCAGAGTCCTATACTGAAGAATAAAAGATCCAAAAGATCCAAATGGAAAGCTTTATCCATTCAGTAATAAAAGCTATAAGGTAAAATATTCCTGCTCAGCTTTTGGCAGGGGTGGGGAGGACTTGCTTTCTAAGAAATTCAACCTTTACTGCTGCAGCCAAGTTATCCTCTCAACAGCTTTACATATTTGACAGCTCATGCTCCTGTGTATGTTTTAGATCAAGACTGAATCCTTCCAGACATTTGGATGAGACTCACATGAAGGCTGCATGTGGATGAAACCCACAGAGCCTGGATATTAAATTTATATACTTTCATGCACTTTTATCTACCTGAAAGTTGAGTACTTCAGAAGAGGTGTTATAATCACACTCTAAATAAGAAAAACAAATATAATTGCTTTAAAAATGGTAAATTAGTTACCCACATTCTAATGTGGAAAGCACCCCTTACTCCAGCAAGTTGTGAGGGCTGCTGGAACCTCTACTATTCCTTCAGTTACACGGAGTCCTAGCTAAGCACCAAGGAAGGAGAAGCTAAGTTGCTGTTTTCTTCTATTTATCCCCAAGGCCATGAACTCTGAAGTTCACCTGTGGAGTTCAGAACATACTGCCCTGGTTGTCAATCACACCAGAATCTCAAAAATGGAGGGATTGAGGGAAGATAATGATGCATACTGTAACAAAATTTCAACATCCATGACTAGTCAGAACAATTCCTCTATGTGACTAATTAACTGAAATAATGGATGCCATACCAATATTTATGGTGCAGGAAAAGCTGTCAGTTCCCTGAGGGAAGGAACAGGGTGGAGGGAAAAACCACACAGACAACTCCATTTCATGCCATCTTGAAAAGAAGAATGAAAAATGGTTCCACAAACACATGCAGCAGGATGGCTATAACATTAAAAACACCATCTTTAGAAATAGAGCCTTAAAGTAATCCTTCCTTCATTAAACCCAAATCTAAAATTTTACCACTAACTTGTTGCTGATAAATGTTGCAGTGCAAGGTATTTCTGAAGCTCTGGTCTGAATAAACAGCTTTGTGCTAGAACTAAAAGTGGTCAGACTAATGAACCTAAACTGTGCGAGTGATCAGAATCAATTCCTCAAAGCTACTTCAATTCTTCTGTCTTTAAGTTGCACTTAAAATTTAATTGCATCTTTTTTTTAACAATTTCAAACAAGCATTAAGCTGGAAGTTTTACACCAAGAGGCACAGAAAAAAACCACAAAAGGTAAGTGGGTGAAGAAGACAGCTGTATTGTCCTAGCTGTTCCTCAGCCTCTCCCACTGCCAGATTTCTTGGATGATGTATCCCAAGGTAGCAATTTTTAAAAACTTCTTGGCAATATCACAAGCTCCTCTTGCAAATTAAGGATCATACTAATGATATTAAAGAAAAAAAAAAAAGGAAAACAAAGAAACTGGATAACTGCGGATAACTGACACTATCAGGGAATGGAAATCACTGAATTCTGGTACTACAGCTTTACAGAAGAGACACTTGTGCAAAATTTACAGTTTGGTTTTTTATTTTACATGGTAAAATAAAATCAGTATAATAAAACTCAGGCAAAAAAAAATCACCTTTCAAAATACTACATGCCTTAAAGCTATTGCTCACTCAGGACACTGCGATATCAGACATTAAGAAAACCTCCCTTGAGGGGAGTTAAACATGAAAGTGTGTAAGTGAACTCCTTATGTAAGGGAGTTATTCAGGTGAGGTTTAGTAAGAAGTCAACATATACCAGTGCTGCCTTCCACTTGAGTTGCACTTCTCAGTCCTAAAAGCTGAGATAAAACTACTGAATTAAGTCATTTGCTCACTGTCAGCACCAAGACAAATTCATTTCTTAAGTGAAGGACACACTTTCTGACTCTTTAGCCTTGACCATTCCCAGCATGCTAATAAAAGAATGTTAATTTCATTATTTTGCAAAGGAAAGAGTCCTATGACAAGACAATATCCATATTGTTGTTTCTTGTTTGCAAACTTGAGTAGAGAGAATATTATTTGAGAATAATATTGAATCTACCCCAGGGAGTTGAAACCTAACCCATAAACTCAATCCATTAAAAAAACAAACAAACAACTTTATGCTAAACTAACATTACAATTAAGCCTCTCCTTGCCGTCTCGCATACAACTGCGACAAAGATGCCACATTCCCCATCAACAGACTGAAGGTCCACAGTTGAAGACAACTGCAACACTCAGGAGGAACTTCTTTCCATAAGTGCATCCATAGCCTACAATACAGGGACTGTTTTTTAACAGTACAACTACTCCACAGCCTATTTTTAGAATTGAGGGTGGGCAGAGAGAGTATTCAGTGAACCTTCCAAAAATCAGCCAGCCACCCACTAAACTGCAGTGGCACTGTTTAAATGAATTACAGGGTGTTTTGCAACAGCTGCAAAAAGAGAGAAAAAAAAAAACAAACCACTTTCAGTCCTTTAAAATGCTGGAGCCAATGGTAGGAGAAACAGCAGCAGACACAGTATTGTATGCTAGAGACATTGTGGTAATTTACCTGCAAGAGGCAGGTCAATCAGGCCCTTCTTAAGACTTGATGAGCATAGAACAATACCCAGCAGCTGCAAGATAGGAATGTGCTTGTTCCAATAGAGAAAAACCAAAAAAGGCTGGGCTTAGGAACCTCCGCTGCAAGGATTATCAAATTCTCTTCATTTCAAGTAGCAATTTGCAAAATAAACGTGTGAGTTAAGTTACCCTTAGTTCCTTATGCAGATAACAAGAAGTTTGAGGTGTTAACGATCCTACTAAAGAGTTCATTATTTCATTAAACCTGTATTCAACCTAAAGGGGAGAAATAATCTTCCCTTTGATCTTAGAAGGGAGGAGTTCCAAACACCCTGCTTTTTATGGCATTGACTGTATTTGTTAAGAGGAATCTTCTTACATCCAACAGGCCACAGGACCAAGGAAGACTAAACACCCCAGAATCTAATTGCTTCTGCAGAGAAATTTAACCTCTGTACTATTTAAAATAAATAAATAAAAACCTAACTCCAGTAAAATTCCCAACTTCAAATTGTGGCCAGTTTTTAATCCGAGGTACCCGTCCATCAGCTTGGAAGGTCCCTGGCAGCATGGACAGCAAAGAGCCGTGGGCTCGTTTCCTTTGGCACAAAATAACAAGCAAGGAGTTTTGTCCCTGACGGTTCCTAGCGGGAGTTTTCCAAGTAACAAAGGTCCTGCGAGAAACCTATCTCAAGAGGTCAGCGAGGGCCATTTCATCTGCTAGACACCAGGTGCCAGACACGATCCCGCAGGTACCGGGGCTCCCAGTACTCATCTCCCTCCATAGCGAGGACACCGCACCATCCCCATTCCTCAGCGCTTCGCAACTTGCCAGCTCCCACCCCGTGGCCCACTTGGAATGGCCGAAAGCAACAGCTGTGAAACTCCCTGCAGGATCCTACCTGCCTGCAGCCGGGCACCGAGCCCGGCCTTTTCTCCGCCCGCCCCTCCCCAGCCCGCCCCGCACCCTGCGGCCCCGGAAAGCAGGGGGAAGCTCCCCGTCCCCCGGGGGCGTGGACGAGCGCTGACCCGCAGCCCCTGCGGATGAGCCCCGGGGGTCAGGAGGTGCACAGGGAGGTGGGGGCTGAGGGATCGAGTCACAGAAGCGCCAGGGTCTCGCACGCACACGCCCACAGCTCCCGCCGCAACACAGCCGAGGCACGGATCCGGTTTCTGACAGGATCCGACCAGGGCTCCGTTTCGGAGCTTCACTCTCGATTCGTGCTCCTGGAGGGAGGGAGGGGGGGTGGGAGCTCAGCTCAGCTCCATCCTCCCTTCGCCACACTGCAGGCGTATAGCGCCGCGCTCGGCCCCACACAGGTGTGGGGGGTGACTGCGCTCGGTTGTGGGGTGGGTGCGGGAGCTGCCTCAGGGCGTGAGGACAGAGGCGGGGGGTGAGAGGGGTGCGGGAGGTGAGGGGGGTGCGAAGGGGGGTGCGGGGGAGCTCCCGCCCTCCCGCCAACAGCCGCCGCGCGCTGCCGCCACCCAGCAGCCCCGCCCGCGCCCCAGGAGGGGCGGCAGCTCGCGCCCTTCGCGAGCCACGGCACGCGCCCCGCGCCGCGCCCCCACCTGCGCCGCCGCGCCGCCCGGCAGCGCCCCCTACCGGGGGCAGCCCTGAGCTGCGCGGGGGCTCCGCGGCCCCGGGGTGCGCCGCTGCCGTCGGGTCTCGGTTTTCGGGGGCGGCTTCTAACTATCGGTAGCTTTACTCTATTTTTTTTGTTTGGTATTTTTTTTTGTTCCTCCTCTCTAATTTTACGCGCGCAAGCAGCTGCGAGCCGCACCTACAGCTTGTACGGGAGCCCGTCACGCAGTCACTCCGCAGCCGCCGACCATTCCCGCAGCCGCACCCCGGTGCCCGCACGCCCGGGCTGTCCCCGCCAGCGCCCCGCCGCCGGCAGCCCCTTGCCGCAGCCCTTGCGCCCTTCCGCTGAGCGAAGGCAGCGCACACCCACCGCACCCCCCTTAGCCGGCCGTGCCCCGCAGAGTCGGGAGGAGACCAGCCCCGCCCGGGAAGCGCACCGGCAGCTCGCCCCGCTTTCTAACGGGGGAGCGGGCAGCCGCTGCAGAACCGACGGGAGGAGGTGGAAGGGGGTAGGGGGAGGAAAAACAACAACAAAAAAGGGTGATAACACCACCGCTATTATCAACCTACCGGCCACGCAAACTGGAAGGGAATAACAATCCTGCCCGTCTCGGGGGTTCTGCCTTGATGGGAGTATTTGTTGGTATTCAAATAGAAAATATTTCCACCGAGAACGGGGGTAGATCCGAATCCGTAGTTGCAGGGTCCGACCGGAGTGATCTTGGCCTGATATTCCTTGAGGCAGACTTTCACGTAAGTGTCGCACTCGTCCCGGGTACAGCGCAGGTTCTCGGGGCTTTTCATGCCATCGCAGCATTCCCCATTGAACAACTCGCCGTTTACATTCTTCACCGAGTTAAGCTGCAGCTCGAAATAGCCCGTGGATCGGGACACCTAAAAATAAAAATCAAAGGGGAGACAGACTCGTTACTCCACCGCGGCCGGGGGCAGCGCAGGGAGTGCGGGGCTGCGGCGCGGCACTCCCCGCTTCCCCCTCTCCAACTTTCGCCGGCGAGAGGCTTAACCCCGCCGCGGCAGCATATATATATTATATTATACATATAAATCCCATTTTATATATATATAATATTATGTACATATATGTAAGATTCGCGCAAGGTGGTTACGGAGCGGGAAACGAGGAAAGAGAGCCGCGCCGCCGGGCCGGGAGCGAAGCCCCCCGTGTCCCCCTACCTGCACGCAGGAGGCGAGGAGCAGCGCCAGGCCGAGCGCGGGGGCCCGGCTCCTCCGACCGGAGCCCCGCATGCCTGCTGCTCCGCGCGGCCGCCTTACAGGAGCCCGCCGAGCCCACCGGCCACGGACCGGCGGCCGCTCGCGGCATGGGCGACGGGGGAGCCGCCCGCAGCGCGCCGGGGGGCGCAGGGCATGGGCTGCCGGCGGGGCCGCCCGGAGCGCTCCGCCGCCGCTCCCCTCCCGCGGGCTCCGCTCGCCCTCTGTGCGCCTCGGCTCCGCGGACACCCAACAAGTAGGTGCCGGAGTGACAGCTTCATTACCCATTCGCCGCTGCTGCCGCTGCCTTCATATTAATGAGGAGGACGGCCCGGCCCCGCGGCCGGCGGGTGGGGCCAGCGCCGCTCCCGCCGCGGCTCTTAAAGGGCGGCGGGCAGCAGCCCCCGCCTTGCCTTGCAGTGCTCTGCTCTGCCCTGCCTTGTCCGCCCCCACCGGCAGCGGGGGGTCCGGCAACCCTGGGGTGGTGGGGGACAGGAGAGCGCGCAGAGGAGCGTTTGGGGTACAGGGGCCCACACCCACGTCTAAGTGGGGTATGTGTGTGCAGGCGCTACCACGGAGGAGAGTGCAGGGTGCTAGCACCCACGGTGTTGGGGGAACACCCGTGGGGTACGTGCAGCCGTGCTGGTAGAGGAATGTGAAGGGTGGGCGCACCCCTGGCCGTGGGGGAGTGTGCAGGGTACACGCATCCACACTCGGGCAGTACGGGGTGTATGCGCATACAGGTGTAGAGGATCATGTGTAGTTGGAGGAACACATAGTCAAGGAGATGCACTTGAGGTGAGAGCACCACAGAAACGTAGGAATTTGGGTAGTCGATGCACCCACAGCTGTGGAGGAGAGCACAGGGTGGGATCACCCACAGCTGTAGAGGAGAGCACAGGGTGGGATTACCCACAGCTGTGGAGCAGTCCACCGAATGGGATCACCCACAGCTGTGGACGAGTATGCATGATGTATGCACTCAGTCATCGAGGATTATGCTGGCTGGGAGTGCTCACAGCCATTTGAGAGTACACAAGGTGCATTCAGACGTGGAAGAGAACACGGACTGGGATGCATGTTTCATGCACTCACAAGTGTGAAGGAGCATATGGCTTGGGTGCAGCTATGACTCTAGAGAAGCATAGAGGGTGAGAGCACCCCCAGCCTTGAGGAGCTCGAGGGGTGGGTGCACTCTTGTCTGTGGAAGAGCAAACACAGTGTATTCACCTATGGCTGTGGAAGAGTGCATGGGATGTGTGCAGCCACACTCATGTAGAAGCACAAAGGGTGTGTACACCCACAGACATGTAGGAGTTATCACAGGATTGCCTATGGAGTGCTCTCAGTGACGTGCAGTACACAGAGCAGATGGCCAAGTGGTGCGATCATGTCCTCCTCCAGTGGTGGCTCAAGCAACTATGAGAATAACCAAGCAGCGATTTCTCCTTTAGTGTAAGCACCCTGTGATTTTGATCCCTGCTGACAACTATGAAAGCTACACATCCAGACAACCACATGCTATGGATACGCTGTTAAAGCCCAGATCCTGATTTAGGACCTAAGTTTTTCTTCTGTTTCTCTCCCTCCCCCCTCTCCCCATTTTATCTCTTTAGAGAGCTGATCATCCACCGGAGTGGACAATTGGAGAACAAACAGCTCAGAAATCAAAGGGCTGTCATGTTCCCCTGCGTAGAAAACCTTTCAGAGCCTCCCTCTGCCTTTTCAGCTCCCCGGCTGCCCCCCGTCCCTCCAGCAGCCAGCCGGCACGCTGCTCCTCAGCTATTCATGGCCAGCCTGCAGCTGCAGCTACTCTCCTAGGCTGACACAGCAGCAGCTGCTATGTGTGTGCCAGCTGGCTAGCCGCTCTCCAAAATCCTCTTGTCCGCCCCACTCCCCTTGCTTTCCTGCTTCCCCACCTACAGACCTGCTTCTCCTTCCCCACCCACGTCTCTCACTGGCCACAATCTGCTCCAGTTTCCTACCTCCCCCCCTGTCCTGAGCCTACCCTGCTGCTCTCCTGATTCACCTTACTTGCTCTCCAGGAAGCATCCCCTACTTTCCCTCTCATCCCTCCTGAGCTCAAACAGGAGCTCTCTGAAGTGGAGCACTGAATATTGCTTTTAATTATTTTATGTGTCCTCTCTTTGAAACCATGCCTTCTAATATAACTGCATTCAAGCATTTTTGGGGTTCAGATAACCTCTCATATAACCACCTTCAGAAGGCAGCAAAGGAAAAAGGAGGGGAGCTGAGGCAGGGCCAGGGCCTTGGTTTGAGGTGTTATTTTAAAACCATTATGCTTTGCTAATCAGAAACTTTGCTGGGTCCATACTCTTGCCCAGCTGTGCTGTCTGCTGGCTTCCAAATAGAGAGACAAATGCTCTTTAGTTTTTAATTATTTGTTTTCTGAAAGGAAGGAGTTTTAGACTAGCTTTCTGCCTAACGATTATTGTTTAGGGGATGGCAGCCAAAATATTTTGCAAGACAGGTATTTATTTTTGCATGTGAAATCATCAACAAACATAAAACCTCATCATCTAGGTTCAGCATTATGCGGTCAATATGCCTGTGGAGGAAGACATATATTTTTATCACCAAGCTAAGCAAATGTAATACAGAAGAAAGATGATCCATTAGTTACAGCATATGCTCAGTCTCTACAGAGCCAAGCTCGGTTACCTGCTGTATCACAGAATTTCTTTGTTACCTTGAGCACACTGCATGCTGGTTTTGTGCTTTCATTTTGCCTTTGTAAATATTCTACAGTATTCAAAACTCTGGTGCCATTTAAGAATGCTTTTTCCCACTGTAACCTGACTTAACAGGAGCTGAGAAGGGAGGTCCAGCTATTTCCAGGCATTCTCTCAGCTCAGGGAAGTTTTCATTTTATCTTTCCTAGTGCTGCAGTCCCATTTTAAGCCTGAACTCCTTAGTTTTCTCACTGTGGTTCCTATTATTTCCTGAATGCCATGAACATTCCCTCTTTTCTTCTGTAGATAGGCAAAGCTGTTTCATTATAGTTTTGCACTGACAGTGATGGTTTTCAGGAAATGCAGCAAAAAATATTTCTCAATGTAAAGGATTTTGCATTCTTAAAAACGACTGGTGGCAAGATCTGGAGATGAAGGCTAAGGAAGGCTTAAAGGACCAATCCATTGCAGCTGGAGTAATGTATGTTAGACCATCCTTGCAGGATCAGCCCTGCAGAGGAACAGTCCAGCCTCCTGTGTAGTCCCTGCCCTCCCATGGGGGCTGCCTCCCACTAGCATTTTGGGGAAGATAAAGTGAGATACTATTAAAAGCAAAAGGTCCTGTACAGCCTTTGGGATGCCTTGCACACTTCCAACAAGCCAATGAACTCTTTTGCATCCAAGTGCATGGTGGCAGGGTTTGCTCCCTTCTTGCTCCAGCATTTCCCTGGCTCTGGAGCCCTGCTGCAGGCTACTTTGTGGGACAGGGCTTCCCCTGCCCTGAGCAAGCACACTGGAGGCGGGTGGTTCCATAACTCATTCCCTATCAGCTGTTTTCTCCAAGACCGGCTAGAGGCCCTGCTGTCAAGTGTAGCATCTCTTCTTACACCCACACCTGCAGCCCAGACTGTTGTCACCCAACCCGCTGTCTTTCCCTGCCATCCTGCATCTGGCTGTACCCCACGCTGGCTGCCATCCTTTCCCCATTAAGCAATGCTGGGGCACTTCCTTCCCTGCTGCAGGATCATCCTCCCCTTGCCTTCCCCAAAGAAGGGTCCTTGTGCCTTTGTGTTGAGTTGCAGGACCATCCGTGTGGTCCTGTGCAGGCAGGAACCTGCCTGCTGCTCAGGGGAAGTTGATAGAAATCTCCTTGTGCCAAGCAAAAGTTTTGAGGCATCCTTCTTTCACTCCTTCACCACTGAAACAAGGGCTATCAAGATTCTAATAATGAAAACACAAATATCCTCCCAGTGCTGTTCTGTTTTTTTCTCCTGCTGCTGCTCCTTCACCTTTCTCCAGCAACCCCTGCTGAGGGTAGCAAGCTGGAATGAGGGGCTGTGTGTGAGAGGGGGGTGGAAAAAGGGTTGAGGAAACTTTTGCTTGACTTTAAGCAGGGTTTGGGCTTGCAGTCAGCAGTTACTCATCCTGCACAAGGGACGAGACTGGAGAACATTGGTCCCTCTGGCAGGGGAGGGACGTGCTCACTGCCAGTCTCAGGCAGGGTGGAGTGCCGGCATCCCACACCTCCTTGTTCCCAGCCCTCTGGGCCAGGATTTTTTGCTTTTGTGCTCTGGCTGTGTGCTGGTGCTAAGTTTATGCTTGTATGCAAATCCTATGCTCATTAAATCATTTGCATAAAATATCCCTGGAGGATCATAGCAGCCAGAAAGGGGTGGGGTTTATCTGTTTGACTTCAAAACGGCAGAAGTATAGGGATGTCATTTGTCAGTGGATATGTGGATATGGATATGGTCATATATCTCATTTATCCACGCCAGAATGCATCCACTTGGGAAAGTTAAAGGCAAGAAGATAATTTTGGATGTTGTCCATCTGAAACTTGGCAGGGTAGGAGTTAACCCTCCCTTTCCGGCCAGAAAGGCTACAGCTGCCTGTCCTGAAAGCAAGGCATTGCAGGACAGAACCAGCTGTGAAGAATTAATTTCTCTCCTTCCTCCTTTGTGAGAAGCCTTGTGGGCAGGGGCTAACATTATGAATGGAGAAGACTGCTCAGGAAGAGAGCTAGAGGGTAACTAGAGGAGAAGGATTTTTCTTTCTCTCTTCTTTGTGGAACTTGGCTGGAGCAAGGTATTTTGAGCTTTGCTGTGGAGTTGGCAGGGTAAAGACATGTCTTCTCCCTTGACTTTGACTGAAGAGTCCTGTTGGATTTGAATGGCTCATGTAATATCTTTAACGAGTGTATACATGCATATGTGTGTTCTTCATGGAAGCAGAGCAGACCTGAACTGCAAGTATGCTGTTTTTAAATATCCCCCAGTGTAAGATCTGGGGGTGGTTTCTCTTAGGTAGGAGTGAGCTGCTAGTACAGCCCATGAGAAGGCCAAGTGGAGAAGGCATAAAGTAGTGCCCCTATTTGTCTTCCCTCCCAATTACTATTAGGAAAGTAAAGTTATGCTTGATAGAAGTTGTGCCAGCAAAGAAGCTGAGATCTTGGCACCACTATTTCCTATTTCAGTGGCTGCCCAGCTCTGAGCTGGCGCTGGTCTCTGGGCTCTAGAGCAGAAAGAAGGTGGTTTCCTATCGTTTCAGCTTTGCTGCTTGGCATGCTCTCTGTTTCTGGGGTCTGGTCTTCTGCCAGCAGAAGCATATGCTGAGTCTGGCCCAAGAAGTCAGTTGGTCTCAGTTTGTGCATTCTTGGTACTGAAGTCCAGCAATATTAATAAAATGAGGGCGTTCTACTGAACACTGGCTTTGCAAGTTCCTTCCAACTGATCATCTTCTATGTTTCAAAGCCCTACTCAAAATGTCAGCACTCAGGGTGGAGTTAACTGGTCACTTTAAGAGGGGGGGAAATTAGCAAACCATCTCAGCTGATCTGACTTCTAAGACTCAGTCCACTCCCTTAAAAGTGAAGTTTGCTCTCCTCATACCTTTTCTTCTTTGTGGATTTTCAGAAGGCAACCCACATGAGAAGCTTTCTCAAAACTGACTGAACCATGCTGTGTCCACTCTCCACGGCTGGCTGTTGCTCTTAAGGTTCATTGCATTTATCTTCAAAGAAACCTCCACATAATTCTTCCCTGATGCGTGAATCACAGAAAATAAGGTCAGAATAGATACCCAGAGATTATCTAGTTTATCCCACAAGGAAGGACAAACAGTGTGTGCTTCTTGCATGACAGATGGGTATCCAACCTCTTCTTAAAAACATCCCCAGATAGAGATTTCATGGTCCTGATAACTTATTCTAGTGGCTAACCAACAAAAAAATCTATTCTACTGTATTGCTGAGCTTTGATCCCATTTCTTGACCTATTTGCAATGGACACAGAGCAAAGTATATTCTATTCCTCTTTGCTGCTGCCCTCTATGTATTTTAAGACTACAGCTGTGCCTCTCTCTTGTGTCTCTGTACAACAACAAGAACAACAATAACAAAAAATAATTCTGGTCTTATATGATTTTAGATCATATTTTCCAAACCCTTGATCATTCCTGTGGTCCTATTGTAGTTTCTCTGCCATTGTTCTTCCATTTTCTCAAAATCCAGTTCCCCAAATTGGACACAGAGTTCCACTGAGATCTTAGCAGCATTAGATGAAGTGAGAGAGGAATAGATCACAGACCAGGCAGAGGTTACTCTTGGCCATGCATGCAAGCATGATCTTTGCTTTAATTTTCTTTTCTCTCTCTCTCTTTCTTGCAGCAGCATGATGTCCTTAACTTCAGTTTTGTTTGCCCTCCAGCTTTTGCTTTGCCCACAGCTTTTTAGATAGAGGTTTAGATAGTTTTTTCTAGTTATGAGAATATGATGTAATTGTAAAAATCCTACTAAAGGACAGGTTTGTTGTATCTGCTTTGTGTGTACCCTGCTGCCCTAGTGATAGCAAAAATATCTGGGTGATCATGCCCAGAGCTGTGAGATTTTAACAAGTAGCCTAAGCACACAATATTTAATCCAGCTAACTATTCTTCAATTATTTTTCTTCCTTCTAGACTGAGTTCTTTCTCTGTCATCTGTGGCACTAATTGTGTGTAAGTGGTGTTTTTACTGAAAGCTGAAGTAAAAAAGGCAAGTATTGTCTTTACATTATGCATTGCTAGCTTTGCTTGCCTGTTAGGTAGTTCTGCCACGGCCTTGATGTCCCTGCTAATATATTTTGTGTTTCCTAATGTTCTGTTGGTCCAATTTCATTTTACATCTTGACTTTTTGGGTCTTCATCCATTTACATTCAAGTGCAAGTGAATCACTCCTGTTTTCTGAATACACTCTTTCTTGCATTAGAGGTCAATTAAATGGTCATGAATTAAGCAAACCATCTGATTCTTACAACAGTTGCTTCCCCTTCTCTGCTGGGTTTGCTTGAATTGATGTCCTTACCATTGTTTCTTTAAGATGCTGCCAACTTTCCTGAGTTCTCTTTTCTCTGGGACTTGTTTCTCATGATTATCAGTTCTATACGGGTTTTGAAATATGGTTTCTGGAAGTCCATTGTATTTATTTTGCTGTTCTCCTTCCTTCCTTTCCTACGACTTATGAACTCAGTTGTTTCATGGTCATGCTCACCCAAGCTGCATTCTTCTTGCATGCTATAAGCAGTTCCTTCTCTTTGGTTGGAGTCAAATTCAGTTCTCAGTTTGATTATGTATCAAGCTCTAATCTCTTCTTATTTATTCCTTATGTGGTTTGCATTATTTCATTATCCTCTTCAGCATCCCGCCAATGATTTTCTTACAAGTAGTGGTATTTCCCCTTGTTTATACACCTCTGCCCCAGTACCTGGTGCTCATATTTACCTGTTTGCTTTTGAAACCAGTCCCTGTGGATCTTACTTGCATTAACTCAGCAGCTCAGGCCACAGAGATGCTGTTCCTGGCTTATGAGTTGAACACAAGCTCTTTTTCTTAGAATATCTGTCCAAGTTCAAGCAATTCAAAACTTTTCCCAGTGATATCACCTGCACAACCATGCATTCATTTCCAGAAAAAAGACTTATAAGTAGTTGACGCCACTCATGACCAAAATAGCTAGTGCTATATATATGGAAGGGATTTTTCCTTCCTTCTTTCATACATGAACTGGTCTTACCAATGCTAAGAAAACCCATTCTGGATGTTTTAGTTATAGCCAACTGCTAACAAGTTAGATCTCTAGTTCCTGTGGAAAAAATATGTGGAAATTATCCAAGATACAGTTAGAATTTTTTTTTTTTTAAACTCAGGATGTATTAAGACTAAACTATTGGCATCTTGGATAATCTGCTCGCAGAGGAGGAAAGTCTGACATCCCTCTTCTGTGTCTGGACCACTTGGCAGAGCAGGAGCTGTTGTTGACCAGGAGGTGTTGTCATGCTGCTAAGAGGAGATGGCAGAATTCAGGAAAGTACAATAAAATATCCATGACTGTGGAAAGGACATATTCAATGCTTAAGGAGGAAAGCAAACATCTGTCTATGCAATTAATTGTTAAGGTGCAATGTATTGAGGTATCAGATATATGTAAATAGATATAATGGTACCTTTCTCTTCATACAGAGACATTCTTTCACTACAGCCACATGGTTGGCCTTGAGCAGCTCACAGCTTCTCAAACTTAAAAGTGATTAAGGTGAAGGGTATGGTAGATTGAAAAATTGAAAATGTGAGGTGTTTAAAGATCTTATTCCATCCTCCTTGTTTGAAAGCATCATACGTAGCATCAGTGGAGTAGGGTTCACGCATTCCTCACTGATACACTCACACTGCTGCAACTTCAGATGATACCATCCACTATTTCTTGTTACCTGGAAAACCTACCTAATGCTGGAGGAGGATGGATTGCCCTTTATTAGGGCCCTCTGTTGTGTAAAGACCACACAATGTGATTGGAAGTCAAGCAGTCAGACCTAAGGAAGTGCAGATTTCGTGCTGTGCTGGTGTGAGCATCGTGCCAGTCCAACCTCTGCAGCAGGGGTGTGCAAGGGAAGTTCCCAGCACACAGTGGTGCACTGGCACAGTGACACTGCTTTTAAAATAAATAAATAAATAAATAAATAACCAATATCTACAATATTCCTATAACTTTTTTCCCAGTTACCAATGTGTTTATTTGAGTTGCTTCTTGAGGTGTAATGTGATCTGAGGTGCATGTTCATGCCACCTTCTCCCCTACTGCCACCTCCAACCCCTTGTATTTTGATTTTTAAAAAATCTTGTATCTTTCTAAAAAATTCTTTGGTGTTCCATATAGCTGAGCTTGTCAAGGGAAGTGATTGTCCACATCAGAGCTCTGGAACTAAAACATTTATGCCCCAGTCTCCATTAACACTTGGATCTCCATCAGTCTTTGACCTTTCTTTCAGCCAGTGCTTTCCAGCACTTTCTGTAAGGAAGCAATGTGCAGGAGCAGACCTCCAGCTTGCAGAAGACAGCTCAATTCATTTGAGAGAAGTGACTCAGAGCCAGGATCATGGCATCCATTGTGCTGGATCAGAGGCACTTTCGCAATTCATCTGTTTATGCCCTGATTAACCATTCAAATAAAATTTTTATCACTCCTAGTTAAAAGCAGACATAAATGAGAGCTTCCTCTTCTGAGCAAGAGACCTTGCTCCAAAACAGAATTCCTTTTTCCTGGAGCCAGGCAAAATAACCAAGAGGGGTGACGGATAATTCATCTACCAGCACTCTCCATCGAAAACTGCAGCTAAAACGAGATTACTAAGAAGAAGAGCGCTATTAAAGGAGGAAACTGCTGCTGTAATTTTGTTAAGGAACATGAGATTATTTAAAAGCCTTTTTAAAAGTGTGTTTGTTCCAGGAGAGGAGGGGTGAGGAAGGATTTTAGAGGAAGGGAGAAGAGAGAGAGATTATTAGTGTTTCTTGTGTATAAAGATTCATGCTGCTTTCTTTGCACTACCCATCAAGGGTAGAGGTTTCAGGAGCTATTGTAAGTCATTACTCCAGCCCTAATGAAAAGGGCACAAGCTGCACCCTAGCTTTGCAGAGGCTGAAAGCATGGGGAAAAAAGGTTGTGGGGACTAGAGGATTTGATGCACTGTACAACACGTAATTGCAGGTTAAGATTTTTTCCAGACGGAGTTTTTGTTCCTGGCCGTGGTGATCCCCAGCGTTACTCCCACAGCAGCAATCTCACATTGTTTGGTACTGCTTTATAAATTCTCAAAGTCATGCACGAGCAAGCCTTAAAGCATATGCCTCACTTTGCTCACCAGCAGCTGGTTTTGCAGCACACGAAGCAGCGATGGAGCAGGTAGTGCCACAGGCTGCCACTGCTTCCAGCAGGCTCCACTCTGTCTTATTCACGGCAAATTACACAGCAAATGCATGTTAGTGCAGTGACCCTGCAGAAAGCAGTGCAGACAACCTAAGGGGCAGAATCACAGAGCTGGGAGGAACAGGGATTTGGGTGAGGCTGCTCTGGGATGGATCTGGCACTGGATGCATCTGGGGACTGCTGGTGGGTTTCATCTGTCCCCTGTGTGCTGGTTCCCCCGTGGAGCCAGGCCAGCACAGCTGTCCCTGGGATCCAGAGCCTTTTCCTGGGAAGCTGGAGGTCTCATTCTGCTTTGGAAAAGTGGCCTCTCTGCATACCAACTGGATGTATTGTAGGCATTACTGAGAGGGAGAGAAAGAGGATTTGTGCCCTGCCAACACACCGACACAGATCACCAGCCACGAATTACACGTAGCCCCCCCAAATGTGACTCCGTGTAGAAAAAGATAAGGGACCAAAGTGATCCCTTAAACCAGGTCTTTCAGTTGTACAAAAAACGTTTTGTGTACAGTGTCAACTTGAAGTCAGAGCTGTGCATTTTGATCAGATTTTCAAGGTCAGACAGAAACTTGATGGTGATCCAGTCTGACCTCAACTGGTTTTTAGGCTTACTCAGTTCACTTTTATTAAGAGAGGCTCTGCAGCCAGGCTCCCCACCTTTGGCTCAGTAAGAGCCATTCACTGGGCAGGATTTGGCCTGGGGGCTGCATAACAAACTGAGAAAACACTAATGAGCTTCAGAGAAAAACCTCTGGGTCCCAGCATGGGTTGTGTCTGAGCATTTCTCCTGGACAAAGGAAGAATGCTGATACCTGTTTGTTAACTGTGTGTTGAATTTGCACTGCTATCACAAATTAATGGTGTGTTTTGAATGCAGAGCTCCACAGAGCAGAATGTTGCAAAATTCTGGCTTTGTAATGTGGCAGAATTGGGACACTTGGGAGAACTGCAGTAGTTCTGGACTTCTAAAAATGAAATGTTACATGAAGGAATTTGAAAGTCGAGAGGGGCTCCAGCAATGAACAATTTTTAATAAAAAGATTGAATTCATTCTGAAAAAAAAAAAAAAGTTCAGGATGTGGCTTGTTTTCTGTAGTTAATCCCTTCTAAATATTTAAGGGAAAAATTATAAGGAATGGAAATGGTACTTTGTTTAAAAATAGGATCAGAGGTTCTACTGAACACAAAGAAATCCCACAGTTTACTGTACCCTGGGACTCCTGTACTCAAACATGCTCACCCTTCCTTATGTAGTCCTAGAAAAGCCAAAAACGAGTTTGTATTTTAAAAATGTACATGTAGGATTTGGTAGCCTCTGAAAGTGGTTTCAGCCCTGAGAGTGTGTGTCCAAAATATATGTTACACACGAGCCACAATGTAGGTATGCAAGGAAAGAGGGAATAGACCTGCTGTGGCTGCAATATGCAATATGCAAACGGGCCCCTGGCTACAGCCATCTCCCCAGCTCCTGTGACAGACCCACCACAGGGCTGCTGCAGTTTCCCTCACTGCCTTGCCATGTCAAATCTCCTTCTTCAGGCCAGCAACATGCCTGGGGCCTCTGAAACCCTGGATCCATCCAGCATGGACCAAAACACACGGAGCTGGCTGCAAGCCCAAACGCAGGGTTTTGTGGGTGTATTGTGTCCTTGCATACATTTCCAGGCAAAACATATTACACCTAGCTTTGGATGCCAAACTTTTCCAATTATGAGAGAACAGTAATTCACCAAGGAGTACGTATTCCTTCAATTTCCTTTGCTTGGAAACGATACTGAGAATCTGTTCTGAATGGAGGCAGATGAAAAGTGCTACATGTTAATGCATATTCTGGGTTAGCTGTCTTTGTTAAACTAGAATGAGTGCTGCTCATTTCCCATCTGGTCTTCTTTGACATTACTTCCAGAATATATTCACAGCTCTTATTTGTACAGTACAAATGGCTGGCTGTAGTACCAACTTTACCTTTTATAGGATGCTAAAATGTTGGTGCCAGATCGCAAAATAGCGTTCTACTTCTAGGAAGCATCTGTGGATATTACTTGCTCCAACAGCTTTCCTTTTTTTCTCCTCTTATTTTCTTTCAATGTAACTGTATATGTGAAGCTAGTTTGTTGTCAAACCAAGTGCAAGTTGACGGTTTGACAGTCCTGGAGCCTGCAATCTTCCTCTCGAAGTGAGGATGCAGCAGGCAGATCAAGCAACGTGCTATCAGCATTCTCATCTCTTCTGCACAGCCTTCCCCCAGGGCTGAAGGAGCAGATACTTCTCCATCTGCAGCTTCTCCTTGGTGCCTTTGCTGGCTTCCTTGCCGAGAGATTTTGTGTACTGGATCCCTGAGCACTTTGGGTTGCCCTGAAAATACCAACGCAATAGAAACCCAATAGCTCTCAGCCAGCGCTGAATCCGGTGCTGCCAACCTAAGCCAGTTTTCTGATCATTCCTAAATCTTCCCATCCTTGAGTGTTTGTTTCTGGCAGTTTCCTTAGCAGGCTTCCCTGTGCCAGCAACCTCCACCCCTGCCCTCCAATGCGTTTCAGACCTACCTCGATAAACAAGAGTGTTGTGATCCGAAACGCCCACGTTTGTCTGCCTGGAGTGACCAAGGGCTGCAGCGCCGTGCTGGGAATTCTCACCATAGCAACTACCAGCATCGACAGAACTCAGTATTTATGGAAGAGGAGAGGCTGTTTGTTTACCTCCCAGGCTGCGAGAGCAGACAGCAACCCTCCGCGAAACGCCGTGAGCTGAACAATGCCAGGCTGCCGCTTGTATCTTCGTGTGTAAAACAGATAATTACTGTGTTCTGTAAATGAAACAGATAGGGGAAGCCTGCGTGGGGTAGGAGTGTTGAAGATGTAGGGTGACATGGTGTTATTATCAGGAGATCAGCAAGCACGCTTGTCAGATGCTGCCAGGCTGTCCTGATGGATCCAGCAGAAAGTGAGTCCTGCCAGTCACATCTCCTTGACAGATGATCTGAGTGACCCTGTTCACGGGGGTCAGTTTGCAGGCTTAGCAAGCAGCATTTGCATGAGGGAAAAAAAAATAAATTGTTACCTCAGCAGTAAATAAACAAGCTTGCAGATAGAAGCTCAATGCTCAGCCTTTCAGAGGTCATATGTATGGAAGTATTTTTTAAGATGTTTGTCAATGCCCAAAATGCAGGATCCCCTAACAGTGCAGAAGTGGTGTTCACAAAACATCTCTGGTCATCTGTACAGCTGTTTGGGTTCCAGCAACTCAGCCTCTGCCACTCCCTCTGCAACCTCATGCTTCCAGTGGGCCACAGCTTGTGCTGGGCTGCTGTAAACTGTGCTCAGCAAAAGATAAAGGTGATAAAAATAGGAGGAAGCACCCAAGGTCAAACCTCCTCTGTCCACCCCAGAGCTGTCCAACCTCCTTAGCAGTGCCTCTGTCAGGGAGATGGCTTTCAAGATCAACACAGGGATGCTGCTGGGAACCCACCACTACTTGATGCTCACCCTCAGCACAAGCACTCTGAGTTGTGGGTGGTTTGCCCAAAGTGCAAACTGCTCATGCATGTACCCATGTGTGTACCCTGGAAGCAAAGCCTCAGGGAAGCCCTGTAAAATCAGCTAGTGAGTCCTCAGCACAGCCAGATCCTTGGAGAAGGGGCACATACAGGCAGGGCCAGAGTACCCACTGAGAGCACTGAACATCAAGCATCCCGTGGCAGGCAGCTGCAGTTTCCATCCAGCACTCGGGTGCACTGCCTGCTCTCCCACTCATCCCCTACAAGACTGCCATCTGGGTGGGAACTCCTGCTTGCCCCTGCCCCACTGAGGTTTAGGACATTGTGGGCCCAATCCCAACAGCTGTGGCAGTGCAGGGGCATAAGATGCTGAAAAAGGAAAGAGAAGCCAAACTGCACAACCCTTTGACTCCAGCATTCCCCGTAAAAGGGGCCAGGGCTGCTGCTCAGCTCCCTGCCCTGGGCAGGGAGGGGAAGGGAGGTGGGCTGCAGTAATTTTCCATACCATCACCTAATTAGAGCATTTCTGGTAGAGGGATGGGTACAAGCCCAATTCCCTTCAGCTTTTAGGGGAGCACTGCAGCTGTCTGGTCACAGATGAGATGCTCAGGACTTTGTGCAGGCAGGTGCTTGTAGGAAGGGAGGGAGAAA
The DNA here is from genome assembly GCF_003957555.1 of Calypte anna. Lineage (NCBI taxonomy): Eukaryota > Metazoa > Chordata > Aves > Apodiformes > Trochilidae > Calypte > Calypte anna. The sequence continues at coordinate 35,394,287 of NC_044251.1, forward strand.
CACCTCTGAGACAAAGGTGAGGCTGGAAACCAGACCCTGTAGCTCTGCTGACTGCAAAAACCCAATGAATCCACAGGTTTTATTAACACTTTACCTCAGGTCTTACCTTGAATTCACATCTTTCCCTTCCTTAGGCAGTAATTTTTGCTCGGTTTTTTTTTCTCTGGCCTTATCACTTTGCTAATAGTCCTCTTTCTGTGCAGGTGCTAACCCTTTTCTCTTACCTTAAGTCATTAACAAAATTAAACTCAACAAATTGTGCACAGGCATTCTCAGACTGAAACTACTGCTTCTCTTTCAAAACCAAAGAAGGTTTTTTAGACCTGGAAATCTGCCTGTTTTCTCTAACCACATGATCTTTTCTGATGAGGGGCATTATCTCTCCATACAGCCCTGGCCTTGCCTAATGGCAGGAAGAGTGCCCTGTGCTCTTTTCCCTGTTCCCCCAACTCTTTTAGCATCTCTTTAATTTTAAATGCAGAGCTCTCTCCTCAGGGGTGCCCCGAGCACGAGGCTGGGGAGACATTTCCACTCTTCATCTCCTGACTAATGAAAGCCTCAGTTATTTTTGTTTCATCATCAGATGGAGGAGGGATGGAGAACACCACTGCATCCCAGCCAGGGATGGGTGCCCTCCTGGAGGGCTTCCAGGGGTTTGTTTCCTTGTCTGAATGTGCCCAGGGTGGGAACCAGGGGGTCTGGTCCCCACAGCTGGGTTTCTCCCTTCTTACAGCACACCAAGAGATACCCCAGATACACCGAAAGACAGCAGAGAATAAATTGTTGCAGTAGCAATGGTTTCAAATCCCAGGATCCCGTGGGGAGCTTGTGCAGACTGTGCCACCACAGCTTTGCTGCCACCACCCAGGGCACAGCTCTGAGCTCAGCTGATCTCACACAGACCCACATCATGATGTCTGGGGTAGCGCTGAGGTTCAATTGGACATCACAACTCCTCACGAATTCGGTATCCTCCAGATCAGGATGCTTGACTTCAGATGGTGAGGATCTTGTTTTCCAAGGTGCCAGACTCTGCTTGCTCTTGCTACAATGGGGGCAGGGCAGAGCAGAAGCATCAAATTAGAGACTCTGGTTTGGTTAGAGAATGGGGGAAGCAGCAGCAGCATACCCGGAGGGGAGAAGTTATTGCTTTGCCTTTGAAAGGACAAGGACGGAGTTAGTGAAGGTATGAGGATTAAGAAAATGCTAATGGTGAGCATGCAAATAGATGATCAGATTAGAGGGAGAGCTGCAGGCCCTTACATGTGGGGACAAGCAGAGTTATGGGACAGCTACTGGCCACAGGGGCTCTGCATTCAGTGCTTTGGCTGCTCCAGCCTCTCCAAGAGTTGCTGCTGTGCCTTGTTTCGAGCTTGGCTATGGCAAGTTGGTATCTTGGTCTTGTTTCAGCTTGACCACTTACTGTGACCAGGCACATTTCACATTTCAAATTATTTTTCTACTGACTGTCGTACGTGTGGGAATATAACCCAAAACATATCCTGGAGTGATTAGATGGAAGACTTTCAACAACTTTCTCAGTGTCAGTCATTTGGTGGGACTTGAAGATACAGAGATGATGAAAGGTGGTTTTCTGCCATTCACTTCTTCAAGGAGTGTCAGGCTTAGGTGGGCTGGTATTTCCCCACTCACCTGATAGACCTGCCCATTCTAAACATGCTCCTCCCCACTAGGCAGCATGATTTGGGGATGAATCAACATTAGAATTCAGGGGAAATTGAACCCAAACCAGACCTGAATGTTCAAATTTGTCCTGGTTCAAATACCTGGGAGATGACTGTTACGAATTAGACAGTTAAGTCCCTTTGTTTCCCATTTCTGACTTGTCCTCTTTTACTGCCTCACATTTCCAGCAACAAATGAGTCCAACTGCCAGTTCGAGGAATTATTCTTGTGGCAGAGCGTGCCTGATGGAAGAGACACCCATTGCTACCCGTTTCCATTAGCAGCCTGTCAATGGAAATTAAATTACATGAATAAGGCGCTATCGGTGCCAACATCACTGCAGGAAAACATTAATTAATCCTCATTTACATTAGTCAGTGCTACCATCAAAAAGACTCTTCTGTTGCTACAAAGACATTTCCACAAATGATTGTTACTGTCTGATAAACAGATTCACAGAAGCCCACTGACTCACTTGTTGGGCACTCGCCATCGTGTTTGGGGTCTGAACGAAGCAAATGTTTTGTGGGATCCTATTCAAAGCCCAGGTTGAAAGTTGGGCCTCTGAGTCCTATTCAAAACAACCCAGGCACTGAAGAAGTGGGTCTCCAAGCTTTAGAGAAAATAAAGCCCCAGTTAATTTACAACAGTCAAAACAAATTTATTTTTCTAAGGAGCTTGCAATGTGCCATCGCTGTTATATCTGAACTTCAGTAAGGAGTAATGATTTAATGAGGGGGAACCTTATTTCTCTCTACAGCTACCTGAGAGGAGGTTGTAGTGAGGTGGGTTGCTTCTCCCCGGTAACATGTGATAGGAAAAGAGGAAATGGCCTCAAGTGTGCCAGGGAAGGTTTAGACTGGATATTAGGAAAAAAATCATTACTGAAAGGGTTGTCAGGCACTGGAACAGGCTGCTCTGGGAAGTAGTAGAGTTTCCATCCCTGGTAGCATGTAAAAGCTGTGTAGCTGTGGTGCTCAGGGACATGGTTTAGTGGTGGTCTTGGCAGTGCTGGGTTAATGGCTGGACTTGATGATCTTAAAGGGGTTTTCCAAACAGAACAGTTCTATGCTTTTGTCTTTCAGAGGGTGCTATACAACAGGAGGAAAACAGGGGGGATTGATCCTTCCTTCTGGCTTGAGAAGGAAGGATTAAGAGCTGAACTCTTTCCTGAGTGAGCACTTAAGTAAGACATGCAGTATTTAAATCACAGGATGTCTTTACTTTGGGAATTTTGAGCTCTGCTGAAATCCAGATTTGCAAATAGATTCTGTCTTCACCACAGACTGAATAAAGGTCCTACACTAAAACACTGCTGCCCTTCAAGGGACTCACTCCAAGCCCCATCTCTGCATCCTGGCTGACCTCAGGGGACTGGTACCCAGCTGCCTGACCTCCCTCCAGGAAAAAGACAGCAAGGGGCTGTACTACTGCCTGGTAGGACAGGTGCCTGTTGCCTCCAATTTTGGGGAAATAAAATATGGTGCATGGCCAGATCAACAGCTGGACCTCACCTGGTGCAGTAGAAGTGTCAACAGTGTCACTCTAAAGAATCCTCATAATCGCAGGGGCTTTCCTGTTGCTCCTGCCTTTACACCACTGCATCCATCTGTTGAGCTGGCACAATTGAATTCACCACCAACAACATGGATGTGGATCTGCAGCTGCTGCCAGAAGTCCTCAGTTTCCCTCCAGAGCACTGACCTCCTGGAAAGGGAGGGTCTGCAAACTGGAATGGGTCAGAAAGTGGTTTGGAGAGATCATGGATGTTGAGAGAGCTCTGTGACCTGAGCATCAGTCCTTGGTTCCCAGACAGGGCAAGCTGTTCCTCTGGGACCTGTGCATGTATCAGCTGAGCTACAACCCAGGCAGGGCTGGGCACTGCAGGTGTCAGAAATAAAAGCAGAAGTCTCTGTAGCAAAAAAACCTCAGAGGGATTAAAAAGGAGAAGTGAGGAAAAAGCAAAAAAAAACACCAGAATGTCTCTAAATCATGGAAATTACTTTCCAAGTAAGTTGCATTGCATGTCTGGCTTTGCTGGACCTTGAGGTGACTGTCTGCACCAGCACTGCAAATATTTTATTCTTCTGCTTTGCTGCAGGAGACAAATTGGTCTAATGGGAGTTAGGGATGGGTGGAAATTGAAATTGTGATCCCCAGCAGCTTTTGCCAAGAGATAAGAAATACCATTAGCAGTTCTTCTCTATGGCAGACTGCTGGGTCATGGGTGCTGCTCCTCCTCCCCAAGCCTTCAGGAGAACACTGTCCAGCCCCACCACTGCCTGGGAGATGTTTGGAGACACAGAGCTGTGAAGTCTTATCTCTGCTGCAGACCTGTGTCCTTGTGCTTGGGGTCTTTCTTTTACCCACTTGGAAAAATATTACTGGTATGGGTCCACACAGGGAAAATGGTTATTTTGAGCCAGTAACAGGGAAAAGAGAAGTAACAGAAAAATCAATCTAAAATCTTTGGATTTTGTTAGGTTTTGTAATCCTATTCAGTGCTTTGGCTGTATAGTGTCTGGCACAAACTGCTAGTTACAGGAATAAGTCTCTAAATCAACTGTGTCCTTCCACTTCTTTCCTTTCTTTCACAAGGCATGTGTTCAGCTGCCAAATGAATATATGGGGGATGTAGTAAGCAATAAACAGCAGAGTTCAGATAAAAAAGCTTAGCTGGGATAAAGATAAGACAGTATCCACACAATCAGTACATGCACGGGCAAAACCGAGAGCAGGAAATGTGGGATGCACCTCATGAACACTGAGCACAAAAGCAAAATATATCCCATAACTCTCCTGACATTCAGAGTGAGGAAGTGGGTATGTAAACAGCAACTATTTATTGGTCCTGCCTCAGCACAAACTGTCCTGGGAGTTCAGGGATGGGCAGTGGTTTCCACCCTGGGATGGAGATGCTGCAATGGGGCTTTGAAACTCTGCTGGTCCATGTAGGGGCTGCTTTCAGCAGTGCCCAGGCCAGTCCTGATGGGTGTAGGTGTACAGATCATCGGCCTCCTGCTCCTCTTACCTCCTAGGTGAGGTCCCACCTGGAGAACTGTGCCCAGTTCTGGGGCCCCCAGCACAAGAGGGACATAGACCTGTTGGAGCCAGTCCAGAAGAGGGCTATGAAGATGATCAAAGGCCTAGAGGACCTCTCTGTGAAGGCAGCCTAAGAGTGTTGGGGTTGTTCAGCCTGGAGAAGAGAAGGCTCCAGGGAGACCGTATAAAGGCCTTCCAGTACCTGAAGGGCATACAGGAAATCTGGGGACAGAATTTTTACTTACCCCTAGAAATAGGACAACTGGTGACAGTTTTAATCTGAAAGAGAGTTGATTTAGATTAGATATGTGGAAGAAATTCTTTAGTGTGAGGGTGGTAAGACACTGGAACAGATTGCACAGAGAAGCTGTTGATGTTCCGTCCCTGGAAGGGTTCAAGGCCACGTTGGATGGGACTTGAAGCAACATGGTCTAATGGAAGGTGTCCCTTCCCTTGCAAGAGTTTGGAACAAGATAATTTTTAAGGTCCCTTCCAATCCAAACCATTCTATAATTCCATCTTTCTCTGCACCTAGCAATCTATAGGGAGAGAAGCATTAAAGTGCAAGTTCCCCCAAAGCTGACACTTGAAAAGATGTCCACAGGAGGTAATGGTGAGCAGTCCTCAGTGGAAGTGGTAGCTAAATCTGGTTCACAGTGATCATTTGAAATGTGTTACCCAGTCATCTGCTGCCTTGTACTGCGTGCCAACGCTAATATAATGAACTGCTGATCGTTCACTTAATAGCTACACTGTGGCTGAAAAGCCTGGGACTCCTACCTCATGTAAATTTGCCTAGATTTCATACGCCTACTGCTGACCTCCAATCCCTTTTAAAATGGTTTAGTTCCTCTGAAGAGAATTCATTTATTCTAATTTTTTTCAGTGAGGTAAATGAAATGGGAGTCAGGTCCCTAATGTTATGTTAAACTGCATTGAATTACACATGGCAGAAAATCTCAGCTCAAGAAATGATTCTTAAATGCTTATCTCTAGGTTCCCTTGCATGAGCTGTTTTTTTGTGGTTGTTTTGTTTTTTTTTCCTCCCAGTAAGTTTTTACCCACATTTCCAGACTGTGAAATTTTCTGCTTCCAAACGGGAGGTGAGGATGCCAGAGCTGTTACTTTATGGAAGTCTCACTGTAAGTAAAATTAGGAGTAATCAGATAAAAATAATGTGGCACCATGAAAGTCTGATAGTGCTGAAAACAGAGAAAAAATGGTGGGTATTCTTACCTCATCGGTTTTAAAAAGCAGTGATTTAAAGAAGCCAAGTGCTGTGTGTGCTAAGACATCAAGGCCAAAGATCACCTTCAAAATGCTCATCATTTTAGAAAATGCCCATTTGATTGTAAACGATCTCCTTAACTGGTTTCAGTCAAGACCCTGTGCCACCTGACCAAAGCTTTATTTATCATGTAGCTGGGATACCTCCCACATGGCCAGTATCTCTGTACAGTGGTAGACAAGCTGGTGTCCATGACCCCTGTGGTCCCTCTACAGTGGTAGACAAGCTGGTGTCCATGACCCCTGTGGTCCCTGGTTTGTCCCACAGCCTGAGACTAAGACAAGAAGGAAGTGAGGGTTGAACCCTGCCTAGTGTCAGAGACAGAGATGCTTTTCTTTTCCTCTGGTCCAAGACATGAGGTGAATTCAGCCAAATAGAAGCTCAGTTGGCTGTAAGACAAGGTGGGAGAGTCTTCCCACGCTGAGGGTCACCTCCCTCCAGCCTCTCAGTCTGGTGCTCCAGGGGGTCTGGGGCTCACTGGGAGCACATAGGGCTCTGAAGGGCTTCTTCAGTGTCTGCAGAAGAAAGCAGGTGCTGAGCTAGATGAAGAAGAGGAGATGGTTTGAGGAGGGTGTTTGAACACCAAGCTGGAAAAAACATTTCTTCCTCTGCACTTCCCATCTTGCAAGGTGCTCAAACTGTGTGGCAAATTACTCAGATGCTATTTTTTAAAGTGTTCTTCATTTTCCATGTGCCCAGCATGAGACACTCATTTCTTTCACTGTGATGCATTGCCACCATGCTCTACAGCACATGGGTGCCTTCCAGGTAATGTGGAGAGCTCAGCTGAAGTCAATGGACATTGCATTATTTGCTCTCTTTTCTTTCCTGTCTCTTCGTGGATCTGTTCAGCATGTTGAGGGAGTAGAGGGGGGAGGTGGGAGGTATCCTCTGACTTGGCTGTGCTTCAGTAGGGATGTAAGGATACAAGCTCTGGCTAAATACTTGGCTTCATATTTCCAAGTGTCTGAATGCTCACAGCCAGTGTAAAGTCTTGATGCCCAAACCACAAAGTCTGCTTGATGCTATAAAGTACGGAGCATTCAGAAAAATCTCAAGCAGATCACTGCGAGTAATTGGGAAGGTGGCAATTTTGACCTTAATTTTCTTGTTTTTCCTTTTCCATCTTTCAAAGACAGGTAATGCTACCAGGTCACTCAGAGAGTCATGCTGGTGGACACCTCGATGCTGGACAGCTGCTCAGCTGCTGCTAAGAGCAATTGTTAGCAATGGGAGAAGAAAACTGAGGTGACTCAATTAAAGACATCCTTAACCCTGCTGTCTTACCTGAACAGTTCTTGGTTTTCAAGTGCCATTTGTAGTTTCTGTCTGTAGTTTCTGTCATCTGAAATTATCTTGAAAGGTTTTCTACCTTTAACATGAGTTATATGTCAAATGTGACACAGCAACATGGTGGGGTGAAAAGCTACTGTGGAAAGGAGATAGAGAATTGCTGGGATGGTGAGATATTGAGCACATTTGGCTACACATACTTCTTGTGTTGCTGTAATCCTTGGAGGCCTAACTGCAGCTCAGCACCCCATTTTGCAAAGTTCTTGTTGGCTCTCCTCCTTTGTTGTACATTTGCTTTGAGATAACAGGTAATTGCATAGGAAATAAAAGTTGGGCAAGAGACCAGGACGAGCTTTCACTCTCAAAGGCTACCCAGAAAAAGTTTCTATGGATAAGTACATGCCAGACATCCCATCAGGATTGTGTTTAATCAGTCAACAGTGATGACCCCCCTAAAAACTGCCATTTGCCTTAGATAAGACATATCTATCTGATAACCTCAGTATTTGCCTTGTTCAAGATATTTCCCATAAGGAGTACAATGAACTAGATGCTATTTGTTCAAGCAAAGGCCAGTACTGTGCCTCTCATGCTCGCAGGAGCTCTGGGGTAGCCAGTGGTCACCCTGATGTCCTTTTTCAAAGGACTTTTCCCCCAGAGCTCTGGTAAGTTACCCCAGTCCCCTGCCCAGGGGCAGCCCTGCCAACCTGGGGCAGCAAGCATGGCTCCTTGTGACTCTTCCTACCCACCATGTCTCACCCAGTAATCTGCCACAGCCCAGGTTGCCATGGAAAGACTGAGAAAAGCTTCTGATATATTTTCATTCAGTTTTTCGAGTGCCTTTTTTCATTTTTCAAGGAAGGTTTTCAGGTGCTTTGGTCAGGAGAAGGTGGTGAGCAGGGAAGGGCAGTGGATGAGGATGTGACTGGGTCCATCATTTGGGGGACATAGAAGTGGGCTAGAGCTCTCATGGCTGGGAAGGACAAGATTTGATCCACAGCCTGTGTCTTTCTTACCTGGTAAAGCAAGAGGCTGAACAGAAGAGACATTTCTAAGCAAGCCAAGAAATGGAGAAAATGCTACAGAAGGAAAATGGGAGAGGAAATCTGTTAAAAGCAAGGCAAGTTTTCACCCTCAAGAAAATTTCTGTGAAAGAATCAGCTGAGATTTTAACATTTTCACTGCTGTTTATAAAAATATATATGTATGAGTGTGTGTCTGTGTCAAATCCTCCAGCCAGGCATGATATGCTGACCACTCAATTGAACCTGTGAGGAACATTAGACAGACCTACAGACCCAGGAATGACAAGGATTTTACAAGGGGCATATACACACACAGGACCCTGAAGCCTAATAAGGAAACTCTTTACCATTTGTTTAAAGACTACATAATTTATGTTTTTCATCATCTCACAGAGGAGAGAAGGTTGTTTACTTTGATTTGTTGATGCAGAAGTTTTAAACATACTGAATGGTATGTGGAGTCTATCTGGAAAAAAACACACCTTATTGATTGTGGTGTAACCAACCCAAAAGCTGTGGCAGACAAAGAAAACTGTTTTTAGGACAGACAGTGTAGTGTACCAGTCTCACTGGTGTCATGCATCTCCACCCTTCATGCAATGTTTGTGCTCAAAGGTGAACATTGCAGGAAGAGTTACAGGATACTCAAAGTGAAAGGTTAAAAATGCCAGATTTGAGGTGTGCCTTGGGGAAAGAAGGAGGGGAAGATACCTCTGGAGTCATCCCAGGCTGCACAGCTCCCAGGAGCTGTGGGTTGAGGTTTGAGCTCTCAGGGTCAGGTAGCTGGGAAAGCAGAGGAGCAGCAAGGTGACTCCACGGAAAATCTGCAGTGATAAATTGTTTGCTCTTAATATAAGCAGGTTCATAAACCAATCTGATCCCTGAAGCTTGAGAGAGACCAGATACCAGAAAGCACATTTTCAGCTCCAGAGCTGGCAGAAATCATACCTGAGATCCTTACCCAGGTATAGTGTTACATTGTGCTTTGAACAAGTTTGATCACTCACGATGTCCTCACTGGGTTACCCAGCACTGCCTCAGATGGTGAGGCTCTCAGACCTAAAGTCAGCTTTGATTTCACCACCACAGGCTGAGTGCTGTGGGTGTGCACAGCCTGTCTGTTGACAGTTGGGGAGAGCTCCATGCTGGGCTGCCAAGCCAAGTACCCTCAGCTGTGAGGCTGAGCATGGTCCACCACCATTACCTGCAGCAGGGTGGGCACCCTGTACAATCCACCAGGATGCAGCTCTCCCTCCCACTTCTTTGGGAGAGCCCACTCAAAACATCTTCTTTTGTTCACGGAGTGGGTGCAGCAGTGATGCTCACCCCAGCTCAGATGTGGGTACCAAGCTGAAGCTGGGGTGACCCCATGATTTCCCTCTGTGCACACCTCATCACCCCACCTACCCCTTAGTCCCTACAGCAAGGAGTTTAAAGCCCCTCTTTTTGCTCTGGGATTCTCTCATCTTCTCTTGTTTTCATTATCAGCACACAAGTGCACTGATGACTGCAAGTGGGGACCTTCAATTCTTCAAACTTTTTACAAGAAAAGAGTGCACTTTGCCTAATATGGGCTGCTCCCTGGGCTCTTTGCTTACATCTATAATTTTAAACAGAAGGAGTGGGTTGGTTTTGCTGGTAGCTTTAATTTCCTCCTTGCTCTCATTTGTTTTACTGTAAGGAAAATGTGGCCATGCAGTCTTACTCCTTTGTGCAAAGGGTTTGTGCTCAAGGATGAGAGCTAATAATTTAAGATTGAGAGCACATTTTCATAGACCTGATATAAGGATGGCAGATATTTACTGAAAAAGCCACATTCTGCTCCAGTTCCTGAGACAGATTGAAGTAGGTGGGCCAAGCAAAAAAAAAGAGCTAATTCAGACTTCTAGCTTTGTTTATAGAAACTGTTTTTTCCATCGTGAATGCTCTTAACATAAATACTTGGGGGTGGTTTTTTTGTTTAGTTTTTTTTTTTTGTAATGCATATCTTTATGTTTACATACTAATACAGCTGGCCATTTATTGGCAATATCACTTATTAGAACTTCTTAAATTGTAACAAACATTCATTGAGGTATTTTTTCAAGACAGAAAAATAATTTTGTCATGCAGGGACTCTTCCCTGTCCTGCAGCTTGACTTTTTATTAGAAGTCATCAAATCAAGATATTATGCAACAAAGTGGCTAATGGCTGGAGTACACAAGAAAAATAATCTTCTTATCTGTTCCTTCCCTCTTCTGAAATATTTTTTGACAAAATGAAGTTTTAGCTGCATAGAAGTATTTTGGATTTCCTCAGGAAAAATCTGTAATTCTTTTATGGAACAGAGACAGGCTTTTTATACAAAAAGTACTGCTTCTGCTAGCAAAAGAATTTCAGTAGAAATGTTTCAACTAAATTTACTAATAGCAGTGTGCCCTCTGTTCCTGTATGCTAGGTAGGATATATTACAATCATAACTTGACATTAGATGGACAGCTATTAATACAAGGTAGTTTCAACCTCTGAATTCTTTCAGATGATTCAGTCTGAATTTTCTTTTGTTCATGTAATAATCTGTATTCCCCTGCTTGGGAGGTGAATTTACTTAACCCTCAGTGTCCATTTTGCACTGAAGACCTAATCAGTCTGAACAGCATAAACAGGCAAAAGCTTTTCAGCATATCACCCCTCTGTTCCCTTGTTTTGTATGGCAGTGATAGCCTGGTTGTCATTATAAATCCATACATCAGCTGCTGTTGTAATAAACAGCAACAGCTAAAGGAGCATCAGGCAGTGCAAGGGAGGGGAGACCATCACCACATCATCTCTTTTGGAGACTCTTCAGGTCTGAAGGTGATGCCTGCATGGCTCAGGAGGTGGACCAGGTACCAGTGTGGTCCAGGGTACTGTGACACCTCACTGGATGCAGCAGGCCAGGCCAGTGACCCATCTCCAGGCCCAGTAGCTCCAGCCATGCTGAGTTTCAGCCATACCAGCCCTTCCCACCAGTTCCTGCCCTTCTCTGTCTTCTTGACCATGTCTGTGGGAGGGTACTATGGTCTGGTGAAGACAGCAGCATAGATCAGATTTGGCTGTGGGGAAAATACGGTCTCTTTTATTTTTTCTCCTTCCCTGTGGTATTTTCCTGCTGGATCAGTCTCCTGGGCTGCCTCATGGAGATGCCACACAGGCAGATACGTGACGGAAGGGGTTTGGGATGCAGGAATGCCAAGAGCCAGCCCTGCTCTTGAGCAAGACCCCTCACCTCTGCCTCTGGGCCCAGGTGGCCAAAGCAGCTTCTGGTGAAATAGAGCTCAGCTGCCTCCAACAGGCTCTTGATTAAGCCATTATGCTTGTGACTAATTTCTTAAATATCTGCTTTCCTTCTTATGTTCTCTTGAGAGCCTCCTGCTCTGTGGTTGACTCACAGGAGAGCAGGTGCTGCTTGGCAGGGACAGTGTGTGCTGGTGTCCCCTCCCCTGCCTCCCTACAGACTCCCAACTCTGCTCCCCAACACCCCCCAACTCCCCAGGATCAGGCACAGATTCTGCCCAGACCTGTCCTGCCATTGGTGAGGCTTAGAGAAATGATGTTTTGAAGTAGCTGTGAACATCATACAAAACCCCATCTAGGTGTAAAAAAAAGAAGCTGTTTTACTGTTTGCTTTAGCCTTAATGAGGAAGAAAGGGTTTTCCAGAGCACAAGGCAAGTCTGGCACCAGAAAGCAGAGTGTTTTCCACCCAGAAAGCCTCATCATTTCTCTTATGAATTCATATTTCTAAAGAAATCACCATTTTCAGTGCTCAGTGCCACATGAAGCAGGCTATGGGATCCTGTCTGGGAAATCAAGGTAGGCCTGTGGACAAGTTGCTCAGCTGTGTGGTATGAATGAGAACTGGATTGAACTGCAGCTGTTACACTACTGACAAATGAACCTGTCCCCCTAACCCAGTTGGTCTTTCTTAAGTGAATGACAGGAGGGGCCAAATCACACCATGCTGTAAGTTTTCACCAGAGCACTTGGTTGAAAATTACAAGTTTTGCATTGCATGAGAGTAAAGCAATTTGGCAGCCTCATCCCTGTATGTACAGCTCACACCAGGCACTGAGGCAAGGCATGGACACCAGAGATGGACCTTGCTTTGCATTTAGGAGAGGAGAAAGGCAAGGGAAGGGGTTGTGTTTCATAGAATCATAGAAGACACATAGTGTTTCCTGGGTCAGGCATGGTCTAGGGGATTCTGACTGCAATGTGGCATCAGGGTGTATCCTCTGCCTTCTAGCAAATCCCTGCTGTGATTAATGCATAATTTGGGGTGCTGTGGGAGAGGAGCAAGTTCTTGTATGTCACACACCCTCTTTGTTGTTCCCTTGCTGGCTCAGAGATGAAATCCCACTGCAAGCAGCTCCATCCATTCAGAAAAGACAAAGGGTGTTCAGGCAGTGAATGCTCCACAAATGGATTCCTGATTACTCTCCATGGATGCTGGGTTTGGCCCACTGGAACAGAAATGGCACAACCCAACTATTTTGCTTCTGAGCAAACTCAACAGCTGCTTCTGAGCTCCTGTGAGTGATTTTCCAACCTTGCTCTGCCCTCTCCACTTCCCGAGGCCTTGCATGGCATCAGCCAGGACCATGCAAACCAGCCAACCCTGCAGCAGTGAAAAACATCACCTCAGAGAGCTCTCCAGTTGGTGGAGAAAGGGCAGCAGTCACCTGTCTGAAGGACCTCACACCATGTTATTAATGTCTGGTGGCAAGGCAAACATCCCTGGGAAAGGCTTTCCTCCCCAGCTCAGGGCCAGGGCTGCACTCTGCATTAGGGCTCTGCTGAGCCAGCTGGTGCCTCTATACAACTTCCAAACCTTTTTCCTTGCTAGTCCTTAGCTTGGGAGAGCAGACACAGCCCCACTGATCTCAGTCCTGCTTTTCCTTCCATATTAGGCAGACCCCTAAGTGTCATGCCCTTCGCTGAGCTAACATGATCTCCAGATAGCAGCAGATGGCACTCGACGGCTTGTGTTGTGTCCACGACTCCTCACGCAGGTTTCACCCTTCTTGGGCCTTCAGTTCCTTCCTCCCATCATTGTCCCCCATCACATCATCTCTTGGGGGTGCAGCTGCTGGACCACACTCTTTCTTCTGCTCAAAGATATTCAGCTGCTGCCTGTGGATGTACTCCTGATGAGCAGGTACCACTTGGATAAAGGCTACTGATGCTGTGGAGAAATGTTCCCCAGAGAGGTGGCAGAGATGCCTCTTTACCTTGGCCAGTGCTTTCCCTTTGACCAAACCATAAGAAAGACACCAGAATGACTAAAAGTTGACATATACCCTTTGGTCACCTTGGCCCATGCTGACACCTCCTCATCCCCTCCCTCAGAGCCAGGCTGCAATGAGCAAGGCCACCCAGTGGGTCAGCCCTCACTGTCCCACCTGATGCTCCTGTTGCTAAACATAGCAAGGATGAGTGGTACCAGCACACACAGACAATTGTCACACAGCAGATTTTTACTGTAAATGTCTCATGCTGATTTCCCACAGTAGTTATTGGAAAGATGGAGCGTAAACAGGAGAAAAGCCTTGGAGATGCCTTAAAGATGCTTGTCTGTAACAAGTGAAGCTTGTAAAGAACTCACCCTGGAAACAGTTGGATTTTGAGCCTTTGCAAATTTTTGAAATATCTATGCCACTTATTTATCTGACCTTGTGACTTCAGCACTGAGTGTGTTCTGCAGTCTGTAACCATGGAGCAAGAGGGTTTTGCTTCTGCCTGGCAAAAGCAATGGGCTTGCCATTGGGTTTGTGTGATTGATGTCACAATCGAACATTGAGGGTGCACATGAAGGCATTGCTCATGCAATCCCCCTTGAATCGATCCAGGTCATGACTTGTGAATTTATTTTTGGGTGGGCAGATAGATAAAACCTGCTGCTTTAATGCACAGAGAACTGACTTAATCCTGGATATGGAGAAAAAAAAAAAGCTTGATTTCACATGGCTGATTTCCACAAATTAATCCATAATTTTGGCACTTGGTATTAACCAGAAGATGGGAGCCATGGGTTTGCTTGATAACAAAGGGTAGTTTACATGGTCAACTTCTTGGGCTGAAATATACCCTCTGCCTGTGCAGATTACCTTCATTCGCTACTTGCTCAGAAGGCACCCTCAAGCATGGGTGATGGAAAAACCCAGCTGATGTAGGTCCCCGGGCCTCCTTTGCAGACTCTGCCAACCCCAGACCATCCTTTGATTTTGCTTTCTCATCTCTGAGGGTATTTGGCCTCAGCACCCGATTTCTTCAGATCCTGGGCAGAGAGTCTCACTGCCACCTGACAAAACTCCCTGATTTCCCCAGCGATCAGGAAATGGTGGTGGTGGCCTGAGGTCTTCCAGCCTAGTGAGAAGATCATTTCACATCTTGTCCTTAATGCCTGCCAGGTGATGTGCAGATGATCAATGCAGTTGCTGTGCAAAGAGGAAGGGATAAGCTGACACTTGGTACAGTGTTCAGACATTTAGGCTTTCCCCTTCCCATCACAGAGCAGCTTTTGCAGCCAAGGGGAGAAGGTGTGCACTTAGCTCATAAAAATAAACAGTGTTCTCTGCTGCATTCCTGGACGTAATGTTTGCAGATCTGATATTCACTTGTGCCACTCTGGCAAGCATTAGTTGGCTCAAATACTAAATATTTACATAGTGTGTGTCACGTGCAGATTGTGAAGAGGGAAAGCATCATTGCTCCCACTTACAGGGCAGTTAAGTGACTTGTCCATGGCTGCTCTGGAAAGACCCTAGTAGGACCTAAAGGCCAGCAGAGTCCCAGGACATAGGGCTGCTCTCTTTCCCTAGGACTTTGTGAGCCATCCTTTTGGGGAAAAATGTCCCTTGCCAGTGGCAAAGGAGCAACAGGGACTTCAGCACAGGCAATGGGATAAACCTTTGGGTCCTCTAAGGAAAATCAGTCTCTTGCATACACTGCAGTGGCACCATCAAACCCAGGTGGCTGGGTCTGGTGCATGGCTTCATTTCACATGGGAGAAGATGCCAGAGGTTAGGTGACCCCTGACTAGACAAATGACCCAGACTTCTGAGAAAATTCTTCTCTTCCAGCTTGCACAGCAAACAAGTTTTTGTTCTTTCTGTTGACAACAAGCCATAAATTATCTTGTTATAAAAAGGGGAACAGAAGCCTGAGGAGCTGTGCTCCAGCCAGACTGCAGACATTTTTTTTTTTTAGTGGGGAAGGGCAAAACCCTTGCGTTTAAGTGAGATGTCCCCAGTTTACCCAGTTTGCTGCCCAGCAGCCTGCTGGCTTTCTCTAGATTTGTACAGTAAAGGTCGCATGGATAGCTTGGGAATAAGGCACTCCCCTTGCTGCGTGTCATGCGGATGGAGCTGGAAGTCTCTCAGGACTGGTTGTCTCCTGCATGTTTATTTTATTCCGTGGTATCATGTCAGTGTGTCTGCCTAAATATAGCCTCTGTGAAGAGCATTTCTAAGTTTCCTGTTACAGTTTCACTCGCAGTTACCTTACAGTAAATGGAGGAAAATCAATGTAATCTCCATTATGTGCTACATCTAAATGTGCCTTGCTGGAAATTCTGCCTGGATTGATTCTTCTCTCATGGAAACCACCCATCCTCTTTGCCTCTCTCCCTTCCTCTCCCTTCTTGTTTGCTTGGTTGTTGGGTTTTTGTTTTTTGGTTTTGGTTTTTTTTTTTGGTTTGGGGTCTTTTTTGGTTGGGTTCTTTTCGATGGTTGGTTGCTTTTTTGTTTTTAGAATTAACCCCATTTTTATCACTAAATCCTCCCTCACGCTCTGCTGTTTGGTATGCCTTGCAGATGAGGCTCTTGCAGGAACTGACAGTGCAGAAACCATGGAGTCTCTGGGCAGAGCTACAACTGCAAAACCCAGATTAATTTACTCTGTGGCATTTGGACAGGACCATTTCAGCAGCTTCTACAGAGTAAATTGAGCAGAAGGGTCAAATTCAAGGTAATCTCTGAATAGCAAACATTAGCCTAGGTCTCGCTTCTTTTGTCTTTTGGAGACCAGATCATCCTACAAGTAGCAAGGAAATAATGGATTTAAAGTGTATTCCCTTTGCAGTGGTGTTTAACTACAGTTCTTATACCTGTCCCCACTGTCTTCCAGTGACATGGACCCACAGATACACAGAAAAAATACTATTGCCGAATCCCTGCGGTGTCGGTGTCACCAGTAAACAATCACAGCTATAAAGTAACCCAACAGATGTTATGCTAGAGATGAGTAGTCCAAAATAGAAAGGCTAAAAATACATCTGCAGGGTCAAATCACACCCACTTTTTTTGTGCCATGCTCTGCCATTTTTGGCACACAATTGGCTTCTTGGTTCCAAATGTAGGTAGTGCCGTGGCCACCAGCACATGCTGGGAGAGGGCAGGGTGGGGGGAACGTTTTTATGGGGTGCTCAGCCTGACATGACTACAAGAGGAACAGTCATTACCCTAACCCAGTTCATTTAAAGTTGTTGCTGTTGTTATTAATCCCTCTGTAATTTAATACCAGGGACTTTTCCAGTTCCAACAGACTTTCAGAAATTGTGCACATTGCTATCCGTGTTCAAAGCCTTGGGCCTGAGGTAGAATTTAATACCCAGAGGGGCTGTGTTGGTATGTGCAAAAAGCAAGGCACCAAAGCCTCAGCTGCTCTAAGAAAGCGGAGTGGGTTGTGGCAGGGGCAGATCAAGTCACAGAAGGGGGTGACACCTCTGTGCTGCTCATGGCAAGGTGAGGCTGGAGCTGGGGTTCCTGCACTCCCATCATATTTCCCCCGACCAGCAAAGCTCTTTCACTGAGAAATTTTTTGTTTTATCTTGCTTCCACGTTCTGAGACTCTGAGCCAAAAGAGAGCACTCAGGAGTGAAGCAGCTGCTTTACACTGTGATACCTATCAAAGCCTGGAGACAAATGAAGGGTTATTTTGTGCTTCTTTAAAAGGAGAGACACAGAAAATGTATCAGCAGCACCCTTCTTGCAGAGAAGGGTGAACAGAGGAAGACCCCAAAGAGGGATCTTACAGACCCATCACTGTCTGGTCCTTGGGGGCTCATTCCTATAAGAGAGGAGCAGATGACACCAATCCTTTTGGCCTGTGGTTGTACAATCTGGGGCTGTGATCCTATCAGACCTTGTGAGCCAAACAAGACGAGGCCAGGGCAGCAGCTGGTTGGGAGATTTCCAAGAAAAAGCAGCAAGGAGCCCTTACAAATCTGCCTTTACAAATGTGCCCCTCCTCTTGGTTCAAGGCCCATGCAGGATAATGGGCAGGGTGGGACATTAAAGCCTCAAATCCAGGGTCAGTTCAAAAACCCCAGTCCAGCTCACTTATATGGCTTAGCAGGAGGCAGCATCTCTCAACTCTCCTGGGCAATAGATTTTTTTTTTTTTTTTTTTTTTTTTCTGTTTAAAAGTTGTGTCTGCTGCTTGGACTACAATCGAATAGAGACAGATGGAACAAACACAACCCTGGAGCAGAAAAAAAAGACCTGCACAGCCAGAAAGGAGGGACGAGATCAGAGGACGAGGGAGAAGGAAAAAAATTCCCTTGAGAGAGTAATATGGTCTGCTCTGATCATTGAAGATGAACAAACAGCTGCCTCACTGAGAACTAGGATGTCTGGAGACATCCTGGCAGCTTCCATCAGGGCCAAGCTCTGTGGCAGGAGAGATGACACAGAGGACACAGGCAACTGGACCTTGGGATATCCCCAGTCCCTGGGGCTGTAAACACTCCCCTGTCTCCATGGGCAAGAGAAACGCAAATTCTGTATTTTGATGGCTCTGAGGACATTTGCCCATAGGAGACTGTCACTGCCTTTCCTTCCAGTGTGTTGTAGTGCAAAGACAGCCCTGTGTCCCTAAGCTTGGGATGTGATGGGGCTAGGGATTTACAGGCTCTCTGCAGACATTGCTTCAGCAAGCGCTGATTTCATGTTTCATTATAGGCATCAATAAATCATTAGATGTTATCATAGGGTCCCCTCTTCTCCACTGTCTTTGCCTCATGGTGGACATGCCTGTGTCAGCTGGGGATTCTGTCTCTGTGTGGCAATACAGGAGCCAACACAGACGTGAAGATGGCTCTGTAACAGAACACACATCACCTGCAAAGGTCCTGGCTCAGCCACAGGTGATGGCATTCAGTGCTGCCTGGCACAGGCTTTAAATTGGATATTAGGAAAAATTTCTTCCCCAGAAGGGCTGTCAAGCATTGCAACAGGCTGCCCAGGGCAGTGGTGCAGTCACCATCCCTGTGAGTATTTAAAAGCTGTGTAGGTGGGGTGCTTAGGGATATGATTTACTGGTGGGCTTGGCAGTGCTGGGTTAATGGTTGGACTTGATGATTTTATAAGTCTTTTCCATCCAAAGTGTTCTGTGAGCTCTCCTCTGCCAGGGGACAGGGTGTTGGACTCTCTGCATCCTCCATTCAGTACCTTCTTAACCCAGAGCACACAGGACTGGCTAGAATGGTCATAGTCCTCTGTGAAAGAAAATAATAAAAGCAGAGCAAATTTTGAGGGATGCCCATGCCTCTTCTGAGATGGTTCACATGTCTGCAATTTTTCACAGATTAATTCATGCTGTTATTTTCTTCAGTTTTGCAGAGACTTGGAGCTGAACTCATTTACTCTAGAAGGAATGCTTATTGCTTCAGCTTCCTGACATGGGTTAAACGTAATAACATTTAAGTTTATTTTAAACACTTTAGTTTATCAAAGCAATTTTCTCGGCATTCCAGCCTGATGTCATTTTTTTTCGCTGTTGTTTGCAATGCATTAGGTGTAGTAAAAGAGTGTTTCACAATCCCATCTGCTTTCAAAGACCTTTCTAACCAATCCTGCAATGAGGATATAATTCATTTGATGACCTTGGTCAAAAACAAACACAGGCCCCAAGGTGCAGCATGTGCAAAGGAGTGGATACACTCACAGGTTTGGTTATAAAGAAGGTTTTATGTATCCCGCTCTTGCTGAAGCTGACTGGCCTTGTGGACACCCTGCTGCTCTGCTGCTGCTGGCTGGGAAGCTTGCTATTTCTTTGGCTCCTTGTAAAACCATGAAATATATTTAAACTTCTATAAAAACCCAGTAGACTGGCAAACTTCTGTGCCCGTGAGCTGATGTTTGCAAACACACAAAGTGTTGTTATCTCGTCAGCCTGGGCAAAGCTGCTCAGCTGCAGAATTTGAAAAGATTGATGAGATGTTCTTGGGAGTGAGAAGTGTTTGGAAGCAAGGTGGGTTTATAAATTTGCCAGAGATGAAACACCTTTGCAGGTAAGATCCCCAATGAGAGTGCAGTTGGGTTTAGCGTCTGTGGTGTCCTTTGGTGGGGCAGAGCTGCCTGACTGGTGCAGAACAGCAGCTGACCCAGAGCTGCTGCAGACTCAGCTGCTTCCATGGAGAACTGAGCCATACATGGACCAGGCTTTGAAATTTCCCCCAATTCTGAAAACCAGGTCACCTCTTGGGTGCTGGCTGTGTCATTAAAAGTCTAATTTTAGGCTCTTGGCCGCAGCAGGCATCCCTGTAAATGCTCAGCTCCTCTGCCAAGCTTCTGTAGGCTGGAGTGGAAATTTGCATCAGGGAGGATTCACTGTCTGCACTCCAAGTCAGGAACAAGAAAACAAGACAGAGAAAGAACGTCTGGATAAAGCTGCCTCTGAGAGGGCAGTATGTAGGATAGGGACAAAATTGGTTATTTTGGTTTTCAGCAGAGTTTTATAACCAAAACAGCCCCATTATTTCCCTTTTCTCCCAGCAGCTCCCAACAGCTTCAGGCTGCCACCATGCTGACCATCCCCTGGAGCTCCTGGAGTGGTTTTTGCCCAGAACCAGCTCTGTGAGGTACCTGTAGTAACAGAACTACAGATGTAGTAACTGTAGTAAGAGATGCTGTTGGCCCTGTTGCCCCATCTCCCACATCTGCTGCTCTGGTGGAGAGGGGTTGGGCCTGCAGAAAATGTCTTCTTGTGGAAAGGAGGTGGGAGCAGGAATGGATGGGGGAGGCTTCGAGGAAGGAGGGGAGCTCTCCTTGCCATCCTATACCTGTGGTTTCACATACATAACTGATACTCTGGAGATGACCCCTGGGTTATCTGAGGATGCAGAGTACTGTTTTGCAAAGGACAGTTCTTTTACAGTGGTGCAAGTTACCTGACATGTGGGCTGTATGCATGAAAATACAATACTTTGAGGTCCTCAATTCAAAGCACTGTGATGTGATAGAGAGATACATATTATAGGGTCTTATATCATCTCCACAGCACTGATTACAAATTCAAATAGTCTTGTGTCAGCATGTAGCAGGATCAGAGGCAGACCTAGGAAAGATTCTTTGGGGGTGGACTATTGAAGTGCTCCAAACTCCTGCCCAGTCTCTGGGAGAGAATATTGCTTAAGTGCTACCTTCATTTTCCAGAGAAAATTTTTGGAGAAAACCTGGACTACTTGTAGAGAAGTTCCTGCAGATGTTTTGGGTGTAGCAGTTAAATCCAGCCACTGCCACACTCTTTGGGCAGGATTATGACCAAGGGCACCTGGCAGAGAATCAGATCCTGGCCCCATCAAAACCCATGGATTGACTTGCACAGGCCAGTCTTTGGGCAGGCACATTCCTGCTTTACTTTATGCCCTTTTAAAATGTATCTTAGAACCTAAAATCCAGCTGAACAAATCAACCAGCTACCACTCAGAGAAACGTAGGTGATTACCATGTCACTTTGTCCTGGATCTCTTGTACCTATTTGTTAGGCAGTGTCTCAAAAGCTGACTGAAGCACTAACTTCACTCCAGATATTTGTTCCACATTTTATAGGGAACATCTGGACCACTCCTACATTTGCTCCCACTGAGGAACTTTTTACCTCTGTAGGGATTCTCTGAGGATGAACCTGCAACTGAGCTACCTCATGTGAATGGGTAGGCTGATTTCCAGAGAACATTTTGGGTTTTTTTCAATTTTGTTTTATATTTAAATGGAAATATTAAACTTTTTCTATAAATTCTAGTCCAGTGGCATACCCAGGGGAATATCCACAGGATAGCTGAGGCAACCACTCTGACCCAGGGTCCAGAGACAGCAGGTAAGTACGGTGGTGTAGGCAACAAAATCTGTCCATGGAGAAAAGTTGAACAATCATCCTGACCCCTCCTATGTGCCTGCCAATGCAGACCCTGAAAGCACAGGCATTGCTTTCAGCAACTGCGTTTTCCAGGGCATATTTCTAAGGGAGATAAAAGCATTCAAATCAGAAGATTGTGACTTAAGGGCAAAACCTCTTCATCTCCCTAAGCCTCCCTGAGAAAACCTTACATGTATGAGGCCCAATAGTGCTAATGAGATGCTCTTATTTAAACGAGCCTCACTCAAAGAAGATGCAGTTGGTGTGCTGAAGATGACTTTAGATAGGGCAGCTAATTAGTTTGCAACCCACAGCTGTGAATATCAAACAGTGGGAAAAGGTTGTTGTTTTACCCAACTCTGCAGCCCTGCAGAGGAAATAAAGGCCATGCCTTGAAACCCAGAATTACTGGGGTAGCCTCAAGGCAGGGCTGCTGATAAGCAGCAGCAGAGTGGTAAGGCCAGCAGACAACATCTCAAGGAGCCGAAGGGCAGGGCCTTGCTGGGGGCAGCTGTCAGCAGATGCTGGAGACACTTTCTTGACCAGAAAAAGGCCCTCGGGAGAACTCAGAGACAGGTATAACTCTGGAGGGAGGGAAGAATAATCCCCCTCCTTGTGTCCTCTTTCTGATCAGTTCTGTGGTCAGAAGTTCTGGAAACCCTGAGAGTGCTGCTTTTCCTCAAAAGCAGAGATGGAGCTTGATGTTGACTTCAGCTTATAAGCTGAACATGTTGCTTCAGGAGCTGTGCCAAAACAATTAAAGGAAAGAAAAGTGATGCTATCTTCCGGTGTAGTGTAAGTCAACACAGACCCTTCTCTGGCAACAATGGAGCTGTATTTATTTGCATCCAAGCTGGTCTGGCCCCAGGATTGCAAATAAAGCTGTATCATTTCCATCAGGAGAGCAAGCAGGTGGAAATTTCCCTCTGCTTTTGGAGAGCTCTTGAAGTATGGATCCCTCATATTTCCAAGAAAATGCATGACACCTGAAATAATGAAGCCACAGTCTTTTTTGTGGGACACATGTGGGACATGTGGCCTCTTTGCTGGGGGGGGGGCAGGAAAACTATATGATTTGAGATGATCAGAAATGCAACAGTTCACAGTTTCTAAGGTGGCATGACACAGCCAAGGTGTGTGGACAAGGCCACACCAGGCTCAGGCTTCCCAGGCTGATGCCATTGACCCCACAGGCATGCATGTGTTGGGCTTGGAGGATCCACCAGCCCCACAGTTGCCCCAGCCCAGGAACATCTATCCTACAGGAGCCACACTTCCACAAGTGGATGGAGAAGAGGCTTTCCTGTTGGATATTTATGGAGTTACAAGCTTTTCTGGGGCTCTCCATGGTGGTGTTTTTTTAATTTGTGCTGTGGCACAAGTCCATCTGCTCCTGGTCATTGTGGGGTGACAATGACAGAGAGCTGTGTGCCACCAAGTGCTTTCCTTCCAGTCTAGCCTGATCCTTTGGCATCATCTCTTTTGATGATTTTCTTTAGTGCTGAAAAGCAGCTATGCAATGAATTCAGTGTAAAAACATCCCCTTAGGAAGGTGCCAACATGCACCTTGCTGGGGAAAGCACCTTCTTTTTCAGAAGAACCTTTCAAACACTGCCCAGTTTAACCCTGCCCACTCTCAGTGTGGCAGCAAAATTCCCACTGTTGGCTGTGAGTAAAATTAAGAGCTTTTGGCTCACGTGTCTATAATTAGAATGAGCAGAAGGCAAAATACTTCATTTTGACAACTTCAGAGTGGAAAGAAATAGGTCTGAGCAGATGTTGATTTGCAGGATAAACAAATTAATTCAATTCAATTTAGTTCTCTCTACTGTTGGAGTCCTTTGTTCCCCAATTTAGAGTAACAAATACAGTGCTCATGCTGTATGCATGACAAAAAACACTCGCCAGGACAGACACATAAATCTGCAAATAGAAAGTATATCCAGTATCTTTGCAGATCTGCTCTATTTCCCTATTGCCCTGCAACCTTCAGGACATTGGCTTTCACTCAGGGCTGGTGTTCTTCAAAGAAAAATTCAATTTTCAAAGCTTTAGCACCTTACAAGTGAAATAATTGCCTTTTGTGCTGCAGTCTCTCAGGATTACAGCACTCTCTTAGGTCATACTAAATGAGCAGACTGAACTTTAAGGTGAAAGCAACATTCCTTATAAAAGGCTGCCTGGTGGTATGGATCTGGGGAGGAGCTGGACTGATCTACCTATCCATCTGTGGGACATTACCCAGGGTGGCACAGTCCTTGAGTCTGGGACTTTTCTTGAAGCAAGAACAAGCCTGTACAGCCTGTTGATGCAAATCACATGGAAAGAAATTCATCTGAAAACAAACAAGGGATTGCTCCTGGAATAGCCTGCTCTTTCTGAGAGGTTGAGCTTGGGTTTGAGGGACTTTATTTCCTTCAGAGGTTTCAGAGATGTCTCTGGCTCCTCTCACTTCCAAGTTTAGACCGAGACATAATTCAGCCCTTTTAATGACTGAGAGGCATTTAAGTCTTCTTAGTCCAAACAAACAGATAATCAAACAGATGAGCAGCTCTCTGAGTGCTGAAACTCAGGCTGGCTCTATAAGGGGCATTCATACAATATTCTTTCCATACTTATTGTGGTTTGCATCCTAATAGGAATAATAGTGTACACACAGGCTTAGAGGAATTGTCTAATATTTTTATTGTTTGGCATTTACATTTTCTTAAATGTGAACACCAAAATATTGTAAACTAAGAGAGCATTACGAGCTGGGACCTCTGACCTCTGGTGCAAAGATGTGATTACACAGGTACACTAAAGAGGATCAATGTTCTCATTTGGTAAAAGGGGAGGTGGAAACATTAAAAAATATTCAAAATTCCTGTTGACTCCCCTGTCAAGTCCCTGTAGCCTCAGTCTGCTCAGTTTTTGCTGGCAAAACGAGGGGAGCTGAAAAATGCCCCAAGCTGTATTTGTTTTCTTTCCTGCAGGCAAACACTGTGGTTTTGTTGTGAACAGCATTTAGGATGGGTATTTGCAGCTCCTCTAGAGTGGTGGGGCATGGGACACCAGCCTGCTACCCATACAGCCTTGTGGGGATTTCCATGCTGGCAGTCTCAGCCAAATGTGGGTCCTGAGACCCCAAAGGATTGTAGGTTGGTCCTGCCTGGCTCCAGGCTCCTCTCCCAGACCTACCTGCTTCCAAGGACTTCACACCTCTACTTTTCTTGGAATAAAAACTCCGCCCCCCCCAAAATTCTTATTCCACATAGATGAACTAGATATAGTACCCAAGGAAAAAAAACCTCATTTTTCTACCAAGAGCAAGTGCTCTGTGCTAATTTTGCAGTGTTATATGCTTATTCTGTATGTGCTTTATGAAGCCAGTGAGGCAAAACCAGCCCTGCAAGCACCAGTCCTGCAAAGCCATGCTAAGCTCCCACCCACAAGACCCTCTCTGATCTTTTCCAGAGATAGAACCATGATGAATAGTATATTTTACAAGTAAACAACATTGCTACATAAAAATAAGTCACTTCATTTAATGTTAAACTAGTTGCATTGCATGTTTACATCTCCTCTTTCCCTGCTGAGTAGCTCTAGGTGGGTAAAAAACACCAGGACACGTGTTGTCCTGTGAATGGCAGAGCTTGAGTACCATGTCTATGGGATGCTCATGTCTCACATCCATGGGTTTGCCCTCTCCAATAGCATTGTTAAACACATTCTGGAGCAGCAAACCCACTCTGGAGCAACTACCCCACCCAAGAGGTGGATGTGCCAGGGAGAGGGCAGTAGCCAGAGCCTCTGTACTCAGAGGTGGGGTGTGTAAGCACAGTTTCTCTGGAAAACAGCTAAAAATAGCCAGGGGAAAAGTGCCACAGGCTTTGTGCTTCTGGTGCCAGGTTTTTTTTATTTTTCAGTGGAACTCATGCCCAGGCCATGTGTGGTGCCAAGGGGCAAGGGCTGGAGACTGGGGGGTGCAGGGCTGGGCAGCTGGGAACCAGCAACCCCAGTTGGGCTGGGGCCAAATGCAACCCCCTGTGCTCTGTTTCCCCCCCCTCACCTCTGAGCCACAATGCTTGCTGGATGCTGACTCTCACAGGAGCTGGGACAACTGCTTGGTCTGAGAAGGGAACGGGGAGGATCAAGGTGGTCTCAGTTTCGTTATCCCTTTTAAGAGGGTTTGTGCTATAAGATGATACCTCACTCCAGAGCAGGCTGGTCAAGTGGAAATCAACACTTGCTAAGTACATGCTGATCATCCTGCTTAGAGACTTAAATTAAAAAGCTTTGCCAATCAGCCTTGATTGATAGAAAAAGGACAGGGCGTCAGGATCAGTCATGTGGCTTTAGTAGGCAAGACCTTCACCTCAAGTTTTTTTCCTCTTTTCATCTTTGCTGACACCTTCCTCAACTAAACAAACTAGGAGCAGACCTGCATCATTAACTGCTGAATATTTACACATCATTTTCACCAAGGAGAAAAAACAGATACACACATTAGTGTCCTTCTTGGAGCTAAATCCTGTGCTAGATAGAGCTGTCACTCTGCAGTGACTGATAAACCTGTTAGCCTTGGCTCAGTGAGAGCCCCATGGATTAGATCTTACTATTTTTCTGTATTTGTGTGATTTTGACTGTGCTCATTTGAGAGACTGGGATCAGATTGTGCGGAAGAGCAATAGGAGAAAGAAAAAAATAGAAGGAAAAACAAAACAAAATAAACAGGCAACCCCCTGAACGAAAGCAGTAGAAGTAAAAGAAAGCCATCTGAAAAGATTAAGCTGGCAGAGGGCAACCAGGCTGGTGAAGGGACTCGAGCATAGACCCTACGAGGAGAGGCTGAGAGAACTGGGGTTGTTCAGCCTAAAGAAGAGGCGGCTCAGGGGAGACCTCATCGCTCTCTACAACTCCCTGAAAGGAGGGTGTAGCCAGGTGGGGGTTGGGCTCTTTTACCAAACGACTTTCAACAAGACAAGAGGGCATGGACTTAAGTTGTGCCAGGGGAAGTTTAGGTTAGATATTAGAAAGAATTTCTTTACGGAAAGAGTGATCCATCATTGGAATGGGCTGCCCACTGAAGTGGTGGATTCTCTGTCCCTGGAGATATTTAAAAAAAAGACTGGATGTGGCACTCAGTGCCATGGTCTAGCAACCGCAACGGTGGTTCAAGGGTTGGACTCGATGATCTCTGAGGTCCCTTCCAACCCAGCCAATTCTATGATTCTATGATTCTATGATAGCAGGGGAGAGGCAGCAAAGAACATTGGGTACAAAGTAAGTACCTGGCTTGGTGGTCTCCTGTGCATTTTCTGGGCTGTGAGCAGCCCAGAAGCTGCTCAGTGTGACACCAATGCTGCAAACCAGAGCTGCTGCAGGAGAGATGGCCTCCACCTCAACATCAGCTGCCCAGGGATGCAAAAGGCTGTGGTTGCTTTGAAGAGCTAATGTGAGGCTATGCAGTTTTCATATGCACCCAATATTAACCAAACCCTGCTCCCTTTTTGCACTGGGAGCTTGTTGCAAGGCCCTCTCCCTGCTCTCTAAAGGTATTTCATAAACAGCAAACAAAAGTGTTGGAGGAAAAGGTTTCTCACCACAGCAAACGGGGTTTTCTGAAGTACATCCATGACTAAGCACAAATATTGAATGCGACCTTGGCTGCTTTACCTGATCCTGAGGCACAGGATGGTGCTGGTGCTGGTCCCCCAACTCCTCTGACCATGAGAGGAAGAGATGGGCCAGGGAGACATGTGTCTGTCCTCCTCTCTCTCCCTTTGCCTGGGGAAGGTCCCTGCTCTGGGGGCTCTGTATACCCCCCAATATGCTTGGGGCTCCCCTGACTCTGCTCACCCTCCAGAGCAGGAGCAAACGTGCTGCAGACTCGCCCTGGGGCTCTGCTGGTGATTGATGGCAGCATGGAGCTGTGGGGCTGGCAGAGTGGATTAGCAGCTGATGGATCGCTGTAACTCAAGCCCTCGCATCCCTGCTGCACTGACAGCTCCGGGGTCACCAGAGCTCAGGCTTCAGGAGCAAACCCAGCCCGGCCAGAGAGCTTCAGCCGAGAGTCTCCTGAAATCAGGAAGCTGTGGAGGGGCAAACCCCAAGCCAGGTCTCAGGGGAGACCCGTGAGGAGTGTTGGATCCTTACAAAGACCTTTGCTTTCATGGTGAACAGAGGAGCCAGCGATAGCGTGGCACGGGCTTGCAATGCCTCTGGGTTTGTTTTCCTGATTTGATTGCAAAAGGAGCACCCCGGAACCCCAGGCAGGGTGGGAGCAGGGGGAGCCTGAAGGATGAAACGGGGGAGGTTGGGAAAGGAGCGGAGCGGTTATCGGCAGGAGCGCATTCCCGCATTCCTGCGGGGCCGGGCGGGCTGGGCAGCCGGGGCCCCTTCACAGCCCCCGGGGGAGCTGTTTGCACAGCGCCCGTCGTTTGTCCCAAGAACATTTCTTAAATTGTTTCTAGCACTCTCAAGTGCGTGATTGTGCCTTGTCCAGTTATTTTAGCAATTGCTGCACGAGCGAAAGCCTTATCCCACCACCCCATCCCCACAAACACACAGCGGGGCTGCTGCAGGGACCTGGGAGGGGGCAGGAGCTGGAGGGATGTTATCTGAACCACCAACCTCCCTTGCACAGATTCATTGGAAACTCAGTGTCTCTGGCCCCTAAACCCGTCCCCATTCCTGGGCTTGTAGGAGCAGCTGGAGCAGGGAAGGGACTGGCTGGCTGGGGCACACTGTTTCCCATGGTCCCGGCCCCTGCCTGCAGCTCCTGAGGAGACTTTGGAGGTGGCAGTCGGACTGTGCCAGCACAGGGCAGAGTGAGCACCCAACTCTGCCTGCCAGCACCTGTTGAGGACTTGGAAAGGTGAGATCGGTGTTGTGCCAGACACCCTGAAGTAGTGGGGCAAAGTTTGCCACCCCTGTTTCCAATGTACCTGGAGCCAGGTGTGGGATGTTGTCCTCCTAGGCTTGTTTGCAGGGACGTTAATTAATTGCTTTTTTTTTTTTTTTTTTTTTCCCCAAGCCCACCCCCTTCCACAACTCCAAGGGAACAGGGTTAAAACCAGGCTGGTTGTGATGGATGTGCACTTGGATGGCACCATTTGGTGGGGTTGGGCTCTTGGCTGCCACAAGCATGCCTGCAGCAATCACAGCAATATTTTGCTCTTGTAAAATGCTCCAACCATGTTTATCTTATGCTCTATCCATCACAGCCATAGCCCCAACACCGAACCACAGGGGGGCACAAGAAGAGCCCAGGGACTTTTGTGTCAAGGATGCCAGGGCATGAAGGTCACCATCAACTGATGAGGTTGTCAGTCTTTCCTGTGTTGCCCATTCCCAACCCATTTCCATCATAACCAGGTGTCCAAAAGGTTGGTTTGTTTTTTTTTTCAGAGCACTGCTGTTGTTGAATGTTTTATTAGAGAGCAAAGCCAGCACAGAATATTGAGTACTTCATCAGCAAAGCAATACAGTGCGTGGCTGGCAGGGCTCAATACTTATCTGAATCTATTTCCAATTATGAGCAATGTACTGAAGCCAGTCCTGAGGCAGGCAGAGAGCTCTGAGTGCTGCAAATCTGGGCCATTTAGCTACATTATGACTTCTTCTCCTCCCTCATGATTCATCTGGAGAGCAATTAAAGCCCTTGTAAAAATCTGTTCCAAATTAAAGATGAGGCTGGCTCTGAAGGATTAGGCAAATTGAGAAGTAACCTCTGCGGCAGCATAGCATTTGTATGAGCATCCCTATTTTGTTGGTATCAAGCAAAATCCTGTGTGAACTGCTGGGACTGAAAATTCCTGCTGGAAACCTGCTCCAAAATTCATGGCATCCTTCCTCAGATTAAATCTGAGTCTGGATTGTGACCGGGGTTTTCAGAGCTCCAATTTAGTGCTGCACTGCGTGAGATGCAACACCCCAAAACAGAGTGAGCAAAATCCTCTTTGGAAAGGCTGAGCCCAAAGAGGGGCTTGATGGCAAATCCTTGGTACCTGCTGGCACTCAGCAGCATCCCTGGGGCTGTAGAGACAGGGACTGTGCTGCACTGCATCCCTGCCCAGGCAGCAGCCACGCCTGCCCTGCCCGTTACCTTCACTCCAGCACGGGCACTGCGACCACACTTGGAAATCCATCCCATGCCCACAAGCCTTGTTCTGATCCCTCTGGGGCTGCTGCAAGCATCAGGAGGAGGCTCCTGACAGCTTCAAACACTCGCATTAATCTGCAGCAGCCTCCCCTGCCCAGGCGTGGGGCAGCAGAGGCGCAGGGGGCTCAGCAGGAGCCGTGCACTCAGACTTTTATGGCCACAAAGGCCAAGTCGCACCTGCTAACGGTTGTGAATAGACTTGCAGACAGCACCAGGTGTGCCATTTCAACAGATTGCACAACTGGGTGTGCCTTTCATCTATGTATAGAGCCCCGGCGAGGGGGGGATGAAGCTCGCTCGGCAATTGTCCTAATTTAGAAAAAAAAAAAAAAAAAAAAAAAGAAAAAAACAAAAGAAAAAGAAAAAAAGTTCTATTTGTCCAGTGGGTTGCCCTGCTCGGTCAGCACATGTATTTCAGGAGCAATTATATCAGTTGCCCTTGGCCTGGCCCCGGCCATGGCCCTGCAGGGAGCTGAGGAACGCTGCTCTGATGGCTGTCGGGGAGGGATGGTAATGATGGTAATGAGAAAAGGCAAATGGGCACCTGCCAGGGCCAGGGCCAGGGCTGACACCCCCAGGGAGCAGCTCCAGGCCTGAGGGAGCATGGATGGCCTGGGGACTCTACACCTCAGCCCCAAGCCTGCCCTTCCCTTGCTTGTGGGCTAATTCAGCTTGTTTAGTGTCAGCCTCTTGGAGAAGACATTTAGTCCCATCACTGTTCAGTGCTCAATACCATGAGAGCTGCAGTAGCTCAGGGCTTGTAGAGACCTCACGAATCAGGCAGTAGCAATAATAAATGGTGCCCATGTTGTCACAAGGTGCTGGTGACGTCTCTTTGCCACCTCATAGCGAGCCTGACAGTGGCATCACAATCAAGATTTTGTAATTTCTTCATTAGAAGCATGAGTCATAATTCCAGTTTCATTAAATTATCTCTGTATCCCAAAGCCACATCATACAGAGGAGAGAGATGCTACGATTTGTATTTTAAACACAGACCACTGAATTGTATTCAGTAAAAGACACTGATCTCATGGGGATGGATGGATGAGATCAGATAGGATTTTGCAGTCTGGAGTTAGTATTCATTACCAGCAAATGGGGACCCTGTTTCACTCTGAATGAGTGCTCTCCACAGACACATGTGTGGTGGCACGTCTGAAGGATGCATCTAAAACACAGACGTGATTTCAAGCTTCCATTAGAGGCACCTTTTTCTCCTGCCTGGGCTTGGCTGATGTGTATCAGATGTGAACTAATTATGATCTTTAAAATGAGTCCTGATGAGAGAAATAGCATCTGAACTGCTCTGGTTTTATTTTTATAACTGAATTATCTACTGTTTTAGAAAAGCTCAAGCCCTGTCTCCCGCAGTTTCAAACCTTCCTAATTCCTTATAAAAATCACTACCAAAATTAACAGGGGAAAGGGAAAAGACTGAAGATCTGACTATATTTAACAATGCAAAGGCAAACACCAGACATAACACTGCTTTATGCAGAGCTTTCACTATATTGCATCATGGCTGTTTCTGTGGAAAATTCCCAAACTGTAGAGGGAAACCAAAGTAAACCCTCTGACCATTTTGTTTCTGCTTGAGAATTACCAATTGTAGAGATGGCTTGGCAGAGCACAGGACCAGAGTATAGCATCCCTTGGGGTGAAAAGGCTTGAGAGCCACCACAGCATTTCTGTTTCTCTCTGAGAAATTCCTGAGTGATGGGGAACAGCTTTCTGCAGACCAGCAGCAGGAGTTTGAGCCAGATTTTGGGAAGTCCCAACACAGACACTCTTGGGGAGGAACAGTGGGGTCAGAGGGACAGTCACAGTGTCTTGGAGGGGGCAAAATACATGTGTTTCAAACTCTCCAGCTCAAGATGTGCAGCCAAGCCACAACCACCTGGCACCAGCTGTGTGATATCCACAGAGATTTTGGGACCTTCATCCTCCCTCTTGCTGGGTAGGGCCATGTGCTGTCTGTGGGGGGTCAGCAGCCCCCAGTTTGTGACACACACATTACATGACAGATCCAGCACTGGCTGACCTGACTCTTCCAGGGAGGGTCTGATGAGCCCAGACCAAATGTAGGTGCTGAAATTTGCAGACACTTCTAGAGAGACTAGAAATGTGTATTTAGTCTGATGAATCACACCCTGAAAGCTTGTCACCCACACGAATGGGTCAAAGCCATGGGTTCTCCCCAGAGTGGTTAATGCAATGTGAATGCACCTTGTGGAGCACCCACTCCAGGTTCTGGATGTGGCAGGGGAGGGAATGTCTGACCAAGGGAAAGCTCTCACCATCACACAAAAAGCCTTAAGAGAAAAGGAGTTCTGTGCACTTGTAATTCTGGGGAAAGCAGGATAAATACATAAATGTTGCTTTGAAAAGCTTCAAATGCTGACATCCCCCTCCATTGGTATCTTTTTCCAGATTACTGCATTATGCAGCAAAAAAAAAGCGCTTTTGACATGTATAAACACACACTAATTAGCTGGACACTAAGCAGATCAACAAACTACAGTGTAAAAATTTTAATAGAGAATAATAGATATTTTGGTAACTGCAGCCTAGAATAAAAGACATTATTTATTATACAGACTTTAGTAGTTTGTAGTGGCCTTAGCAGCAATCAAGACACATTGTATTCAACACTGCAAAGATGCAGAACAGTCGAGACCCCACCCTAAAACACCTTCCAACATAAATACATCAGACAAAATTTATTTACCTTTCATGATAACTCAGCCCTTGACTCACCACAGACCAGGCACAATTCAACACAAATGTGTCTGAGCTTTCACAAAAGGTGTCTGACTCCCCCAGACGAAGGCTGCTCTTTCTGCAGTGGCTTTGCAAAGATCTTTCCTCCCTCTCAGTAGGAAAACCACCTAGTACCAGTTCTAAAAGAATTTTTTAAGAAAAGGATTTATTTATGCAGCTATTTGGATGTGCAGTGACTTTAAATCAGCCACTGGAAAGCATCATGCATCTGTAGTGCATTTATTCCTGTTGCTGTGTGAAAGTTTAAATATTCAGAGTACTCATCTTTTAAACATACTTAGTAACAGAGCAAGCCTAGAAGCACATATAATGTAGTCATGTTAATTGACATTAACACTAATTGACTTAGTGAATAACATAAACCAGTGCATAATTACATTGCCAGACCCAATTCTCTTTCATTCATACTCTTACCAGTTTCACATGACAAACAGTCTACATCTGAACTATCCTGGTAGAACAAATAATGTACCTTCTAATTAGAGCACTTTATTAAATCAAATAGTGTTTCTCCGTGTGTCTGTGCAAGTTGTATGGGCTTCAGTGTAAACTGCACAAATGATAATAAGATCTCTCAATAAAACACTTCCCATCATTAGATTTCAAGGAGCATCATCTGAGGGGCAAGTCCCATTCTCCCCATTTGGGTGATAAGGAAACAGACCACAGAACACCTCAGAGAGATCCCTCTTAGTCACCTCAGAGTCAAATTAAAGGAATTTGGCCTCTCAAGTCCTGCTCTAGAGGACAAAGTTTAATCTAATTAATCAAGAATTACCCATAAAACAAACAAAGAAGCATGTGTTTCAATAGAAGCCCCTATCATTCACCCCTCTATTACCATCGCTGCTGCTCAGCATTATAGTGGGAACAAACAGAAGCACATAATCTTACAGCTGGTCTATTGTCACAATGACACATTAGCAGGAGGATTTACAGACATCTTTGCATGTTCAGAAATGCAAACGTTTTCTCTGTGCATGAGCTACACACAGCACAGTGAAAGCTGCTCCCTGAAAGCTGTGCTGCACAGCTCAGAAGTGCAGTTAGGGTACCTGTGACTATTAAGGTTTGTTGCCTGCCACCCCAAAAAAATACTGGAATACAGCTGTATGTGCAGCCCACAGTGACAGTCTGGCATAGCATCTGAAGTCCTGAGCAACTCCTCAAAATAGTGGTAGAGCAGCAAAAAAGGAGGACAGGACACATTTACTCAGCCTTTGTGTGAAAATCAACATTTGCCTCGTGGAGGCAAATCCTGGCTCCACTAAAGCCAGCAAGTGTTTTGCTAATGATGGAAATTGGGTCAGGATTTTACTTCAGATTTTACTTCCAAATTTATTTTAAGAAAGATTTGCCCTATGAAAAGCTGAGTTGATTGAGGCAGGCAGCTTCGCAGTTTTCTGTATCCACAGAACCATCATAAAGGCTTTTCTTAAAATCATGGTGCTTTGATTTTTATTTTTTTTTAAGCTTTGGTGCAATGTTGTTGTGGAACCACATGAAGCTGAAGATGACACCCATTGTCTTTGGAAAAGTCTCATCATATGCAAACTTCATGGAGTCTTCTAAAGGTATTTCTACAACTTCAATCAGTTCTCCTTCTTCAGCCCGGCCACCTCCTTCACCAGTTCTCATCTGGTCTGTTACTTCAGCATAAAATAATGTCTGTCTAGAACCTGTCACACCAACTCCAGACCTGAGAGGAAAAAGCAGAGAGAAAACTTTATTTCAGATAAAAAGAACAGAGTAACATCAAAATGCACATCCTTACCCTCTGCCATTGTAATTTAGAACCTATAAATGCAATTTTGTCAATACAGAAATTTGATTGAACTTTCATGCAGAAATACCAATGCTTCTGCGTACAGTTGCACAGGGAATGGATCTGCCTTCAATTATATTCTGCAACTGTGAAAAAATGTTAGTTTGGGAGAAAAAATTTAAAAACAAACAAACAAATAAACAAGAGCAAAGTTTTGAACTGGAGAATAATTGTTCTACATATAATGAAGTCAAGAGAAGTTTTTTCAGCTGACTTTATCAAGAGCTTGACTGCAGGATGACTCAAGCTCCTCAGTGTATCTGCGTGCTACCATGCTACATTTGTGTGCTTGTTTTTACACAAATATTTAGATTTTTTACTCTTAAGAAGATTATGTCCATTCACAGCTGGAGTCCTCTGCTCATGGACCAGATAGGTACAAGAAGGGAAAGGCAGCCTGAGAGTCTTTCTCTATCCTTCCTGAACTTTAGCCTTGACCCAAATGGACCACAGTAAGCACGCCTCTATCTGAAATAATTCAGTCTCCCTACTAAATTTGTTACAGTGGATTTAGTTGAGGATATTTTAGATTATGTGATCTTTCTTCAGCTAGACTCCTTGCTGTGTATTATAGTTCTTATGTGTTAATCCTGTATTTCCTTAGTACTATTTCATTTAGGTATTCTTAAATAAGGGATAAGTAAATAATCCATCCGTTTAGTCCCTGAAAGAGAATATTCACATCCTAATCACAACTTCTTTATTTCACATAATTACAAGTGACTTTTCACATTAAATCTGGATCCAAAGTTCACTGAAACTATGAATCAGGCACTAGGACAAGCTGAAAAATTACCCTTCATTGTATTATATATACAGAGCATTCTAAGATTTGTAGCACTGTTATGATCTTAGAACTAAAGTTTTCAGTCAATCTAGCATGAATCACACCCCACAGAAGGAACTAATAATTTGTCTCTCTGTTTCCCAAGAACACTGCCAATTATTTTGTTTGGAAAATTGATACTGAGGTTGGTTTCTCACCTCAGTATATGTACTCTTTTTTTTAAAATCCAGAATTTAAATTATGTTTCCTTAGGCACCTATTCACAGATTTTATTATCTAACTATATTACTATCTCAACGGTTTCAGAAAGAGGTTGAAGGATACCAGAATATACATAAATTAATTTTAAAAGGCATATTTCTTTACCTTTTTTTATTTGGTATTTCTTCCTCTAAATGTTCTGGCCTACTCTACCAGTTGATCATTTTTGCATGGATCCATGTGGAATGCTTTTTACTAAATTAAATATTCCCCAATATTGCCTACTGCTGTCTTTCACAACATTTCCAGACTCTTAGCTATTAATGTATCCTTCCTGTCTTTTAGAAAATGGTCAAAAAAAATCAATGCTAGTGACATTTCATTTGTCTTAGGACCTTTGTTTTTTATAAAAGTCAAAACTTAGAAGGTTCATTGCTCTGAAGCTGGTTGAAGTAACGAAGTGTTCTAACACATACCCTTGAGTATACATGTCATTCATTTTGGGTACTTAGGGCCAGAAAAGGAGGAGAGGAGAGGAGAGTGAGAATCTGGGTCTGACTGGTAAAGAAGCACCAGGCTGCTACTACATTCTCAGTATACTTTCAGGTTTATCTGTCACTCGAAACTCTTTGCACACTCACTTGCACTTTCTGAGTATAATGTTCAAGGAATCAAGGATTTGTCTTTATTCATGATTATATTTCTTTTTCTGCTCCTTTCTTCCTCTAGCCCAGGTCTGTGACATATGCTTTTCCTAGCTCTAGTATTTGG
This sequence comes from Calypte anna, assembly GCF_003957555.1. Taxonomy (NCBI): domain Eukaryota; kingdom Metazoa; phylum Chordata; class Aves; order Apodiformes; family Trochilidae; genus Calypte; species Calypte anna. Next base: position 35,430,294 of record NC_044251.1, read on the forward strand.
CATTACAAACCAAATGCTTTTGCCATGGTCTGAAATGAGTCACCTATTAACAGATTACAGCCATATTCATTAGCTTTGCATCTGTGAAAATCACAGGGGTCAGCACACCCGAACTGCAAGTGATGAGTTTCACCCTGGGAAAACCACCTTCCTGATAAAGGTGTCTCCCCTTCCCAGTACAAGAGAGACTTGGATTCGGGGTGGGCAAGCAGGGTCTGAGCTCCCAGCACTTGCCCACGTTGAAATTTCAGGCTTCAGTCTCACTCCACAGGTTGCCCCGACCAGGCATGTCATGGCTCATACTGACCCAGACTTACTAAGCCTGGCTTGACCTAGCTGATTGTTCCACATCTATTTTAATGTGTCTGTTCAGTGCTTGACTCTTATTTACCAGTGTGGAACAAATGCAAATGATCTATACAAAACACAGCTCTATTTTCCTTGTCTCTCCAGCATGAGGATCAGTTTCCTGTGAGCAGTTTATAGTTGTTTCAGTTAACAGCCACATGGATGACAATTACTCTTTGTCAGATCTTCAGGATTTAATCTCAGAAACCTTGTAACTTCAATAGAGAGATTTTTAAAACCAAAAGTTTATTAGCACTAAACTTTCAGTGTAGCTTCAGAGGCAATTAAAAATACCCATTACTTTTGACAACAGCAAGTCTAAGAATGTAAGCATGTCAAAGTAAGGATACCAAAGTGGTATGGTTTTCATCACAATAGTAACTTAAACGTAAGTTTAATACATACAAACAAGATTGTATGCTGCAATCCCATACTTAATTCTAAATAAAACACTCAACACTGTGATTAAATCATGCTATGCCTTTCAAAGCTGTGGGCAACAAGCTTGTAGGTAACACCACAGCAGAAAAGCAGCTTCTGTGGAATGACTGCAGAGTTCTCCTCACCTCCTGGCCTTGGGTGGGATGGGCTGGCAAAACAAGGCTCTATTTGAGTATTTTCTATCTACTTCCCTCTTAGACCAGTGAAAAGACAAGAGACAGATTGTCACTACAATCTATTTTTGAAACACAGCAATAGCAATTATCACAAAGCATTTGTCTAACTCTTCCCTTTTATTAAACATATGAGGAAATACCTGGCACATGAAACAGACCTCACAAAATAGGACTTTTCACTCATTGTGTCTAAGTTCACAAGAATAAAAATACCTTACGTACATATTTTTGATCACAAGTTGTTAACAGAATCATACTGCTTAAAAAAGAGAAATAAAAAAGTTTAGTAGTGCCTGAAAGCCACAAGTGAGGCTGAGTCCAGCCACCTGTGCCCAGGGACTCTCTTCAAGCTGAGCTCATTCAGGCACTCACACACATTTCACACACATGGATCTGTAACCAGGGTTGAAATTCAAAGCACAGACTCAGGATTAGCTTTGCTTTCTCATATCTGGGTGCTCATCTGTGTCAACCCACTATTTTATTCACAATTACCATATCTGTAAGTATTACATTTTTAATTTCAAGGAGAAAACTTTTATGAGAATATAAGCAATATCTTCTACTTGACTCCCTGCTGGAATGTGTGGAACAAGTAAATTGGCTTATTACTGCCAATACTTCATTAGTTTAAGTCGTATTTCTGATAGACAGCAATGAAAAGCTACATTTTTCAGCATTTCTTAATATTTAACAAATACAGAATTGAAAAGCAATCAACACTTACCTATTCCTATTAACACAAAAATACGTTTTTTTCTTTTAATCTGGCACAGTTCATGTGAAAATTTCTAAATGCAATGTATTCTTTTATAAGCTGTAAACTGCTTTGGTGTGGAATTTGGATTTATGGTGAATACATAACGTTTACAAATAAATGTGACACAAATCTCTGTTATTTATGCTGAAATCAAGATCTATTTAGGCATACAAGTGATGAACAGTGACACGCAGCTCCTATTGTCACTTCTTAGGACCTTTGTACAGTTCTGACATTATAAGCAGCAGGTGCACAAAAAAAGCAGAGAAGTAATTAACATAAAATTATATTACATTATGCAATCACCCAACAGGTGTACTAGCAGGTGATCTTTCTAATTATAATGCACTCCAACATTTTCAAGGCTATTATTCTTTCTACATAATAACCTGTGAATACAAACCATTTTAACCTCATGGCACTGGGGCTAATAGCCATAGAGCAGTAATTGGAAGATCCAATATTAGTTCTGTGAATACTCTTCTTTGTTGTATACTTTTGGAAAAAAATCAAATATAGGAAGATTAAAGTAAATACCTATGTTAAAAGAGTGAGGCCCTTAAACTAATCCATCTGATTTTTTTTTTTTTCAGCAGGCCTGAGAATCTGCAGCTTCTATTGTATCCAGTTCATAGCCAAGAGTTTATTACAGCCTCTGGGAGAAAATAAAGATGGAGTGAAGTGAAAAGAACCAGAAGTTCTGGTTCAAATTTATCATGATGGTCTGAGTTGTTATTTAAACCCAAATAATTTTATAAATATTCTTCAAGACAACGAAAGGTTTCAAACTAAAAGAAGATCCTGTAAATTGCAATGGCATTAACATCTATAACTACAACATATTTCCCTGTCCCTGTCTTGTAAAGAAATAAATCTCAAGGAATATATTTGGAAGTACTTGAACCTAAGACACTAACTCACAGCTGAGTTTCACATGGGATTCAAACTGAAAACTGTAGGGATACCGTGACAGAAAATTTGCTATAAGATAGAAGAGTTAAGTCTGAAGTAACTCACTTATAAAATTTTGCATCTTGAGATCCTGAAAAAGATCCTGAAGTGAAGCTGAACTTCATCAATTCATTTCAGAGGTTTTGAAAAATGAACAATTTAACTGACAATCATATTCATGAAGTCTCAGTTTACAATTATACAACTCCAATATTAGCTTCATTTTATTCTTGATCTAAATGGTTCCTCTACACCCATTGCATCTACCATCTATGTCAAGAACTCAACACACCAGTAGGCACCAAAACTTTCAAGAGCCTCCAAAAGTGGATTAGCTGCTGCCAGAAAACAAATTTTCTGTAATACCAAAATAAGGTTGCTTACTGTACACCAAGCATGCAAGTAGCAATTTGTGTAGCCACATTGAGCTCAAAGATGAAACTCACCATGTAGGCTGCAAACAATATAAAATTTTTCCAGATTGATTCCTGCCTCCATCCAGGCAGCAAAATGAACCATTTGCACTTAAATTCACCTTCTGGCTGGCATTCTTCTACAACAGATACAGATATTTCTGATTCTTTACAGTGTGATTCCTCTGATCTCCTCCAATCAAATCCCTCTTAATATGTTTGTCTTTCTTGTTATCTTCCCCCAATCCAGTCTCCTTCCTTCACCCACACCATACTGTCCTCCTCTAGCTGGAACAACTTGTTCCTAATGAGCTTGCTCAACTGGTGTAAATTCCCCAATTCCTGGCTTGTTTCCTGATTTCCCATTGACTCCACAGATATTCTGTGTATTATTTAAGGTTATTAAGTCTAAGATCTATTCGGTTCAGTGCCTGAATTCTATCTGATTAATAGAATGTGAGAGGAACTTTGACAGACCCTATGAGCGGGGTCCAGCATCTTACATTACTTGTACGTGCTCTTGAAATATCTCTAGCAGTATTGCAGTTAACCTTTTCTGGTTAGCTGAGAAACATTAAAACAAACAAACAAACAAAACTGCCCTAAAAGCACTGATGAAGGCCCTGATAATAAATAAATAAATAAATAAATAAATAAAAAGTAAAAATGTTATGTTCAGATTACCTCCAATCTTTACTGCACCCACTGCTGGAGAACAAAGTTCTGCTTGAATCCAGTCTTCAGTACCTTCCTCATTTAACTGAATTCTCCTCCACCATCATGAATGTCCTTTCACAGAGTCCACTTAGTTCTCAGTCCATGTTTTTTCCATGCACTGTTCCTTCATCACTTTTACCCCTTTCCTACTTGAAGATCTTCTATTTCATTATCCACCCCACATACACACTTTAAGTTCTCCCTACATGTTGTCCATGCCCTCCTCTTCCCAATCCATTGGCCACAGAACTGTGCTGACCTCCCTGGCCAAAGCAGTTTGTCCCTTTGCACTTAAGTGTCTTCTGCTCTCCATGTCCTTATGCTGGGTCTAGCTCAAGTCCTGCTTAAATTCCAGTCAGGCCATTTCCTTTTCATAACCACTATTCCAGAAAGAGATGTCATGAGGAATAAAGGCAGATCTTTGCTTTCACTCCAAAGGGTGTGATGACACCCAAACTTGTTTGTACAAACACTTTCCCAGTGTGCACACAACTCTACAAAAACCTAACAGACTTGACTCAGTAATTATTAATTATAGTTATCTAAATATTTTAATGTGGTTTTATTTGCATCAAGAAAAGAACAAGGGCTAACAGATCCACTAGGAATATATCAAGTGCAGTAAAATATCAGCTATCACAGGATAACAGGTCTTGTGTATGGGGGCAGCAACACAAAAAATGTTATTGCAGTTCATCAAGGCTTTGAACACTATCTGATGTGACAGTTCCATTAAGAAGTTAGGAGATCATGGCATACTTAGAAGAAACTGTGAAATAGGTGCAAAACTAGTATGAAAATAATACTCATGGAACAAGTATCACTGTCAAATTGGAAACACAAACTAAATTGAATTCTACTGGAGATCATCTTCCATTTAATATAATTTAATATTTGGGTTTAGGACTTGTGTGCTGGAATGCAGACTGCATGTCACAAAGCAGAGCTAAATTATTTATAAGAAGCTAGAGATGCTTATTAGAATTCAAAATATTCCCAACAACTGGGAGAAATGGTCTGAAAAAAATAGGATGCAACTCAGTAAAGCAAGTACAAGGCTCTGTGTTCAGGCAGCAATAACAAACAGCACAAATACAAACAGGAGGTGACCGACTGCCGTATTGCTGCAGAAAATAATTTTGAGATAAGGGAAGCATGGCTGACCATGAATAAACAACATGATGCCACTGCAAAAGAACAGGCAATCATCATACTATAATATATAAAGAAAATAATCTGTAAGACTAGGGAAATAATGTTTCTGCTCTGACACTGTTAAAGTGTCACTATTAAAATACTGTACTCCACTTTGGGTGCTATGTTTTTAAGAAATATGTTTTTAAGATGGCAGAAGATAGTGGAAGAAGTGATCAGACATCTAGAAAACATGGCCTAAAGAGAAAGGTTAAATCACCAACAACAGTTTTGCATAGGCAAAAATAAAATAAAGGGGAGACATGTTCAAACAAATATGTGGAAGGTGCAGAAGGACTTCATGTCCTGGAAACAGGGTAGTAAACCTCAGACTTGAAGTAAAGAAAGGGAAATTTAGGCAAGACATGAGGAAAAACTTGCTCATGGCACAGAAAGTCAAACAATTCACCCACAATGATGAAACCCTCCAAGAGAAGCTATGAAATGATGCAATTTTAGAGAAAGCACAGAAACATGTTTGTCAGAAGTGATTTAAATCCAGCCGAGCTGGAAGAGGAGCAGTCTAGATTATATCCTCCCAAAATTATTTCCAATTCTGTTTACTAAGGCTTCTCTCTGACTTGATGCACCGGATCAATAAATAATATAGACCAACTAGTACATGGCAGATCATAGTAGAAGTGCATGATGTACTGTAAATATTAATGGCAAATGTATGCATTAATGCTTTATGTCAGTGCTTTGTATTGACAGTCACAGAATGAAACAGCAGCAAAAGCCGTTTGGAAAAACCTGTTACACTTAGAAAATGCCCACAAATTCTTATATGTAACACAGCCATTAGAGAAAAGATGTACTTAGCAGACCATAGGGGAATCAATTACTTCCTGTCTTTGCATCAAATCCTCAAGGATCAGACAGATATGCCAGTCTTTGGCTGAAGGAAGGACAGGACATTCCTAAAAGGAACACCATAACATTTAGAGTAAAATTTTCATACACAGCACAGGAAGTCCAAAAAAACTGTAAAATACCATCTTTGAGGCTTTAACCTTTCATCTTAATCTAAAAAAATAAATTCCATACAGCCCTTCTGACTTCAGCATGGATCTCTGTGGGCAGAAAGCTGTGCCCACATAGACAAAGCAGGATTGGGGGATTAACATATTAAGTGCCCTTTGCATGGGGCTCAACAGAGAAAACTCCAATTGTGTACTTTCTTTGCAAGTCAGTGCAATTAAAAAAAAAAAAAAAAAAAAAAAAGGCAAATAAAAGGACAACCACCTGTAGGATACAAAGACATTTATAAATCAAAACCAGTGTTTTGTCCAGATGTGAATTGCTAATGTTGAGTCAAACTTCTATAGTGACATTACAAATGTCTACAGCTACAGAATTGCTCTTCTGCTGTTCCTATTTTGTGTTTATATACAAATACATATGGACATATACATATGAATATATCTGCATGCTGGGGCCTGTCAGTGTCACCGAACCAAAGAAATTCTATAGACAGCTTTTGCTCATAAATCTAGCAGGCATTTTTTCTTTCAGTAGAACAAACCCTTAATCTAGTTTCAAGGAGTTGTAAAAGACTGCTCCTGTGATTCACCCCCTCCCCTCAACAGAAGCACTGCTTGTTAATCCAGCAGGAAATAACATTTGCCAGGATTGACAGCTGTGGATTTGTATTCAATTCCCAAATTAAAAACCAATGACAGGGCCTAGTTCAATGGAGATGTCAAGCAAAATAAAGAAAGCAAAAAATCTGCTTTCTCTGTAAAATACAAATATACATACATTTTGGATAACAATAGGAAAAGCTGGGGATGAAATATAATGGGATTAAAGCTGCATGCAGTTTTGCCTGATGTTTTTTTAATTTTATTTTTTCCCCTCCAACAACTCTTTTTCCTCTTATGTATCAAGTTTTCCTCTTACTCCTAATGTATTTCAAAATACTAAAATCTATTTCAATAACTATTTAAAACTCTGCAAAAAATAGAATGTAAACATTTTCAATCAAATCGGCAAAATCTCCATGTAAAACAAAAATTATGGTCCAATTCAAAGAATCCTGAATTATGGCCCAAATATTATCTAATGTCTAAAGCTAGTGGTGCAAGTTCTCATGTTTCTAAAAAGCTGTGTTAATTGAAAAATAAAGTCCATTTTGGGTAGCTTCTACTGTTAATCAGAATAATAAAGATCAGAGCTGGAAGAGGTCAGACACAGTAAAGTTGGGCTATTTTCTTAAACTGTAACAATCTGATTTTAAAAGCCCAATACAACTTTTCCCAATTCTAATAGTTTTTGCAATAAACCACAATAATACCATTCTTACTCAGAATTTAATCCTGTAATTATGAGTTTATAATTCCTTAAGTCTCTGTAAATGCTCCTCTCACTTGCAGAAAATTATACCTTACACATTCTTTCAGATGTCCAACACGTTGCTTTAACAAGGGAACAGGAAACATGGATCCATGTACAAGCCACTTCAGAAATCTGTGAAACAACAAAATGCTGTGGTTCACATTCCTACTGCTTACCTGTAAGAAGTGATCCTCCTCAGTGCTGTAACAGGGACACAGTAGCCACACTCTTCTAAGATTTCCCCACAAGCAATTTCTTCTAAAGAAAGGTTTGGTTTGTCCACGATGCCAGCACAGAGTTCATAGGTCACTCCTACCACAGCAGGTAAGGGATCCTCCAGACAAGAGAAGCTTTCCTTGTCCTGATTCTGAAAGATTTGGGGATGATGCCTTTCTATTTCACACATGTAAACGGCTTAAAGGAAAAAGAACAAAAAAAAAAAAAGAAAAAAAAAAAGAAGAAATAAGAAAAAGAAACAATTGGGGTTTAAAACATTATTAATTCATGCATATAAATAGAAAAAAGGATAGTATACATGCATTTTACCTGGAAATTTATAACCATCAGATCACTTCAGAGTAGCAAATAGTTCAGTTGTAATTAAAATTACACCACAGTGAAATAGGAAATTTAGAGAACAAGGACTCTCTTGCCATTTCTGTAAAATTATTCTTGAAACTGTATTTGTGCTTACATCATTTCAAATGACTTCATGCACAACTTAAAATACATATATATGGATATATATATGGAATTGAGTTCATTAAAGAAGTCTATGTCACAGAAGGTCCACTCAGCTTCCATTTGCTAGGCAATGAGGGCATCAGGATTTAAACTATGCATTTATCTTGCAGGAAAGTTGGGTTCCACCTTATGTACCATGTGCACAACGATGAGTCTTCCAGCCTGTCAACTCAGCTGTTATTTAGAAAGGGTATGAAAAACATGTATGTTTGTTTGGGAAAAAAAAATCCTCTTTTGAACATATAGTTCCTTGCACAGATTCCTGTGTGGAGTCTGAAAAAAGACTTCTTGAATTAATCTACAAACAGCTGCCCCTGTAGTGCACTCCTATAGAAAGTGCAAATGCCAGGTTTTAGTCCTTATTTAAGCTAAACCTTTCACTGATGTCAACAAAAAATTTGCCTGAGTGAGAAATGCAGGACTGATTTTAACACACAAAGAATCACTGACAATGCCAATCATTTAACTTCAGTATTCAGGCATAATCCCACCTGTTTCCTTCTTGAAATTTCTTCATGTCTATTCCTTTGCTTTCCATAAAGGTTGCCATAAAGGTGGCATCATCCATCCTGAATACAATTACTATAAAATTTGAAATTATTTTTATTCCATTAAAATATTTTACATATGTATTTCATATACACATACATAGTTTTCCAATGAGCTTATCTTTTCTTTCCCATTCTAAATCTTACAGATCTGGTAAGTAAGAGCTCAGACAACTTTTGGTTCTTCCAGTTGCTGGATTTAGCATATTATTTCTTAAAACTGTGATACACAACAAGGTCCCTAAAAAATGTTTTCCCATAAAAGTAAAGTACCACAGTGACTTCTCAAGCACTTGGGCTCTGGGGGAGAGTCTATACCCCAGATGTTTGTCTGTAGGCTCCTTCTATAATGCCTCTTGCCTCAGAAATATAGCAAGATCAGCATCTGAAAGGGAGATGTCTAGGTCAGTCTAAAAAGAAGGAAGAAAATTCAGAAGTTTGCAAAAAAAAATTTAAAAAACTTAAAACTTTCACGGCTGTTTGCAGTAGGTACATTGAAGCATCTGAGATTCAGACATTTAGGGAGAGGAACTACTATTTCTTGGTTGAAAAATACAATTAGAGCTCAGTTTTCTTTTTAAAATGCAGCACAAATGTGGCAAAACAAATATTCTATGCAGAGTCTGAAGGACAGATCTTGAAGGCATTTATTCATATTGTCATTATTCCAAAAATCTTCTACACGCCATGACAATTATCATAAATGACAACTACCTCCAGGATCTCTCTGAGATGAGCCAAATACTTTTCTGATTTTATTGCTTTGTCTTATCTGTATCTGTAAATACTAACAGAACTAATGCATGCATGCCAGGAGAGGATCAAACCAGGATGCAGGTAATAGTGTGGGCACAGAAACATGAAACCATGATGAAAGTAACTCTCTGTTATAAATACACTGAATCCTTGAAAGCCATCCTGTGGCTCTCATTCCATCAGGCACCTGCTGTTCTCCTTCTTGCTCAACACAACTGGGCTCCATGCAGATCAAACCCCACATTCCCAAAAGGACCAATCCAGCAGTCCTTTTCAGAGCAAAGCCAATACTCAAAGCACACTAACAGCTTTTCTCTGCAGATAAGGAAGAAGCAGTACCAGCCACTTCTGTCGGAGTAAAAAAATTAGAGCATTCACCAAGGACTCACAGTATGAATTAATTATCAGTAGGCTGAGAAAGGTTCAAACTTATCTCCCTCTCAAAGATAAGCAAAGCCTAGAAAAATAGAGCCAACCCCCCATACCTGCCCTGAAGGTGCAAAAATGACTGCAGAGGTGATGCCCCAGGGGAGATAAAGTACTGGATGGAAAAGCAATCTGTGTCTACTGGCTAGAAGCACAATGGGAAACCCATGGCTCTCCTCCTGCTAATCCTGGGCTCTCATCTTACTGCAAATGCACAAAGAAGCAAGAACACAGCACTCAGCACAGAAACCCACTTACTAGTCCCATGTCTGACTGCTCTTCTGTCATCTGATGGCTTGTGTTACTTTGGTTGGAAGCTGCCATTTCATCATTACAGGGCAGTCTCCAGCATCATCAGATGGATGTGTGCAATGAGCAGCAGCACAGTGAGGACCCAAACCACCACCACCTGCTCATCAAACAACCTGATTACCCAAGAGCCACTCAGCTGCAAGAAGCTTCTGTGGAAACTCACGTAAAATTGATACACTTGATTTACTTCTTGCAAAGCTGAGACAAATGATAAATAGCTCAACCAAACCCATCAAATAAGATCATAGCTGCTATTCAGAGCAGGCTTGTTAGATGAGTGATCTACAGGGACTTGTTCACTGTCCCTAAAGAAAACAAAACCACAGTAGAGACTGAGGGGTTTGTTGTGTTTAGCTGACTAGAGAATGTGCTAGGTTTTTTTAACTTCTGATTTCTCTTTTCATACCTCCTGAAACAGAATATGATTTATGATTCGTTTTGTTTCAGTCAATCCAAAAACAAACACCACAATCAATGGAAAGGTCATCATACTTACAGGTGAAAAAAACAGGGCATATGTTCCTAGGCACTAACCCATGCCTTCTCCAGGAACATATTATTTTACTACATTTTAACATGTGTGGTCTATTGACTATCAAAATGCAGGCTGCCTGAAATCTTGGTCAATTGGTCATGGATGAGGAACTAATGTGGTAACTATTGAGATAAATATGTGTAACTTTTTTCTCTCTGTTCTACCCAAATGATTCATTCAAAATTATCTCAGTCCATAGCACACTGAGAAATATGGCCCTGTCTGCCTCAGTCTGGTTGTGTGCTCCTGCTATTCCTCAATCCCATGAACTCTTCCAAGCCAGTCAGGTAAGCTGGCTAATTCTCAAAATTATTTCTATACAGCTATACCAGACCTTTGCTGTGGCAACATAAGTGCTGGTGCACCCCACAAAGGGTGGGAATATACATGCAGGGAGGGCTGACTGCCTTTATAGGCAGCACAGACTTCAATGGGAAAACCTGATCATGACACTGTGCCCTAAATAAAGGCAACCACACAGATCAACCATGTCAACGCGTGCAGGGAACACGCCTGGTGTTTGCTCACAAGTAATGATCCATCTCTTTCCTGGGGGGACCCTGACAGTGGCAAGCAGTGAGAAATGTGTACTCAGTGCTGGTGAGGCCACACCTCAAGTACTGTGTCCAGTTCTGGGCCTCTCAGTTCAGGAAGGATATTGAGGTCCTGGAGCGGGTCCAAAGGAGGGCAACCAGGCTGGTGAAGGGACTCCAACACAGATCCTATGAGGAGAGGCTGAGGGAGCTGGGGCTGTTCAGCCTGGAGAAGAGGAGGCTCAGAGGAGACCTCATGGCTCTCTACAACTCCCTGAAAGGAGGGTGTAGCCAGGTGGGGGTTGGTCTCTTTTCCCAGGCAACTCTCAGCAAGACAAGAGGGCATGGTCTTAAGTAGTGCTGGGGGAGGTTTAAGTTGGACATTAGAAAGAATTTATTTACTGAGAGGGTGATCAGACATTGGAATGGGCTGCCCACTGAAGTAGTGGATTCTGTGTCCCTGGAGATATTTAAAAAGAGACTGGACGTGGCACTCGGTGCCATGGTCTGGTAACTGCAGCAGTAGTGGATCAAGGGTTAGACTTGATGATCTCTGAGGTCCCTTTCAACCCAGCCAATTCTATGATTCTATGCCTCCATTTTTGTTTGCAGAAACAGGCACCAAGGCAGACAATAACCATGGCACGAAAACACAATTTCAGTGATGTGAGTAATGGCAGGGCATGGCTGCAGACACTGAAGTGCTATGGGGTGTCTGAGTGACCACTGTGCCTCACATCAGGTTTCTGAGCAGCTCCAGCCTCTGGAACAGTTTAACTCCCAGGAACAGTCCAGTCTTTTGAGGAATATTTGTCAGTTTCATTGGGATGATAGAATGGACATATATATATATATATATATGCACATATATGAAGGTTTCTGCCTAAGATTGCCTCAAAAACAGCAATAGCAGTAAGAGCCATTTTATTCATCTGGCAAATAAACGACATTGGATTATTTATAAACAAATAAACAACTTCTCTTTGGAATAGTCAATGCAGTGCTTCATAAGAAGTCTGCACTGTCAGTGTAACAGTGCTGCACAACACTGAAGAGCCTGTCAATCACTGTCAGTAAGAAAGGACAGCATGACACCACCCTTGAAAGTTTCCTATAAAGTCTACCAGGAGCAGTCTTGAAATGGTCTCTTAGCAACAGTCAGTGAAATGTCTTGTGATTTTTTTTTTTAATTAGCACGCAGAGAATATGCATTTAATTTTTAACTTCCAAAAAGTAAAAATTGGTTTAAATTAAAATGACTGATACAAAAACTCCAGAAAAAAAAGGTATTAGTGGGAATTCATAACAACAACTGGTAAAATGAAGCGGTCTACATATTAATGAAAAAATCATACAGTGCTTGATTTCCTTCATCTGAAACCCCCAAGTACACGAAGTATGCTAACACATTAAAAAAGAAGTATTCCAGATTAAAAAAAAAAAAAAGAAAAAACGACTTATTGTGTTTCTGCACAGAAGCTGCTTACTAAATGCTAGATAGGTTAAGAGGAACTTCAAATAAAAGAAATCTATTGCTGTTTATAGTTTCATCCAAAAGAGGATGAATGACTAGCCCAAGAGCACAATGTAAGGCTACCCTGATCATTCATTTCATCTATAGTGGAAATTTCCCTGGTTAGAAATTCTGACCAACTGAAAAGGGTGGGCTTTTATAGAAAGAAACAGAACACAGAACAAAGATTTTTATCACCACAGATGCACCAACTTTTAACTGCTAAACCCTTAAAAGCTTGCTTCACTAGAGAGCAAAAGTAAAGCTAAAAAAGGGAGGATTACCTGGGCGGAACTGCTTCACCACAACAAAGCACTGCCGAGAAGTATTAAAGATCAGGATTGACACACTGAGGAGGAAGACAGAAAACAAAAGATCAATGCCTTATGAAGGATTAATGCAGAACTTTTAAACTTACAACTCGTGAATTTAATTTTAACTACATAAATACATAGAAGATTCATTACTAAAGCCACGATGCAACGAGATCGTTGTCCAAAATCCATCAAGAGGGATATACAGTGGCTCGTGTTCCAAAGCCCATGAGAATTTACCCCAAATTAAGTCACTTTTGGCTCTTGCCATGCAGAAAAAGTAAGCAACCAATCAATTCCTTCTCTGTAGTAGAAAAAAAATCCAGCTCAGGAACACTGATACTTGACAGTAATAACAAGAAAAAAATAATGCTTAAAAATAAAAACATTTTCTTCCTTTACATCAGTCACAGATTAGGATAGTCTAACTCTTAGGAACAGTCAAGTCTCAGAGCCAGAGAATTCTGTATAAGCACAAGGTCATCTCCTGTCTGTGGCTACTTGCTGAGCTTGGCCTTAAAACAGACACCATTCAAGTCCAATTTTGTACAAATTTAAACCAGAAGCAGTCTTAATTGTCACCACATTCAGTGGTTTAAAAGTCACATTTTTTAACTTTCCCCTCTACTCTTTAGTTATATGAAATACACGTCAGAGGGAAACCTGGCATTTTGAGTATTTGGAGATGCTCTAGAAGTGTGGACAACTTCTCTTTTCCACTTAAATTATTCTCACATTTTATTAATTTAAAAAAAAATGCAGACAAAAGTCTCTCCTTAATTGGTATCCTGTTAAAGCCTGCAAAAACAACTGTATATTTTGCTCATTACCATGGTAGCATTCTCTTATTTGTTAGGCTTCACTGTATGTAACTGGAAATTTAAGTCACTATTCTATGAACTCTACAATAGATTAGACTAACAATGGCATATTTGCAGAGTTGAGTCAAACTTCCAACTTTTCTTGCAAAAGAGCTGTATATTTATTTTCACCATTTGATCTAATAATGAAGTTGAAGGCTGCCAGAGAAACTGCTATTTGATTATTATTTAAAATAACGTTAATGTTTATTATAATATACTTTAACCAAAACAGAAGGGAGAAGTCCAGATGTTAACTTTTAAATTCAGAGTTGCTACTCTCCAAGACCTGTACTGCATATTGATGGCTTCTTGCCTCAGGAGATGGCATTTGCAGGCAATTTTAAAGCAAAAAAGTTTTGCCTTTGGAGAGGCTGAAGGAGAACATTCATTCTGCCTACTGGCACAGGGTTCTTTCTAACCTAACACCAGAATAACTGGGGATTAGGAGAGATGAAGTTAAACCACAGCCTACAATGTTTTTAAGTTTACTTAAGTATTATTCTTTGGGTTTTTTTTTTTTTATACGACTGTTCCTTTCCACAGAGCACTTCTGTCTGAGGGTAAATTCAGCACTAAATAAATGGGAAAAGAAATTACTTCTCAATCTTCATTTTTTGTCCATGAGTCTAAGGATGTGCACTGCCTGAAGTTGAAGACAGCAGATGTCTTGAGCTGAGGTTAAAGAGTAGAGATTTCCTGAAGCATACGGTTGCCCTTTACCTCTCTTTAAATCCAGCACCCCAGGCCCAATCTTTCGCTTGGCTTGCCTTCTTCAGCACATCTCATTAAATAACTCATACCAACTCATTAGAAATGGCTCAGCTAATAGACATTATTTTTTTCCTAAGAGTCAATCACTTGAGATTTTTATGGAACAGATGGGAAAATTAAAAACAATCTGTCAGAATTAAGGAACAAGATCAAATTAAGCTGCAAAGGGGTAGCAGCAAGTTATTACAATTGACTGCTTCTCACACCATCTTGAGATGAGAGGGTACAGAAATGGCATAAATCTGTAGAACTTTCTATTTAATTACTTCTAATTTTCTGAGAGACTGACAAACAATTTTGAACATAAATTTACATTTTTTAACAAACCACAACACATGAGTTCTAATATTTCTTGTCAGAGCTGGAAAGTCGTGGAGGAGAAAGTCCAGAATTGCACCTTTCTAGGAGGAGAGTGTGACATGACAAAGGCTCCTCTACACCACACCACACCACACCACACCACACAGCACACCACACCACACCACACCACACACCACACCACACACCACACGTGTCTGTGGACTGCAACTGAATAGAAAGACAACCTAGTAAGAGATGTCGCATTTTTGTACATGTGTTCCAGGGTTGATGAAGGCCACAGGCCTGCTCAGACTTCATCTCAACCTTTCCTCAGCTTCCCGATGTTCCTGCTCACTTTACACATACAATAAATCACTACTGCAATTAAAGGAGATTTTCTCCCAGTAAACAGGCTACTGTGAGATATTGCAGGATGCTTCTCTTTCTATACATACAGCAACAATTAGGAGCTTTAAAACATTTAAACATTTTAAGAAAAATTAAGTCAATACGCAGAAATTCTGTAAAGCTGACGCATGGACACCTGCAACATGGGAATCCAGCATCATAATTCCTTCTCCACCTTTAAGAATCTCACAAGAAGAGAGGATACACAACTGGAGACAACTTTTAATGCTGAAAACACATCTTAAAGGAGTTTGGAAAATGATTTTGTTGCGTGCCACTGGCCTAGAAAACTATTTCCAAATTTCTTCGTTCCCCCAACATAGTACAGCTTTTTATTATTTATTGATGCTTTATGACATTCCAGCAGAGCAGACATTTATATACATGTACTACTACTACTTCACACACACATCTGAGAAAGGGAGGTGGTGTTTCTAGAAGCAGTGTAAAAAAGGCAATATTCAATCACAGCAGTTACAAACTGACGTCCTGTTAAAATGTGCACAAACATATGGACTGATGGAAAGTTAATTCTTTTGAAATTTATCATAGCAATTAAGAACAGCAAATATGATTTGCCAAGGGTACAAGAACTTCTGCCTTGATTTCTCAGTTGGTGACCTGGGCTACACTTAATCCACAAGCAACTGCTAAAACTTACCAATTGGTTTTCATGAGACAAACTTTTAAAATCCTCCAGTAAAGTATTGACTCAGCCTTTCCTTTTTCTTATATGTGACCTTAATGCATAATTTACAAATGTGAATTTGCAAAACTAAAAAAATTTTTTTTTTTTTTTAATTACAGTCTAGTAATAGCAAAGAAAAGTAAAAGATTCTCATGTGTTTCTGTGAACGAAATAAGACTCTGAAGGCTGGACATAAGGATTTTTAAAGATAATCTTTAACTAATTAATTTAACTAACTAATACAATAGTATGCTAAGTAATTGATAAGGTAATCTGGGCAAAGAAATTGACCTTTCTTTAACCATTTTAAGAGCAAGTCAGGATCTTCTTGTGTGGATGTCTAGCTTGGGTATGTGTGCGTCACCCAAATTCTAATCAGAATCAAACAATGGAAGTTAAAGTACCTAAAAAAAGACTGATGTTAACATTGAAAGCCAGGGATTTCCAGCTATTAACCAGAGCCACTTCCACCTCTTTTAAAGGCTAAAAATTATCTCAAATTTAGTTTTAAGTCTATAATGCTGTTTGTGCTGCTTACAAATGATAACCTCAAGACCCTAGTGAAGGCTTTAAGAAGTAATGATCTTTCATTTAAAAAAATCCAACCTAACAAACAAACCAGCCCAAAACACCAAAACCCTCACAACCAAATCAGGGCCTATGGTAATTCAGTTACCATTCTTCAAGAAGACAATGAGAAAAGAAAGGCAGATTTCAAAAAAAAAGAAGCACCACAAAAATGGCATGCAGGAAGAAAAGCAAGTAATTGATTCAGTCAGTCCACTTGACTCTCAACAGATATTTGGTATTAAAAATCCCTTTGATAAAATCAGAATAAAATAACCAAATGTTGCATACAACTACAGGATATTTAGTGAGATACATTCATGTCCGCTGGAGAGCATGTGAATATAAAACATACATGTATTTTTGTTTAAATAGCTCATAAGGGAGTAAGTGGCAAAACTTATGAATCATACAATAAAGAAAGCTGGTATGAAAATAAAACTAGTTGCCTAATAATAGTTTTAGCTTTAAAGTAGAAATTGTTTTTTCCTTTTAGAGTTATATGAAATTGGCTTTCCTTGTTCATTAAGTGCTGACAATCTGAACTTTCATATTGCTTTCTGTGTCAACACTATAATGTCATCTAGTATTCTTAAAATCCTACCCTTGAGAAACACCCCTGAGCAGGATTAAAACACGTTAGTGAAAAAGTGTGCTTTTCTTGCTGAAATCTGAAATGACTGTGCTTTCAACTTTAAAGTGATAATCAAAAAACTCAAACTTGTTTGAGAGCTAACAATCGACAGTCATTTTTTTTGGAGGATTCATCCTCAAGGAGGCCCTACTTCATCTTCACAGAATCACAGAATTGTCACTGCTGGAAAAGATCTTTAAGATCACTGCATCCAACTGCCAAAATCCACTCCAAAATAAATATATATATTGATATCTGTATCACCCATTAATGCCTCATCTACACAGTTTTAAAATACTTCCAGGGATAGTGATTCCACCACCTACCTGGGCAGCCCATTCTAACATCTAACTACTCTCTCAGTAAAGAAGTTTTTTTTTTAAAAAAAAAAAAAAAAAAAGAAGCTATTTCAAAATTGGTTTTGGTGATAATGAGAAAGAATTGCATGTAGCCCCTGTGTCACTTCTGTATTGAAATTAAGCATCCATTTCACAGCTGGGCACATCCAGGAAACTTCTAATGTCATATCTAAAGCACCACCTCCTTCCTTTTATCGGAGCAGCACCCAGTATTTTAAGCCAGAGAAAACAGTCCCTTCACTTTCAGAGCAGACATGTAATAAAGCTGTACTCTTTGATTTTTCTGCAGTGCAATTCCTTTAGTTTCCCAGAGCTTTGACTATAATGCAGATAGTCCTGAGATTAAACGTGTGCGCTTGGACAGTCTTTACTGGTTCATTTAGGTCTTCCTTCAAAGCATTTTACATTTTTCAAAGGCCAGCATCAATCCAATAGGCTGCTTAGAATGCAGCCTATTACAAAAGCAAATCTGTAAGCTCCGGACAAAAACATTCAGCCTTTCATACTAATCACAAAAAAAGTGGATTTGGCAAAAGATAATTAGACACATCTAGAAGACTTCTGTATTCTGATGAAATCTGAATGCTTACTTCAATGCAACTTACATATTTAATACTAAGTAAAACCAGAAAAAAGAGGTGAAACACGTATGGTTGAGAAAATAAACATTACTTTGGAAAAAATCAAAAGGAAGATTAGTTTCAGTAAACTGAACTGCAGGAAGTTGCTCATGATACCATAAAGCAGGAAGCATATGTTTGGTTAATCATCAGACTGGTCTAAGAATGAATTAAGAAGTGCTAACAAATCTATATACATGCACTTTTAAAACATAATATCTACTTGTCAAGTAGTAATTTGCACCCAACCAAGAAATATGATGCAAGACAACTTCTTTGGAATAAACAATCCTCCCAGCACTCTGTGTTCATGTAGCACAGACAAAAAAATAGAAGGTAAATTAAACTGCAAAATAAATGAGACATCAAAGCACATTGCTCTCAATAACATTCTTTAAGTGTCATATTTTGGCCCGTATCCCAGGATACCCTTGGAAATGACACACTGCATCTCAATGGGATTCTTTCAACAAAATATTTTAATAAATAAATTCAGGTTTTATTCTAATTTACTTGATTAAATAAAGCTTTGTGGGCATTAGGTGCAGCAGATGTCAGAGCCTGATGGGCTTTTGTTCCAACTCCTAATTTTTTCTGAAACTGATGTTTATAAATGCTATCACAGAAAAAGACTAATAAATAACCCATCTAGAAGGTCTAATTATGACTACCTTGTGAAATGGCAAAAATCAACGTTTTTAAAACAATACCAGGTTTCAAAGTCTGCTTGGAAAATAAGAATTTTATATGTTCTGTGTTACCTAAATTAGGCACAAACCAACAATTTTGTTTCTTAACTACTAAAAACCAAATATGAACTGAACAACTCAAGTTTTTTCTCAGGTATAAATGTATATTCTCACCACCATTACTGAGAAACATAGACTGAGAAACTGGCAGTTCTTCATATTTTACCCAATTTTCCCATTTCTAGACTAATGGTTTCTATGGTTCCTTTTTTTTTTTTCCCCCCCATGAGGTATTTTCAGATAAAAGTCTCAAAATAATAAAAAATTCTCAAAATTTTCACTCAGATTACAGAACATTTCCCATCTTTCATAAGATTATTTTTACCAATCCCAAATGCTGGTCATGACCATGCTACTCTCCATAGACCATATCAAATTTTGGCACTCTTCAGACAGAGCAGTTTTAATTCAAAACCACCTGGAAGCAAAGGGAAGATTTCCTGATTTTAGCAACTGTAAGAGAAGAAAACATATCCACTTACTTTGAGTATTATTGCAAATAATAAGAAATTAAATCCCTAAACTCGTAAAAACAAGATGTCTCTAATCTGGATACCAGAAATCTGTATTTAGAAATTTATGACTAATCAGCCAAAACTCTTGTGCACCTGCTCAGTTTCAAGATATTTTATAGGTTCTGTTACTAAAATTATGTAAACATTTAACTTCCCAATGAAGAAACTACCTCAGTAAAGATTTTATTGCCATTTTACCCTATTTCAGTGATACAGCAGAGAAAACTTTATATGCTACACAGTGCTTTCATATTACATACTTCAAAAGGTGAAATGAGAATCTGAAAATGTGGCTTTTAATTGTGTTTTTCTCTGATAACTTTACAGAGTTATCTCTGATAACTTCAAAAATAGGTTCATATTTTCCTCATTGCTATGATTTTATTTAGATTGGATCCTAAGGTAATAACATAATAAGACACCTTAAAAGACAGTAAATATGCCTGCAGAACTCCTGGCACACAAGCAGAGGTTCTGTCAAATCTTCACTTTAAAAAAATAAAACCAAACAGGAAAACCAAAAAACACAAGCATTAAGTGCTTTTTTTTTTTTTTTTTTTGCAAATATCATATGCAAACAAATCGTGTCATTACTTGGGTTGAAGGAATTTAATAGGCTACTACATTTTTTCCTTCTAATAGCAGGAAAAATATCATTATCCTGAAAGCATCCTTGAAAGACAGATACCAACTCTAGACCTGAATGTTTTCAATGACAGTGATTACAAAATGTGCATTCCTAGACTGTCATGTTGCCTATTGGCAAAGATGGTTTCTTAGTGTTAATTGTACTAAATATTTTCCACATCAGACATAGTTTCTTGTTCTGTCATTGATTACTGACAAAATTAAATTATTCCAGCCTGCTTTGCAACATTTATTTACATATTTGTGATAAGCAGTAATTTTTCTCTTCAGTTGTGTTATCTTTTGTATGAACATGCCCAGCCATCATTACATTCTCTCACCTATTATTTCCCTAAACTTTTCATCATTTTCGTTGTTTGTTGAACTACATCCAGTTTATTTTAAACAGTGCATTATCTTCTGCACTATCTTTGAAGATAATCAAGAAAATTCCACATTATTGACACCCTGGAGGAGACATTACAAAGACAGACAAGGTTTACAGTACAACATTATATCATTGAACATAAAAGGCACATGCCACCCAAGAAAGACTTTTTGTTTTTACCTATCTATAAAGATGTTTAAAAGCTGTATTTTACCCATTTTTAAGCTGCTATGATAATTCTTGCACAAAGAAAGCATCTGAGTTAAATTTCACGGTGTCTTATAATACACTAGGACATAAACCAGAAAAATACATCCAGGATTAAGTTTCCATAAAGCTCAAGTGATCTGGCATATGAAACAGGAGAAGGAATTTAATCCACTCCTATAATGTGGTCAGGGCACATGATTTCCACCCTGTCTCCATAGCTGCCACCGAGCCAGAATAGCAACCCTGGCTCCTCCAGGCCACTCGTGTGGCTCCAGTCACCACCCATCACCTGGCTGGCTCTGGTGGCCATGGCCACCGATGGGGCAGGACCCTGCTGCAGCTGTTGGGCTCAGGCATTCCTCCTCCTCCTCCTCCTCCTCCTTCCCTGCACAGCCACGTTCCTGACCTCAGCAGTGCTCAGCCACCAGAATCTGGCCAGGTAACCTCAGGCTACAGAGTGACAGGTTCAGTACATCCATCTTCCCTCTCTGAGTGAGGTTCCTTTTTATCTCAAGGTTCTCCTGAAGTTGGTATCTGGAGGAGACAACACCCTGAGGTGCAGATTGCCTGGGTTGCCTTCAGCCTGCAGCATCCCTCCTGATGGAAAACTTCACTTTCCAGTTGTCTTTGTAACAGGTGAAGTATAAAGACCTTTTTTTCTAAGCAAACAGTTAAAATTTAATCAGGAATTCATTTGTTTTAAATGTGAAATACATTAATCTCGTTGCAAAAAGAAGACAGTCTTATAAGGCATGAATACTATTTCCTTCTCCTCTTATTTTTTCAAGTCAGAAAGTATTTCTTGAGCCACTGACATGTTTTTGCAGTTAAAAACACAGCATAACAAGGGTACAATGCACATACAGGGTTGTAAGGGTTTTAGTCCTAATGCCTTTTCCTTGTCACATGATATTCTCAGGGCTAAGAGGAACTCACATAACAACCTTGCATGCAATTCAGCCTTGATTTTTTATTTTTTTGTAGCCTAGTTTACAGTGATTTTTAAAAGACTTTTAAATAATCATAGCTTTGATTTATATCCATTCACAATGCAATTTAAAAGCTGCTTTTCGATTTGTCAACTGTTCTCGAACATTATAACTCAAAGCACAAAATGAGCACATGACAATACAGTAACCTTCATCTGTTCCCAAATTATGTTATTTAAAAGCCTTGAATCTGCTTAAGGGGAGTTGCTGAAACCTGAAACGAACTTGGTCTATTGCTTTATAAAGTAGATTAATGTAGAACTTAAGCACTATATTTTATTTCAGGCTCTTATTGTACTAAATATAGCAAAATCAGGATGAGGGATAATACACGTGAAACATGAGTCTGATTTTAAAGAAATTTCTTTGGTTACAGACATAAATATCTACTTTCTAATATTTGGTATGTTTCCATGTCTACACCATAAATCCGCAGAAGGAAAATGTCCTCTTGGTCAGGTTTTTTATTTTTAAAAACAGTAACCTTTAAAAAAAAAGAACCACTCCTCTCCCCACAAAGCACACCACCACAAACTGCAAACTAGTTCTGACAGATCCAAGTCTAAGGGGCATCCAGAAATACACCATAAATTTTCCTCTCTTGCACTCCACTTGATTTTCATAAGGATACATTTAATAATGAGCAAAGTCATCAGCTGAGTATTGAGAGGAAAAGTAAACCTAAATAGAAAAGCAAACAGTGCATAAAATAACTGCAGAAAGCATCTTTTTCTCTGTGCCTCTAATATAACATGCCAGAAATATGTAAGATGCACAAGCACCATCTCAATAAACATTTTAAATAATTACTAATTTGTTCATTTTTAGTAACCTTCACAGTTGTTTCTAATGACATGAAAAAAATTTACAATGAGTTCTGGTAATGTTCATGTGTACCTTTCAAGGAATGACCAGTGCAAATGTGACACCATGGGAGAAGAATGATAGTAAATGTATTATTTTCCAGCAGCAAAATGGCTTAAAATTGACAGATTTTATGACAAGTTTACAATTTTTTGACAGTTGTCAGATGGGAACTATACCATTAATTATTTAATCCTCTTATAAATTCATAGAAATTTCCTGCTCTAAATAGGACTAACTTCTAAGTTAGGTCTGATTTCTTGTCCAGTTAAGTTTTGAATTTCTCCAAGGATGGAGGTTCCTCAGCCTGTCTGAGCACAGTGTTCCAGGACTTAGCTACTCTCCATGGGTATGTCTTTGTGTCCTGGGTCCTCTTTCTGTTACAACTAAAACCTAAATATGGTAGGAAATGCTGCTGCTTCTCTCTACACTGACATTCAGTCAACTTTTTGGAACACAGGTTTTGAAGGTAACAGTTTATTTGGTGGCGAGTAATAATCTGGGAAGAATTTATGAGTTGTGATTTGTTGTTTATTTTTTTTCTTTAACTGTCATAGAAGGCTTGAGAGCAAGCAATTTTATGTTCAGCAGAAATTACAAACTGAATGAAACCAAGGTGACTCCAGGACTGATCCTGATATTAGTTCTGAACAGCCTTGATCTCAAGAAAGCTCATGAGCCACGCACAATAGACAAAAGCCCAGATCTGCAATAACTAAGAAAAAAAAAAACATGAGAGGGGAAAAAAAAAGGGAATATCTAATACCAAACATGCTATTTCAGCTTTTGCTAGTGTCACCCCAGCTTGTGTGTGGTTAAGTGATCTTGTCCTACAGCAATATATTGTGAGATCTTACAACGAGGTGACTGACACTTAAGCCAAATTTAATGACTGCTGCAGTCCTCATGTTTTTTGTCTCTGTATAATTTAATCAGCTGTCCATCTGAGCAGTTGGAAAAGGATAAATACATACAAAAATAACTTCATCTCTCTTACTGAATATTTTCCTGTATGAAGTCTACATTCTGAGTATCTGGTGAATATTGGCTTACGTTGACCTCATTTGAAAGAACACTGGGGCCCCAAATGAACCCAGCACACAAGCTCTCAATTCACAGTCAGATGGCAAGAAAGTCAGTCTTAAGCAAATGTTTACTTATGCTGATGAAAGAGGATGACAGATAAAGCCATGATTTAGGCTCATTGTCTGTTTTTATATTATCACAGTGTTTATTGTGCTCAGTATCATTAGATTCACTATACATACAAATAACATGTAAATTATATGTAATACATACATATGTTTACTTCATAGATTTGGCATTGTGTATATTAAATTAAAAAAAAAAACTGAACAACCTTTTAAAAAAACTGGAGCATTTAACACAGCTGCAACCTTTTTCAGAAGTAAAGTAAATTTTCAGTACTTTTGGAAAACAGGTCTTAAATATAGAAAATGGATCTTAATTATAGAACACACCTACCATCTTCCTGAAAAATGACATTTGTGCTAGGAAATCCTGAGCAACAGGACATGTGTCCCAGAACACCTGCCTCTTCTGCAAGATTTTATCTTTCATTAAGCATAATGAACCTCTAAGAGCCCCCTAAGTATGAAGTCCTTGATAATCTTCAGCAACTAGACAACATGCCTTTTCCATACAACTAGCTTCACAGCAGTCCTGTTAAAATGTACAGGAAAACTTAGGACTTCAGTCAATTACTGGATTTATTTGATGGTAATTGGCTTCATATTCACAAACAGAATTTATATAAGACTATGGATTTCCTATACAGAAAGTCCACATTATTACCTTTGGTGTCAGAAGCTGCATTGAATGTACTTGTGAAAAAGTGCTGGAAATTCTACAGTTCAGCAGTAGTCACTAATAAGTTAAGATGGCAGCTGTTGTACATTTGAAGATAACAAATGTTATGTGACCAGAGATGACTGGCATGACATATGGCTGTAGCCTTTTTATACAGTTATGTTCTCAACTATTTTAAAAATGTCCGCAAAAGTCCCTCAGAAATACTGTTCTCAAGAACTTCATGGAAAACTGATCCTTCAGTCTTTACCCCCCTCACATTAGCTGCATCTATTCACACATTATCACAGAGTGATAATCTGAAGTTTAAACAAAAATAGGAATACAAATTATTCATCTGGAAGTCATGTTCTCAGCACTGTGACTTGAGTCTGGGTTCACTTGCTCTGAAACACAGGGTATATATTAAATTTCCAGCAATCAATTATCATTTCAGCCTTTGTATCTGCAATCATAAATCCAGGCACATGCCCACATGGATAGACAAAGTGCGAAGACAGAACTGTCTTCCTGGCAAATTCCAAAAGCAAGTGTAAAGTTCAGTATCAAAATATCACTCCCTCTTCTGTTCTTGTTCTCAAGTAGTGCAGGCATTTTTAATTTATATAGCATTTTTCCAGCCTTTCTGGAATTTTTACCTTAATAATTATTACAATGATAAAAAGTGTTGCTATCGTTTTACATCCATCCCAGGACACACAAAAAACCTCATTATAAGGATTTAGAGGGCTGCAATAGCGAAGAATTTCATAAAATGCAATTAATATTACCTAGTTATTTCATACACAAGAATACAGCTTTCAACATGTAAATAACAACTTCTTTCATCATTAGTGATTTGCTACATGTCTTGCAATTAAGATTTAGGAAACCTCTTTCTAGGAAAACTTTCTTACCTTTCCTTTTTATTTTTATCTTCTAGTATTTGAATTTTCAGTTACTAGATTAAATATTTACACTTTAAAAACCCCAAAACAATGACAAATGTGTATTTTAGTGTTTAATAACTCTGAGACTGGGTCTGCTTTATGCATACTCTGTTATATTTTGACATAAACTGATCTCTGAAGTGTAGAGTTAAGTGGTTTTCTTCCCTGGCAGAAGAAATGCAGTTCAAAAGACAGAACAAACTTGTTGGCCATCCATTTCTTACCATATTCTTAAGAGAGGGGTTTGGCCTATGGAAGGGAGAACCTGAAAGGTTTCAGGCATTTATAGTTATTTCAATTATGCTTTGCCTGAAACATGCTTATGTAGCAGTGACAAAGAGGATTAAAATAAAAAAAGTTAGCATACTTGTTATGTTTTTAACATACAGGACTTACTCAAACATAAATCAGAATCTCTATCTCATTACAAGTAATTGCCAATAAAGAAAACCAAAGAGTATGATCATAACTTCAGATTCCTCTTAAGCAGTCTTTAGATTAAGACAATCCCTAGGATTGTATATTCACAGGTGAGGGAGTATGGTCACATGCCTGGGTCTAGACCATTTAAAGGCACAAACAACAACAGGGTTAAATATTTGGGAGGCAGAGTCCTACAAATGATATATTCACAAGCAAAAAAGAAAATTTAATGCAATTCAAACATTAAGTTCCATCTTCTATGTAATCATTAGAAAGTACAATACATAATGAGCCAAAACTAATACATGAAAAGTCAAGCACATAGTAAACTAACTGAGAATATTACAAACAGTAAAGAGATTTTTTAGTTTCTGCTAATCCTGTCTGAAACAGTAGAGTATTACACAAGAAGTGAGAGTTAAAGAGGAAACTGGAGGGAAAAAATGTGACTCTGCACTGACAAGATTTGACCAGTGGAAGTGAATACAGTATGAAAAACAACATGAAGACAAAAGGAAGTAACATGATATCAACTGTTACCTGTCATGTGTCCTCATAAAATCCCAGAACTTCTTGGTGCCATTCTAGGGGGAAAGATAAATAAATCCATCAGTAAAATTCGTTCCAAGTGAAAATTTACTATAATTTAATAAACCTTTAATAGGCATTTCTTTGAAAACTTGAAATATCTGCTTTTATTTATGAGACCATTATTACAGATTTTGACAGTAAGTATCACAGATGCTGTGTATTATTTTAGGACAGTTCAAAATCTTAGATCCAAAATATAATGCTCACAACTAACATAGGACTGTGGTAGTCTTCAGACAGACCAATTATCAACTCCAGACTTCAAATAGATTATTTTCTCAAGTTGGGTCAAATTCTGTCCTCTGCTATCTTTTAAGAACAGCACTCACTACAGCACAGCATTCTTCTAGAATTAGAATGAACACATGCACACTTGCTTACATTCATGGTTTATCTTCTATAATCACCTACATCAATTCATACATACCACTTAACAACAAAATGTATATAATTTATTACCCTGCTTATTAGAAGTGTGCTGGTGTTTTTCAG
Source organism: Calypte anna (assembly GCF_003957555.1). Lineage (NCBI taxonomy): Eukaryota > Metazoa > Chordata > Aves > Apodiformes > Trochilidae > Calypte > Calypte anna. Next base: position 35,457,129 of record NC_044251.1, read on the forward strand.
CTGAAACACAACTTAAAAGAGATTTCACTCCTAGGTCAGTTTTAAGTCTAGATAAGAAAGCAGTATGCAGCCAGAGGAAACTGTATTCTTTGACACCTTTCTCTTATTAGGAAGGCAAATAAATAAGACCTGCTGAAACCTACGTAGTTTGAATATGCTTAATGTGAAAAGCAGCACAAGCTCCCTGTTATAAAGTATGGTTAAATGGATGATCAAACCCTGAGCAACTGGTTAATGATTTAAAGCAGGTAAATGTGAGCAATGAAAGAAGAATCAAGTTCAGTTGGTGGGTAAAGGTGCCAACCAATATAGACAGGCCCTTCAGCTCTATTACAGATGTCATGGCTACCAAGTACACAACAGCTGGTGGGGATTAGATAACAAGCACTCTGGTTCAGAGATTAAGCTCCTGAGCTTTATGAGTTTACCAAGCTTTTTGGAAGAGTGAGTGCTTGCTAGCTGGGTTTTCCTTCATTCCCCCAACTGTAATTACAAACAGTTGTTCACCTCAAGGGAAACTGTAGTCTACTCTTCCATTGGTGCTGGCACACACTTTCTGCTAGCACTGACACTGATCAAATGCATGCATTGGAAGAGGAGCCCTGTTGTCCTTTAAATGCCATATAATGTTGAAAGAGAAATAGACAGCAAATTCTCAGTGTGATGTTGTTTATCATGCTGAGAGTATACTCAGCTTGTTCCAACTGGTGAGAGAGGAGCAATTTTTTTAAAGGACTGTGACAAAATACATATTTGCAACACCTGAATTTAACAGCATAGGTTATGTTGTGTGTTATTGTAACTTAAGGTACTAAATGTGTAAGGTCAATTCAATCTTTTGTAGGTTTATTTGTACCTGTAAGCCATATATTTGTGGATTTTTCTCCTTTTTTTGCAGATTGCTGAGGAATTTAGGATTTGACATGACTGAGCTGGAAAACTGCAGACCAAGCCTAATGTCTTCTGCATGTACTTTCAAAATGATGCTCCAGCTTCATTCTTCCCTGACCCAAACAGTATGATGTCCTAGCATCATCCATTCTCCCTTAGTAGTGACCACCTGGAATAAATGCAAGTGTCCAGCTGATGAAGAAGACAAAAAGCCTGAATCAAGGCCCTCCTTGCATTAATTTAGACTATTAGTCCTGTTATACCACTTCCTAATGTAAGATCCCAGCAACAATCTTCCTGGCTCTTTCCTCCTCACATCATTTTGCAAATTATAGAACCTGATTGCTTTGGAGCACTTAGAAAAGGGTTTCAAATAGCTGAGGAAAATTATACCCTAGAGAATGATGCTCATCCAGATGGGATCCATCAGATTTGAACGACCTCTTCTCAAGGATGAGCCCCATTAGCACTGACAGAATCTACCTCACAGACATCCATATAATTTTAACAGAACCGAAAAGGAGGAACCTAGTTTCTCAAATAAACTAATCAGAAAATAATAAGTTTATTTTCTGTTTTCTAAGTGGCTGGAAGGCACATAAAAGCACTTTCTCTAGAACATGATTTGACCCAAATTCAAAACCAGCCACAAGCCAAATTAATTTGAGTCTGTCCATTCAAGATGTTGGTTATCATCATACTCTTCAACTAGACAAGCTATTTTCTGCCTATATTTGAAGAAAAAAATACTGCTTATGATCAACCTGCACCTGTCCAAATAAATAAATCAATAAACAAATGAAACATTCCAACATCTCATTGTTTACAGTGGCAGAAACTCAAATGAGCCCCATTCATGCCCTGTTGTCCAAATCAAATGTAATTTGAACCTAACCATATGGGGCTGAGTTTCTATTGTACTCAATGTGTGGTTCTTTCCCAACAGACTGGTCTGAAGGTTGCTAATTATTAATAGCATGTAAACAGTTACCAATGGTTCTTACACTGCTTTACATACTTTACAGAACATTAATTCTAAGCAGTTTCTAACCAACTATATCAAGCTGTATTGTAGTAGATCTATCCTATCTTTAAGACAAAAATATTAATTGTTGAAGCTGATCAAAATTCATACTTTTAAAAGCCAAGGAGCCATAATTACTTGTTACACTGTTCCATTCCATATATCCTGGCCTTTCACAATGCTCTCCTATCACCACAGATACAGATAATTGGATGGAATTAAATGTATCAGTGGTCAACACCACTTCCAAAAAAGAGAAGTATCTCTGTGAAAAAACAAAAGCTCTCTCAAGTCCTAATGCCCTTCATTTTAGTAAGAATATATATTTGCATTGCATTCTCCAACGTCAAATAAGGAACAATCAAAGTCCCTCTCAATGAAGTAATCAAAATAAGTATAAATAATTGCTGAGAGATCACTGATAGTGGGAATAAGAAGTAAGCACATTATTACATTTAGGACTTTAAAAATATTCTTCAAATAAGAAATGCATTCTGTGATGTTTTAAAAAGACAAATATGTCAAAAATATTTTACATTTATTTTTATTTGTTCAGAATAGCAATTTTGATGCTTCAACTACCTTGTATAACACATATTTGATTTAGTAAATCTTTAATTGAGAAGCAATCACACCCTAGCTCTGTGCTCTGTGATCAGGTTCTGTGATGGTGCGTTGATGAACTAGTGCATACAGAATGTGTACATTAATAAAGCTGTATTCCAGAAGAGGCAATATGTGAGGCAACTTTGTTTCATGTTACACAGAAGATGGTTTACTTACATAAATAGAAATGGCGTAAGAAAGCCAAATCATGTCAGATCTCGCCTAGTATCCTGTCTCTAACAGTGAAAGAAAAATTTAAGACCATAGGAGAGATACAGCAATGTTTCACCAAAATACTCTTCCAAGCCTTTAACAAAAGGCATCCAAATTAAACACAGTCCTCCCATTATCCTGAAAATGAAGCACAAATAACCATTTCTATATCATTTGAATGTGCAATAATGTGGCACCAGTCCTGCTCACTTTGCCTTTAAGACTGACTGGATAAGGGCATAGGGACATTAACAGATTTATGGCAGTCTGTTACCAGCCTGACAGTCTGCACGAGGAGAACTTGGTCCCTTTTGGTTCAAGGGATTCCAGGACAGCCATGAAGGCTACTCAAGTATTGACAGTGACTGCAAGTTCAACAGATGAGATTCCTACCAGCAGAGAGCTCTTCATGATGCCACCCATACTTGATCTCCACATCCTCTGTCCTCCTTCTATCCTTGAAATCACTTTCCCAAGACTCTCCCTGCACCTGTTCATTGCTATAAGTGCTGGCAGGAGCCTATGCACACAGTCTGTTATGGGTAAGTTGGGCTTGTCTGCAGCCTATAATCAAAATAACATTCTTTCTCCCACCTACACACTCTGTCTCTGGCTAAAATTCTTTAACACTTTACCAGGGATATCACTGTCCTCTGGTTTCCTCCACTACCTTAGGCAATGTCTGAACAACATGGTCACACTGCTGTCAGGATACCTACACAAAGGTTAACTTCTTTTTACTACAGAAATTCACCAAACTCAGCCAACAAACAAGATAAAAGGAACATGCTATGCTAATGATGTAGGAAGTAACTTTCACTGGCACTGATCTGGTGGTGACACTGGGTGTGCTCCACATGAGACAGACCTTGGATATGGTCTGAAACAAGTCACCTGGTGGAACAAGTTCCCTCTCCTCTTCATTTGGGGCAGCCTGAATGCCTCCTTCTCTTCCCCTAGGGCAGCACCCATATATGACCTGCCACCTGAGAAGCTCTTGAACCACTTCACAGCTGAGGTAAATGTCTCCACAGGTACCAATACACACCTCATTGCTACACTGATACAATCCCAGGCCTTCAAAAAACACCCAACCCAAACAAATCACACACACCCTCCATTTGATCTCGACTGCTGTATACAGCCCTGCTGGGACTCACAACACTTTCTCTAGATATGAAGCTTTTTCAAGTGGAGGGAATACGTACTTGAAACACAGTTTTAGAGACCGACCTCAAGGACCATCTCCAAGGACTCTCCTAAGGAGTGGGATCTGCTTATAAGTGATGATGTTGAATTAGAGCGCTGGTGCCCCAGTTGTAAATAAGATCTACACCTTTCCAATGCTGCTGAGTTCCGAGCAGGCCATGCCATGCAGGCAAAAGTAACCTAGGTGCCACACTAAGGGCTGACATGGCAGAAGACTGTAAATGCATGGAGATGGAAAACATGAAAAAATTAAAGACTATGTCTCATAATGCAGAAGCATTACGTCAGAATTGGCTACCTGAGGAGAAGGGCTAAGGCTTATCTGGGCTCTGAACTGTCTCTGCAGCTGCACAGAGAAGTGTTTTATGTATTTTACTATTACTATTATTTTATGTATAAAAGAACTAAATTACAGCTTCTGGAACACTTACTGTACTGTATGTTTTAAACATTCATAATTAAAGTTTTTCTACTTCTTAGATCTTATTAAAAGTTTTATCCTGAAGAGTTATCTGAAATTGTTAATAGTTAACATGATACTGTGAAACCTGTATGAAGAACAGAAATCAGACAAGGACAGCTTGGAATTGTGAAGTATTCCAAATAAGAATAGAATTAAATTAAATGTGCTTTTATGTACTTTAGAAATTTCACTGCTTCCTACTGAATATTTTTATTGGATTAATAAGTTAGTGGGATGGTTTTTTTGTTTATAAAAGCCAGAAAGCTGCCGCGCTGTACCAAAAAATCTTCATTCACAAAAAAAACAGTGCAAAGGAACAGTGAAAAATTCAAGGACAATTAATATTCAAGTTTTTTTGTCTAAAAATCTTGTCCTGAATAGATTATTTTGCATATGAAAACTGTCTGGAATAATGACTTATCATAGCTTTTTTTGTCTACCTTAAAGGTTTGATTTGTGATAAGCAGGGAGAAAGCTGTCTTTTTATACAATTATACACTTCATGGAAAGTATTAAAGATCTTTCAAAATGAAAGAAGGCACTTTCAACTGACATAAACCCATGCAACTCAAATTTTTTAAAAATTGAAATCAATAGAATAATTCTAATTTGCATTAGTTGAGTGCCTGGCTCTCTTCTTTTTAACTTTTGAATGCATGCCCCAGTATTAGGGAACTGTCTTGTGCTTGGCTATCATATTACACAACTAGTAATTTAAATGTGAAGTGTTGCTATTAAACTCAGTCCTGTAACACTGAAAGTAAATTGAAACTCAGGCTGCCTGCCCCTTTTTCCACCCTAGCTGCACAGCTTTGCTTTATCCCTACCCCACCGCTGGCATTTGTGTAACCATGCAGCCAACTGGTTCTGGGAACTGATCTATTTTTTTTTTTAAGTGTTCTAAAAAAAAAAAAAAAAGAAAAAAAAACCTGCTCAAAACCCCTGATTTTTAGTAGTTAACATGGATGCAATGCCATTCTATCCATACCAAGTTTTCACCACTGACTTTAAACAGAGTATCTTTCTTCTATTTAAAATTACTCCAAGAGGATAGAGATGTATTTGATAAGGAGTGTTCTAGAGAGAAACACATGCATGAAAAAGAGCCTAAATTGCAATTTCAGTCCACACCCTCTAATTCACTCCATCAGACTGCACACGCTGGAGTAAATGAAGCCTCATCTTCAAAAGCAATTTGCAGAATTACTTGCTGATGTTGAAGAACTACTTCAAAAGAGTTTAAGTGTTATGGAATTCTACTGTTTTTTAAACAAGCCACTGTTTAAGCTCAAGAGGAAGGGGGGAGTGTTTGTTTTTTAAACAAAGCTTGTAAGGTTTCATTACTGAACTATCCAGAATGTTTAGTTTAAAGGCATTTTGATTACAAATAATGGCATTTTGCAGTTTTTAACTCGGTCTATTTAAATATTTAAGTTAGAAATGACTGGTTTTTGTGCCTTTGTGGAAAATGCATCTAAAAATACATAAACCAATTATTTTCCACAACATTATTAACAAACATTTTCTCTGAAGCACAAATACCACTGCTGCTAATTGGCTTTAATTGACACCATTAACAATTTCAGAAGACTAAACTGGCAAAGTTCATGGTGACAAATCATCCAGTACACTAAAGAACAACATGCCAGCTCCAGCTGACAGTTCTGGGCAAGGCAGGGCAAAGCTGCTGAGGTCTCCACTCCTGTGTAAGGATCTTGAAGACAAGACAGAGATGCTCAGCTCTACAGGAGAGGTAGCTCTTTGAGGCATGGACTTAACTTCACAGCTGAATTTAGCTGGGAGACACAAAGGTACTTCTTGAAGAAATCAGAATGTATACCAGAGGAGACCACACCAGGGATACCTCAAGAGACATAAAACCTAAGGTCATAGACTGTAATTTTTACAACCCATATCAATTTTCTCTTCAAAGTGAGGGTTATTCTGGTAGGAGTTTGTAATGAAACTGCAAACAGATGGTTATGGCAATAGAGTTTACTGTTCAAAGGTGCAATTTTTTCACACTTGTGGAGGTAAAATAAACAATGGAGAACACATTAATTTATTCAACTGTTAATGCAATACTGGGCCAAGCCACTTTGTTCATTTTATGTACGTCAACTGCCAGAACAATTACAACTAAGATACTTGATGTGTAAGTAAACTTTCTGGTATAATCCTCTGGAAGTTTACTTTTCAGGTCACAGTTTGTTTTTTGTGTGTACTTTTCAACAATGGAGTTGTTGCAGTTTAGCTTGGCATTCAGCTATCAGTAAGATCACTTACCTTTGAATGAAATTTATAAAACATGAGAATTAAGCATATATAACTACACTAAATTAAGTCAAATCTCCTTTCTTGACGTGTTTTTCTGTTTTTAATATTCATCATTATTAAGAGCGATTGTATATACATATCAAACACACTTTATTCCAAGGCAAATACCCAGTAACATACTGAAATCTGTACTACAAAGCCTAAGGATACGGTGTTTGCATTAAGAAACACGATACACACAAAGGTCAAATTTATGACTTCTCTCACATAATTTTACTGCCAGGTCAGCATATAAGTTAAGGTTTTAAGTTGAGCTACAGATGAGGCTTTCCTAGTACTAAGTTAACTCCAATTTTGGTGAAAGGAAACAATTGCTAATAGATTGAGTTTTCAAGCACTAGTGTTGTTGTACACAAATGACAAAATTTAAAGCAAGTATTCAACAAGTTTGTACTTAAAGTCCTGTCTTATTACTGAATTTTGGTGCATGTATCTACCCATTGAGAAAGGAAACTTTGGAAAGAGGGAAACCATGTTTTCCCTTTGAAGTCTGTGACACACTTATTTCACAAGCATAAAAGGAACATGCACTTTCCATATTTACAGAATGACTAACACCACTTTTTACATAAAGTTATAGTAAAACATCAAATCAGAAACCTTAACTAGCCATAGTTAAGGAATATATTCTTAATAATGAAAGATGTTTTAACAGAGATATTATTTTCAAATTGTGCATTCAACTGACATGACAGCAAAATATGTTTCTGTAAATAAGTATTGCAGTTTCAAACAGATGTATTATACATCTCACAGAGCCCCTATATCCATACTTGATGAAAAGCTGCACAGCAAGGGCCATTTTTGTAAACTTTTCTCAGTATTTTTGTTCTTTTTATATATATGTTCTTCTTATTATGTTCTTATTCTTTTCATATTACTAAAGAAAAAAGTATTGAACAATTTGCAGTAGCTACTTATTTTCAAAATTACTAACAAAGGGACAAAAACTTCATAAAATTTAAACCACTTTACCATACCTTCTGCTTAATCTGATTTAAATCAGCACTTCCATCAAAAATAGCACCACTCTCCCTTTCCCTGCTTTCTGCACCGTTTCCTGTGTACAAACAGCACAAACATTTCAGCAACCACACACAGAGCCACACTGAAGATGTCACCTGGTTAAACCACCTCAGCACCCAAAAGCTTCTCCATTGCCAGTGGCCTCTGCATAAAGCTTTGTTACAGAAGACAACTGTACCTGTAATTTCATGTCACACGACACAGGTCTCATCTGTCAAACAGCTAAGGACATACAAGACCTGATGCTATTCACTGGGATTAACACACCTATCTTTGAAGTGAGTCAGAAGCCAGAGGAAATTGAGACAATTGTCCTGGGTAAACTGTGATCAGAAATTGCACCATTTTGTCTTCTGAATTTTGTATCAGGGCAAGCAATAGTGATGATAATATTAAAAGTGCATCCCTGAGGAAAAGAAACATGGAAATTTTTTTGTTTATGACACACATTACACATGCAGTGAGCATCAAGAAAAAAGAAAAATAAAACTCCCTGAACGACATAGGAAGCTGAGAAACACAGAACCAAAAGGCACATCAGCTCAGAGATTAAAAGCCAGGGAAATACCTCAACCAGAAAGCTGCTGAAACAGACCTGCTAGGTCTTCTGTGCTTCATTTCTTTTTCTGGTGTTTTACTTATTTGTATAAAGTGTTTCATATTCATGGAGTTAGAAACAAACAAACAAACATGGTCTTTGTCCTTCAGTGACAAATGAATCCAGGGAGCATGAGACATGGATTCATACCCCTACTCCATTTTATAAGAGTGAACCAATATCTGCAAAAGATAAGATTTAAGAAAGCACTGTACCATTCAAATACTGTCACTTTTTAAGGTATCCACTGGAAAGATGGAAGATCTGACTTTAGACTTTACTCTGGATCACTCTCATTTCAGGCAAAACCAAAACCCGCAAGTGACATCAAAACACCTTTATTGAATAATATTGTATTCTGTTCTTGGATTTAAACTGCAATATTGTCCTAGGATAGCAAAACTAGTTCTGCTATGTTATTTGATGGAGCCCTAGTGAAATTCAAGGAGACTGATTCCTGAAAATTCCTTTGGAAAATTTCACTTAGACTCCTAAGTCACGGAAGACAACATTTTCCAAACTGCTACATTTTACTGAGACACAGCTGACTGTAAGGAAGATAAATGCCATTTAAAGATTTTAGAGACCAAGAAAAAGAAAAAAAGAAAAATGTTATTAGGATACCTGCTTTCATATTTTCTGGCCCATCAAAAGCTTTTTCTTTTGACCACGAAGTCACCAAAATAAAGGACCTGACTGTGAAATTTCAGATCAGTGATATTTAAAGGTAGGTAGGGGAAATAATTCTGTACTCATCATAACAGATCAATTATGTCTGTGGTCACTGTTTCAAGATAGAGTGAGAGTCAATCTAAAGTAACCACTTTGAGTCTGAGATAGCACAGTAGATGGCAAATCTCACTTGATATTCCTAAACTCTTTCCTGTACCTATCCTGTGCACTCATGAGTCACAATATCCTTTCAGCTCCTTAGGAAGATGATTCCCCAGATGATACCTACTGGACAAACACCTCTTTGGTCCAAACCACACTCCCACAACTCCTGAATCTCCTGACCACTTATTGGTATAGCACCCTAAAGAATTTCAGACTGAAGATACGACTGTAGGGCCTCTGACTCAAGAGAGACACCCACCCCATGGACTTCACCAGGATTTAGGGCTCTCACTTCATCTCTGCAGGCACAAGCAAGGAAAGAAGAAAACACAAGTATAGTAAGTAGGAGAAACAAATCAAAATCATCACTCCCAAGGCAACCACTACGCCTACAAGCTTAATTTCTCCTTCTTTGCTACCCTAGGTCATGACCCTCATCCAAAAGAGGAAGGAAAGAAACTGTCCTTTCATCATTAGTTTTGCTATGCCATTCAGGAAAACAACACTGACATCATAAAACCACAGTTTACGTTGCCGCTGGTATTTCAGCCAAACACTTATCACCAGCATCAATTGTCTAATATTTCTCATTACCTCTTTAGTCATTCTAACAAATTCTACTTCAACTTATATGGAGTCTGATTTAAATCTTCTCTGGTTGACAAAGAGCCAGCAGAAAAAAACCCCAAACCTATTCCTCTTCTACCACAGTACTGGACCAATCCATTTTTAGATAGATAATAAAGCTGCATTCAAAAACTGTGCAGCTGCTATGCTGCACTAATTTCAGAAACAAAAGTTACTGATGGTGTTACCTGAAGCAGAAGATTGATAAGAAAAAGCCTGTGTACAGATTGTTGTATCATTAAAATCGGATTTAAAAAACGCAACACATAAAACAATCTGTCATGCACAGCTTCAGAGTTACTTGGTATTGTAAATGCACCCTGTAAAGCAATAGTATTGATCGTGTAAGTATGATTTTAAGAAGTAACCAACAAATCTATACATTTATTTATAACTTACAAGGGACAAAATATTTCTGCTGCAGAAGTCAAATCAACGCAGGAACAATATAGCTCAGTGAACTTTACACCTTGCATCACACACACCAGTCCGGTACACAAAGAACCAGCACTAACAAGAGTGCCCAAGGTTAGCAAGCAGCACTTGGGAGAGCCCAAGTTTCAACAAAGTTGGGAAGAGGGCCAGGTGTGGCACTGCAGTGTCTCCATGGTGAGGAAGAGTGGGAAAGGACACTTCCTACACACCAAGGCTCACAGTGACTCAAGGTTAATGCTTACTGCAAGTGTTTTCACAGACAGGTCCTGGGATTTTTAGCAGTTCTCCTCAGCAGTACTGAACACTGTGAACATGTTAAAACTTTACTGCCATTGCTGTTGGCTCCTTTAAGCTCCAAGACTTTACCCTGAGCATGCAACAGCATGACCCAACACAGAGAGAAGAGCCTAAAATCCTAGACAAAGAATGAAGGTCACAGATTCACTCCAAGGCTGGCCTGAGAATGAAGAATTAACTTCCACAAGTACTACAGACAGTTACACACCTTCCCTTGCAAGAGCTAGACACACTTTCCTGACCAAAAAGTATACATAACATAGCACTGCAGAAAGTTGTTGCTTTTCCCTTTCATCCTCTCCCCAAGGCACAACTGTTAGGTGTGGTTTGTCATCCCACTCCACGCACAAGGCACGCCACTGCTGCACTGTAAGGGCTGCAGAGGAATGTACAGACAGAGGGAAGACACAATGCCAACTGGCATTCACCTGGATTTCTTTTTTTTTTTTTTTTTGAGAAATACTTCAAAAGCAAATATTCCAACAGTTTTTCCGTTTAATGAAACTGTTTCTCTGCCTAGCTTCTTTCAGCCCCTGGGTGTGATTAAGTCTCTCCTCTCCCACCCCCCACCTTCCCGCATATTTTTTTACACTTAAATCATGACATGTCTAGTATTACTTTTACAAATTAATCTCCCTCTATGGATTGTCCCATAATGCTCTAAGGAGGCTCGCAGATTCCCCTGAGTCTTGTGAGAGCTCAGCCGAGAGGTTTTAACTCCTAGACAGATCAAAGAGGAAGTAAGGAGATAAAAAGAAACAGGGTCCTGCAGACTGACAGGTCAACCATCTCATCTCAACAAGAAAAAGCACGATTTACAGAAACATCAGGGAGACCATGAGGTTTGAAATTTGATGGAAATCTCCCATAAAGCACTGTGGTAGTCAGTTCAGTACTAATGATTACTGACTGACTCGTTTCACTGAATAGGAGGCCAATAATCTCATGTTATTTTTTAACTTATCTGAGTGGTACAAATCAGATGAGTTACAGATCAAACTTAGGGTACAAACTGCAGTGCTATGGAAATGTCACTCTAAAGAGCGACACAAGCCTTGCAGAAAAAGTAAGCCAGAAACTGTCTACCCATGCCCAATATTTTCCAGTGTCACAAATGTTACAATGCAGAGGGCTAAGTGCAAACATATGTATGAAGTTCTAAAACAGATTTGCCAAAAAGATTGGATTGCAAGCTTTTCTTCTAATCCTGCTCCTTCAAAAGCTCAACAGGCGTAAATGGCCAAATCATAACACAGGTATTAAATCCAAAACAAACTGAGGCCAACAGTGATATTGTATGCAGTAATTCAAGATAAGAATATATACAAGAGATATCTGAATTTATATACTAAATAAACCTTTTAATTATTTACAATGTTATACTCAATATAAAAATTACTTATATCCCCTATTTCTTCCACATCTTGACTTCCAGTTTGTTTTGTCAGAACATGTAAATTCTGGTCAAGAAGCACTGCACTACAGTGACTCCAATCACCTTACTTTCTAAGTAAAAAATCTGTTATTCAAACTGCTTTAGACTTTGCCTAAACGATGATTCAGTCAAAACAACGCAAGTTAAGGCCTGGCCTCACCAGTGAGGGAACCAAAATACCACTGCATTCTCCAATGCAGTTCAGAAAGTTTCAGAACTTTATAAAAACTTTATAAAAATCCATGCTAAGGATCTTAGTGTCTGGTCTTTCACAGTACAGACCTATTTATGGTCTAGAACCTTTTTATGTAACAAAACAAAATGCTACATCCATTCCTAGTTCACAAATAAGTATTATAGCTAACTAAAACATCATCTAAAATGACAAATATATTTGAAAATAATCCTTAAAATAATAACATCAAGTTATCAAATCCTATGTAACTGGATAGACAATATTCCTATTCCTCATTTAAATGATCTTGAACATCATTAAAATTTTTCAAAACCACTCAAATAATGTCATGCTTTTGGATGATACATATCTTTTATACGCTTATCATATGCAAAAAATCCAGTAATTAAAATAATGACATACTATGCTCTTGGAAAAAAACAATTTTCTACATTAAGAATCAGATCTACAGCCAGAAAGAGCTCCCATGTTCCAACTGAAACTACAACATTGAACATTTCTGAAATCTTAAAAAGGATAGTGAATAATGCACAGTGTGCTTTATCAGCTTGCTGAGGAATGCCAGTCTTTTAAAGCAATTGTTTATACTTGCTTACTAAATATGCACTTTATCATCTTGATCATACTTGGTGTGACATATCAGAATGAGCATTTGGCTAGGAGAATGAAGCTCAAAGTCTTGGTAGAAATGATGTTTTCTATGTACATTTTTTCCTTTTTTTCCTTTTTTTTTTTTTTTTTAATTTAAATCAGATCTACTACACAAGTCTAAAAAAACCACACTACTTACTTTCTGGGAGGACTATAAAGGGGAAAAAAGGTGGGGAAAGAAGGAAGAAAGTGAGAAGACTAGGTTCCAGAAGAAACACACAATTCCTAGAGGACACATAAACTTACTTCTCACACACTGAACACATATAACAGATCTTATACTCCAACACAAAGAAAAAAAACCTGTTTCAGATATAGTTAAGAATTTGAAGCACTAGGTATTTAAAAATACCAGAAAAAAAAGCATCCCTAAATCCCTAAATAAAGGGGAGTGAGGAGGGGTTTAAAATGCATAATAACCACCAGCCACATTTTTACACTTTTCCCTCTGTACATTATGATAAAAAACCCTCTTAGGAAAAAAAAAAAATGTCTTGCACACATGCACACATACAGAAGGTCACAAAAGCTATAAAGGAGATACTTAACACAGGTTCCTGAGCAGATGACAACCCATTAAACTTTCACCTTTAGGTAGTTATGTTATCTGATGCCTCTTTTATGATTTCTCCCATTTTTTTTAATTAAAATCTACAATGTGTTTAACAAGCAATTCTTCCATCAAACTTTGATGTGTTTTACTTATAAAGCAATGACAGTTTTCAGATCAGTCTCCTTAAAGTTCCAGAGAAACCATTTTCCACTCACTTGCTTTGAAAGCCATTAAAACAACTTGATGAAGAACAGCAGCAGGGGGCTAATAGAAGCCAAGGCTTAGTAACAATCTTTAGATTTTTCTCCTAAGACTTTCTCACAGACCCTCCTCACAAAGATCCTCAGGGCTTTTCATCCTCTCCTTTCTCTCCACCCCTAAAAAATCAGTTCAAAGTGACAGATACAACTCGTTCCAGGTTTTGCCATTTTCTTAATTTCACTTTTACCCCTCAATTTTGATAGACTCAACTGAAATCTGATTCCCATAGTGATGACCATCTCCTCATCATCCGTCCATTGAGACAAAAATAATGCACTAAAAGATTCAAGAAGTAACCTGGAAACATCCTCTAACCCGTCGTCTATTCTGAAGAGCACACTGATACAGAGAAATGTATTTGTTGCTTAAAAGTCATATATAACTGGAATTCAATTAATTTACTTAATTAGTGATTAATTATATACACTTCTACTTCTTTACTGAAGTATTTCTGAAATCTTCATGATGACAGTAACCCCAGAAGAGTTTAAATCTTGGGTGTAAACTAAAGAACTATGCAAGCCAACTGCAACTAGTCTTTAATCACTGCTTAAAAATGGCAAGTTCTTCCTGTATGGTTTCAAGAAAAACAGAAATCAAAGTTTTATAGAAAACAGAACTATTAGGATAGTACTTATGCTGATAAGAATCAGTAAAGCATACTTTTCTTTTCTGTATGTTTTGCTGTGCTTAACACCATTTTTTTAATTATTATGGCCACCTGAAGTACAGTTGTTGATCATTAACTTTGTAGATTTTATGGAACTCAGGAGTTCTATGGATGCTTCAATTGCTGTATTTAGGTGATGCCACTGCACTGAAAATACTACACATGACATTTCTCCAACATGAAGACCTACATAAGCTACTCAACCCAGACTTTGGATCAAATCCCTTATTCTTTTAGAAACCAGAGTGACAACTACACCACACATGGCTAGAAGCAAACAGGGACTAAAGGAGACCAGACACATGCCTCCTCATCTTGAGGACAGGGGCAGCACACAGGAGGGATCTGAGGTCAGGAAAGACAGATGGTGGGCATTCCCATTACAGCTAAGTCACCTCTTGTCCATGCAACATTAAGCTTTATGTTTTATAGTTGGTAACTTACAGTTTCTGTTTCTACTTTATTTTAGCAAGCTTGAATTTGTAAAATAAACTGGGAAAATACTTTGTGGAATAAACTTTTAGATGTCTGAGAACAAATCCTACTGATACTTTCTTAGAGCAATGCCAACAAACATACTTTCTGCATCTTCCTCCTCTGCTTATGCTACATTATTAAGATGTCAATATAAGATCTGGTTTTTTTTTTTTAAAAAAAAAAAGATATTTTCTTTAAGGAGTAAAAAAACCAAAAAAACCAAAACAAACCCAAACCACAAGAAACTCAGTCAGTGAACTAACACACACAAGCAAACATAAAAAAAGTTACTGCTGGCTTTCTGAGATAACTGTATCATGAATATTTGAAAAGGATCCATCAAGAATATTAACTAAAGATGTTTGAGAAGTACATAATAGTCTAAGGAACAGGAACAGCCATGTATAATTTTCTAGAAGCATCCATACAATCACTTTACAGAACTGAGAAAATGTGAGGCTGGAAGGACCTCACAAGATCACTCAGTACAACTCTCTTTTAACAGTGGGAGGAATAAACCTACATTATGTGGGTGCTATATAATACATGCCAGATACAGACCATGCATCTGAACATTATCCAGTCAGAACCATTCCATCATGCAAACTATTGTACCATTTGTGCAATTTTCAGTTTAAAACAAATACATGCAATATCACACGCACATTAGCACTGTAAGTGCTAAGAATTGTCCTGTAGTTCCTCACACACACTACTGTGGAATAAGCATTTAACTAAAATTACCATTAGCCTCATTCCTTTCTGTGTTAGTTTTCAAGTATCACTGTCTACTTCTCAAGGAGAGTAAATGCTTTTTTTTTTTCTTGTATTTTCTGTTTTCAGAGAAAGAACATCTCTCACCTTTAGGAGCTGAGCCTCATTTCCCTATAATGTATTCATCACCGCTCAGCACATCTGTCCCAGCAAATCCCATTTCCTGTTCTTTTCATGAGGCTCAGCAACCTGGAGCTTTAGTGATTGCCGCCACACTTTTCCCATGGCCTTCTCACCTCTCCCCCCCCCCACGCACCCCGCTCCCATTGTTTATCATCTGTTCTCCCCTGCTGCAAACTGCTGTCAGATGTTCACTTATCCCTAATCTTACTCACTGCCTTTGATATTCTTTCTAATCCAACAACCTGTCAACTGGGGCATCAGCCCATGTCCAGACCAGCTGCTCTGTCACAGGCCCTAAGATTCCCTCTCAGCTCCAAGAGGTATTTAAAGGATTTTGACACAGCAACCACAACGTGAAACAAATAATTAATGCTGTTTTGATCAGTGATCAGGGCTTTAGTGTGACATGAGCTGACCACTAAGAAAAACTGAGCTTTACTTTGTTTAAACTTAAGTAAACTTCGGCGTTCCTGTATTAACAAGATTTTGATCAATGTCTGAAGGACAATACCAAAAAGCTAAATTCTTTAACTTGGATTAGTTAAAAATTATGAAGAATAATTAATCTGAATGCAAGTCAGAGGGGCAGTTAGCTTTCTATGTCTGCTGTGTAAAGTGTGCTTATTTATGCAACACTGACTTGGGCAGAGTTTTCAAAGCACAGGAGCTGACCCCTGTGAGTTACAGCTGAAAATACAAATGCATTTTAAATATGGCAGCAGTTGAAGTAAAACTGCTACTTAAGATGCTTGTATTTTCAGGAAAACAGTAAGTATAGTTTCATCCCATACAGACATAGCATATAGTTTTAAAAAGTATTCCCATTTATTTTAAATGTCTAATTTCCATAATATCCTGGTTTGCTATGAACACTTGAAATCTTACAGTGCTCATCTGCTTTGAAACGTACAAAATACACATCATAGATGAAATTATTGTTCAGATCACAGATTTTTTTATACTGGAAAAAAGAAGTTTCTGCTATTGAAGCAAACATATTTATTTTGATCCAAACTGAAAAACAAATAATGTTTAGTTGTTGAAGAAAATGCATACTGTTTTATTTCTCATCTCTAACTGCAATTACTACAAAAGAGACACTATCAAACCCTTCAAAAAAGACAACTTTATACCCCACACTAGCAATATTTGGCACACAAAAAATACAATCAAATCTGAATGATGGATTTTATAACATGGTTTATTCACTTAGAAGCAAACCACTTTCATTCTTAGGGCCTGTCTACACCAGGACATTAAGAAAATGCATCTGAAATTAGTACCTTGATGAACTTGAATTCTGCTAGTTAAACTCCATTAAACCCCTGTGTGGACACAGTCATTCAGTTTAGTTTACTGCTCCCTTAGGGCACTCACTGAAAAGTTAACGTGGATTAAGGTAGGGTATGAATTCAAAGTGCAATCGTACTTTGAAAATGGTTTAACATAAACAGAACCAGACTCTTTGTTGTAGAATGAGACATGGAGTTAATCAGGAAAGTCCTGTGTAGACAAGCCCTTGCAGATGAGGCTACTGGAGTGGTGTTGTCAAAGCCAGTGGTTTTCAAACTCTTCATCTGCAGACCTGGAAACACCTTCCAGTGAAGCTGCAGACCTCAGGAACACATTAAAATCTCCTGTTAACTTATCTGCTTCTCTGACTTGACTCTTGTGGATGACCTACAAGCAGTCCCACTGTCCTCAATGAGCTGCACATTAGAAATTTTAAAATACTGGTTTAAGTTAACTACAACTTATGTACCTCCTCATAATACTCAGTCTTAACTTGATAGCTATTGCCCAATAACCCATGTAGCCCAGCCACTGATGATACTAAATTGAGATTTTAATATTCATTTATGCAAGTGTAGATGCATTTCAGCCCAGCACAAGGATGCTAGAAAAGATTCTTGCCAGAGCCTTATTCTTTCCAATAAGTGATGTTTGCTGTCTTAAGTTTGTTAAAATATATGACTGACCTAAAAATGTGAAGTTTTGTCACTGCCAACTACTTTTCATGTCTTTACTTCAAAGAACCCTACATTCACTTGTCAAAGCATGCTGGATATAGAAGTTAAAACTAACACAATGTAACATTCACTGAAACAAAAACAAGTACTGGTGCTCTTTTTAACCACTACTCTTACTAATTCCTCTCATTTACCCTTTTAGTAATTCATAAATGTTTCAACAAAAATAACTTGTACAGATTTCCAGAGTTGAATTCAAGGTATATGGCAGAGCCTGATGCAGATACATCTAGATTCCTTAATATGTTCTCTCAAACCTGTGCTCCAATTGCAAACACTGTTTTTCTCAAAGGAAATTACATTCTATCAGTATTTAACTCCTTAATGCTGTCACTGCAAAAATTTCACTTTTCTTTTCTTTACCCATATAAAAGAATTATGCTACACTTCAGCCATAACTCCTGGTTAACACAGCAGCAGTCAGATCAAAAATCTGTCTCATCCAGGACCAAACTTCTGACAGAAGCCAAAATGCCTAAGGAAGAATATATTGTTAAAATACTCCCTTCCTTCTGCAATTTGCAGCTCAGGGACTTCCTGAGCTAGAAGCAGTCTATTTGCATGTAAGATGAATACTATATACTGACATAACAGACTTGACAAGCTGAGGAAAATGAGACAAATTCTGCAGCAAAAATGGCATCTCCTTTTATTATGCTACTGCTTTGAAAAAATGAACTGCAAATAAACGTGTTATGCAGTAGCATATTTCCTACTAGTGGAGCCTTTTGAAGATTCAAGAGAAGACTTACTTGTTTGAACAGGTAATTTAAGAATCTGTTTACTCCCTCAACAGCATAATTTTTAACTGTCAAAATAGAAAAGAATGTTTTCTGTTTATAAAAAAGCAGATGGAAGTTTCAGAGAATCTTTCAGGCAGCTGGGCACATTCACGTTGCTATTAACATATTTAAAAAATTCTGAATATAAAATCAGGTTGTTAATATTAGTGTAATACTGCACCATTTTGCTGTTTTCATCTTCAAAATTTTCATGACATTAATGATACAGACCTCACTTCTCTGCATGTATACACAGAAGCAGAGTTTTAATCTTCATGGTATCTCCAAGACAGGGGAGTTATAAGGCACAGAAACAAGAGTGGTTGCTCACGGTCACAAAAGAAACCAGTAAGTAAATCTTCATTGATGAATTGTGCACTATTCCTGAAGTACATTTTCCACCAACCATACAGCTCATGATGTGCTAAGATCTGCAAGTCTTGAAAATTACTTTAAAATTCCTGCAAAAAACGAAAGGGCTTATAATTAAATTCCCTTAACACTGAGTGAAAACATCATTCATTAAAATGAATTTGAAGGAAGCATTTTATATGTTTAACTTCAAAATGAATGATTGCAAACATTAAATCAATAGAAGAAATGTGATGCTCTGGCACTGGACTTCTTTGAAGTGCAGTAGGAATGTGAAGAAGAAAATAGTTCCAATTTACCACTATTGACTGAATGGCTCCATTGACATGCACAGTTTTTAAGGCTTATCCCACACCACTGAAATAGATGCCCACTCACCATTCCAGACTGGAAATACAAATTCACTCACCAACACAGTGGGAAAATTACTGAAGGCTGGTATCACTTTAGTAGCTAACTTCTAAAAGTTCCTGGGCAGAATGCACACATGGATTTATACAATGTGAGGAAACAGTGGCAAGAGCTCCCTTGCCAGAACAACTTTCAAAAACAAAGCTATAGTAGTCTGAGCTAGATCTACAAAGGCTTTGAAATGTGAGCTCTGGGTAAGTTTCTGTAACAGCCTAAGATATTATTCCCTTACCCAGATGCTTTGCCCCATATGATGCTCTGCATTCCCTTGAAAGAGACTGTCCCCAGCATACAGAGCACCAAAAAGAATATGCAAAGGCACTTCACTTAGCCCTATGCAAAGCTCAGTCATTTAGCTTCAAGGGCTAATGGAGATGGGTTTGAACTGGAACAGCAGAGGAAGAGCTGCAACAAAACTACTTTGCTTTCTGATGATTCTCAGATGGAAGTAACTGCTACCATGGGGACAAACAACTGCATATAGTAACTTCTTAGAATTACTGCAGCACAATTCATAAACACTGTCTGCAGAAGCACTGGGTCCAAACCCAACAGGAGAATGACTGAAATCCTGGCTCAGGTGCTGATTAAGAAGACTATGTTGAATCCAATTCCCATTTGGTTAATTAACCCTGCCCAAATTCCTGACAACTCTGCTCAACTGTTACTACTGGGAGCCTAATTGATGACTTAGTCTCAGCAAAACTCTTAAACTTCGTATTTTGTCTGTCTAACATATAGTCCAGTACCTGATTAACATACACAAAGCTGAAGATTTACCTACAAATGTGTTTCCCAGAAATGAGCACACTCTCCTGTGATGTGGGAAGTAATACTAATTGAAGGAAGATCTTGCAGTCTGACTCTACCACATCCCAGGGAAATGCCCTAGCCCTTGGGCATTCAGTTAATCTCTCATTAGCCATCCCTCTGGTCTCTTGAATACATTATTTATGAAAAGCAGAAAAACTTCAATAGGAAAAAGTGAAAAGAGATTTACCATGGAGTTCTGGTAAGGAAGCCAATTCTTCAGGAGGTGATATATATTTAAAAAAACAAAAAAGCCACTTTAGAGAACAAATCATTTTGCACGCTGGAGACAAGTACACATTATAACTAGCCAGATGCTATCTGATGGTAGATGAATGAATTCTCTTCTTTCAGTACCATGCAGAACCATAATACCTAAACCAGATTCCTCCTGACAAAATGAAGAGGGCATTCACCAGGCTATGTGAGGTACCTTGTCCAACTTTCACCCTCCAGCCACCACACTTGATGTAACACGGTTTACTTGACTGAGGGCCACAACTTGAGGAAAGGGTTGACAGCTGAAATCCCAAGTAGAAAGAATCAATGATGAAACATACACATTCATGTTGAAATGTCTACAAATCAATGCTGCAACTTCAGTGTTTATGAATGCTCAGAAATAACCTTAACATCGCGAGTATGTAAGAAGTGTTTCAATTTTCTGCTTGTTCAGAGAAGCACTAGTTACAAAAAAACCACAACAAACTAGTAAAATAATAAACTTGTTCTAGATACATCCTTATACAGAGAAGTTAAGTTGAAATATCAATGCCTGTTTTAGGAACACATCTGCTTGAAAATAGATTTCCAAATCTCAGACTTCAAGGCCTAAATTATTCTTCATCAATATGATATAACACAAAAATATGCATCAATCTTCAAATCACTATGAATTACAGGAGACATGTTATAGCTTCACAAAACGTATCTGTAAGACCTAACCTTCTACTTCCAGCATTATACCAATACTGCACAAAGGAAATACCCAAACTAGATTCAGTTTTAAAAGTGCTACAAATGCAATTATTGAAATTTTCCTCATTTAACTTGTTCTGTTATTCAGAAAGACTTTTTATAAGTTAAATTCAGCAAGCAGGTCCAGTAATTCATGGGGAGAGAAACTAATTTTACTCTAGGATAAAGCACCAATTAAAAGCAAAGTTCCTTTTCCAACAAGGTGAATTAAAAAAAAGTTGGACAAATCAAAGATTTACCTAACATAAAACCATTAAGATAAAAGGCCAAATTTTGGAAGCAATTATCAGTTTTGATGTCAGACACCTAACTCCCTTAAATTTAAGACACTTAAGTGTTTAGGTATTTAATGGGGTTTCAGCAGGCCTAAGTGCCTTTAAACAATTAGTCAAATGCCTAAAAATAGTTAGCATTTCCTCTGGCTAGTAAGTCAGTTTTAAAAGGCAAAATGTGCTTTTAATAATTGTGGGGCCTGTCTCCCAGGTCAGGTGCTGACAGCTGTGCACTCGTTGAGCTTATGCTTTCAGTAGACTGGACCCAAGCCAGCTTCTGTACAGATGCCATACAAACTACATTTTCACGTTCATTTCAAGACAGTGCTGTGGCCAAGAGAAACATTCTCTGCCCTCAACCACCCCCCAAATGCTCATCCCTAACCACCACATTACCACCTCCCCTTTGCCAGCATAAGCATTTGAATTGAATCAAGACAACTTACTTAAAAATTTTTATTTTTTTTTTTACAGATTAGGTTTGACCTGTACCAGATCCCTTATCCATCTCACTATGTTGCTGCACAAACACTTGTGCAAGAAAGGAGAGGAAGCAGCAGAAGGGGCATTTCTACTTTTCATGGCAATGCTGGTCTCCATTGAAGCACAGCATGTGACCAAACACATTCATCCTTATTTCTTCTTTACCATAGTCATCACAGTTAGGGCACTTGCATTCAATTAAATATAATTTTGCAATACTGCATGGTACATTTTAATTAAATCTCGTTTTTCATGTAAATAGAGAATGACTCATAAATGAAAATAAAATTAAGAAGCCTTGTCACTTATAAACTGAGTCAGCAAAAATTCAGAACATGAAAGAATGTTCTCCAGGTCTTCTGAAGGCAAGTAATTCTCTAAAAAGCAAATAATTAGTTCAGTGTAGATGTGTTCACAAATCAAAATGTTTTATCTCCATCAATGAGAAGAGAGTTTTCTTTAGGAAAATCATGTACAAAATGTATTTTTAAAGAGTTTAAAAACTAAATTCAATCAGCTTTGATGAAACCTACTGGACCACTTGCTTGCCCATTTCTGTATGTTATCTCCCTGTTGGACCAAACCACACCTCCTCCATATACATTTCCTCTTCTGCCTTTTCCACTGATGTGTTTAGGGTGAAAGCAAAGAAGGAGTGAAAGAAGATGTGGTCTGCAGCGTTCACTTCTAAGTCTGCTCACTTCCCCCCCTCTACACCTGGGTCAGAACTCAACTCTGGACCAGCGGTGCCAGCCAGAACCACCGGCGCTGGGCATGACCCCGCTTCCAGAAAACGTCGGAAGGAACTTTGCGCCACGGGAAGCGACTTTTCGTTTCACACCTTGCATTCCTGCCGCTGTTGGAGGTATCAGGGAACGCAGTGAAAGGTGACTCATACTGATGTAATTACTGATACAAGGAAAGGGATTTCCTTCCCCGCTTCCCATGTGCCTCGCAGCGCTGCACCGCCTCGATGCCAGGAACAATCTCCTGCCCTAAAGGTTGGCCGGCAAAGAGGCCTTCATCTGCAAGCTACCAGCAGCAAAGCATGGCCCAAGAGTTGCCCTGCTCAAAGGGGAACTAAAATAACACAGGAAGGAGACACCCCCATCCCCCTGTGAGGTATCGGGCACCTGGAGGCGTGGTGTTACCATGGAGGAGCTGGAGTTGGTGGCACACCCCAAAGCAGTGCCCTCCAGAGGCACCGATCTTGCGGGCTGCCTTCACTGTACACTCAGAGCCCCACCAGACCCCGCCGGCCACGGAGAGATGCGGCGTGGGGCAGAAAAGGGGCAGAGCAGCCTCCAGAGGGGAGGTTCCGAGCGGGGCGGGAGGCGCCATGAGGCTGAGGCGCACGATCCGCCGGCGACACCGCTAGTGTCCCAAAATGGCGGAAGAGGAGGGGTGACAGGGAACCAGAGGGGCCCGTGGGACAGCCGCCTCTCCTCCTACGCCCTGCCGCCCCTCCACACCGCGACCAGGCGGGGGAGAGAGCCCACCGGCCGGTCGAGGCGGAGGGAAAGGGGCGAGGGAACGGGACGGCCCGGCCCGGCTATGCTTGAAAGGGGCTGAGCGGGCGCCGAGGGGCGAGCTGCCGGCGCCACTCACCTGCCGGTAACAGAGGCGGAAAGGCCGTAGGTAGAGGGATGAGGTGCAGGGCTTGAGCGCCAGCTCCTCGATGGCCTCCATCTCTGCCGGGGGTAGCGACCCGCAGGAGCTGAAGGAGGAGGAGAAGGAGGAAGGGGCGAGGCGTGCGCAGACGCTGGCGGCAGGGCCGAGGGCGGCGGGCAGGGCAGAGCCGAGCCGGGTCCAGGACAAGGGGCGGCCCAGTTACGCGCAGGATCCGCGGCCGTCTCCGCGGGCGGCTGCCGGCTGCAGGGCAGGACCGCGGCCCCAGCGCGGAACGGAGCCCGGCAGCTGCCTCCCTGTCAGTCTGGGCCCGCAGAGGTGGGACAGGACGGGGCTGCGGCGCCCTCCGGTCCCCTTCCCTCTGAGATGAGCCGAAATGCAGGGTTTCACTCCCAAATCAGGGACGCGGCAGCAGCACAGAGGGGCCTTGCCACCTTTACTCCTCAAAAACGCCCAAGTGCTGAATTTTGCCACTGGTCCCGCTGGACGTACGTGAAACTTCTTAAAATTAGGTCTTCGCTGCTAAAAGCAGAGTCCTGCGGGCTGTGTGCTCTGTGCGTGGCAGAGCGGGAGCTGTGGTGTGGGAAATGCAGGTACAGAGCTCACAATTTGTCGTCGTCATTATCACTGATCAGAGCTCACTTTCCATGCAGATGTCCCATTGTACAGATGTTCTAGTTCCCATATAAATCAAGGTGTTTGTTTTGTGGTTTTTTTGTTTTGTTTTGTTTTTGTTTTTTTGCTAGTATAATTCTCTGCACTGAGAATAATCTGAAATTTCTTCGATCTCTCTCTTTTTTTTTTCCTCTTCTAATCTATTTTCACCGCATCACTAAGGAAGTTTATTGCCTTGTCATGTGGTAGGTGGAACCTTAGCACTACAGCTAAAAGAACAAATCCAGCAATTGAAAACTCACTAGGAAGTAAATGAGGCAGCATTTGCACAGCAGAATGCTTACCATCAGTTCTGGTAATGCAAGTGACAAAAAAAAATGTTTGGTGGGACTGAAAAATGCGGTTTTAGAAGTATATTTGCAAAACTATTATAACAAGTAGGCAACTAAATACTTTATTTGGAGACTTTGAAAATATTTGTGTAACATTTTTCTGTCATTGGGTATGCCCCTCTATTTTTGGTTTTTTTCAGAATGATCTTGAGGTCATCCAGAGTGCCTGGGAACTTAAGCTATATTTTTCTATTAAATTATTTCATTCTTCCAAGTCCAATTTAAGTATAAACACAGTTTCCATGCCCAGCAAGTTTACAGTATCTCTGTTTGCTTATGTTAAAAGTTACTGGGTACCCAGATCGGTTCAACCAGTTAGATTGCCCTCTTCAATAAACATTCTGACACCACTTTAAGGTTTTGAGTGTGTGGGTGTTTTGGGGAACATGTCATAGCGTGTGATGGATTGGTTATTTCATTATTGGTCTGAGGTGGGAAGCTTTTGGGGTTGTGATGTGTCACAGACCTGATCTCGATAATGTACCTGAGACACTTGAGCTCAGCATCACAGGAAAGCACATTCTCGAGTGTTAAAATTGCAATTGAAATTTGTAGACTTCTTTGTTATAAAACGTTCTTTGAGAATATGCTAGCTGAACTAAGGATTTAACAAGCTAAGATTGAGGAGCTGCCTTGGAGTTACAGTTTTACAGGTGAAACCCATAAAATAACTCAGAATAATATGTCCTGCACAGTGGGACTAGAGTTGAGATGCTGGACTTGAATTTCCTTCATTAAGACCTTAGATACCAAGTGCAGCCAGAAGCTTTGCCTTTGCTAGTCTGGAACACTCCTGCAGAGAAAATGCTGTTCAGTTCCTGCTTGCTCAATACATACTTGGCCAATAATGAAGGGGAATAACTTACTTATGAGTTACTGTGAGTTGCACACCTGCTTTCTTGTTCCCTTGCAATACATCTGTAGCTTGGCTATGCTGACCCGGCTTGTAAAACTTTGTGGTTGTAATTAGCACTACTCCATACAGTATCATTTCTGTCTCTATGATACTGTCCCTAAATCATCCGCTCCCAAAATTCTAACATCCTGGGTAACTCCATCATCACAGTTTCTTTGTGGAGCACAGGCCACATTTGTCATTGGGTTCTTAATTGAAATAGCTGCCAATGGTGTGCTTCAATAACCCAACTGCCTTGTGCCACCCCACCTTGCTGTGTGTTACTCTGAATTTGACTCTTTCCAGAACAGGAAGGTGTCAGAATGACAGATTACCTTTCATTACATTAAACAGACATCCCTTTATCTTCTTTAGAAGTGGCTTCTATATTCTATGTTATTTTCTTGTCTTTAAAAATAAAAGAAGATTGTGAATGTTGTCCTGAGTGGTTTCTTCACAGGATTTTTAGTGTTCTGGAGCTGCTGATTTGCTGCTGGAAGATACTAAACATACTAAAGATATTAAAATCTGGATGTTTTGCCATCATAGGTTCTAATGGGTCAGAGAACTGTTTGTATAACAGTGTGATCAACAGCCTAATAAAATCCATGAGTAAGTTTGTTTCTTTCCTGGACAGAAAGATGAGCAGGGTAGGTCAATAGGCAGAGAGGAAGACAGAAACTGAAGAGTCTTAGGGAAAGATTTACTAGTTTTTCTTAAAGAAAATTAAATGTTAACGTTAGTGTTAAAAGTAATTTTTTTCCACAGGGTACGGTTCTTTGTTTAACAGGCTTCTCTTTCCGTCAGTGCAGTATTTGCTCTCTGTTACTTTGTGAATAACCAACTTTTATTACCAGCAAAATACCCAAATAATTTTTTGTTGTTCTTCTTAAAAATCTCCATGAACTTGGAAGTTCCTGCCGACAGGGTCCTTCTCTTCCCCTTAGACACAGGCAGACACAGAGTTCTTGGGCATGTACTTTGCATAGGGTCAGGTTGCATCCTCATTAGCAGTTTGTTTTATTGCTGTTTTCTTTGGAACACAACAAGGAATGTTTTGGGGTGGCTCTGGGAGCCCAGCACACCTTCTGTCCTCCTCCAGCTTTGAAGGGTGTGGGTGTGCAGGGAGCCAGGACAGTCCTTTGCCACCTGCCCTGGCAGCAGCCCCGCTGTTTACCGTGGGTGGGCACCCAGGAATATCCCTTACAGTACTTTCCTCTTCCTGCTAGAGCTTAGCAAAGTGCCTCAGCTGCTGGGTTTATTAATTCACAGTTCAGCAGCACGTTTTCCATAGTGAATTTTGCAGGTGTGCATTTCCGTAGTTGCTTTTAAATTGAGTCAATCCTTAGCAGTCTCACTTGGCTCTTCAGCATGTCATTCCTCATTGAACAGAAAACATGGAATCCTGAGCTTCCCTTATCTCCAGTGGGCTCCTTGGCACACTGCAGAGTAACATTACTTTCATACGCTTCTTTTTGAGTGAGTCTTGTGAGTACTGTAGTTACAGAGATACTGAGAGTACAAAAGCATCTGCAACAAGAGGCATGCTGACTTGCAGTTCACAGCTTTCATTTTTTTTAAACTGACTTCTAACCCTCACGGTTGCAGAAAAAAAATATCCAGATGTGAACTATACCAAACTTATGGCTGTGAGCTGGTAAGCACAAGTCCTGTGCAAAGATGATGCCACATATGAGGTAGAATATATGATGTTGGGATAGTAGATAAGCGGAATCCTTGGCTCTGGACAGAAGTAAGGAAGGCAGCTGCGAAAACCAGGGGGTGCCAGATGATCCAGGGTCCATCTGCATGCCCAGTTCAGCCCCATCCAGCAGCAAGCTGGAATGCTTTCAGAACCATTATCTTCTATTTAGAAACTATTTGCAGAACTTCATTTTCCTCAACTCCCTGGGCCATGTGCGTTTTTCATTAAGGTCATGTAAGAGTATCAGGAAGGTCGGACACCTGTGCCATAAATTCTTAGTGAGAAAGATGGATCTAACTGCCCAAAATCCAGTATATTTTGTAATCTCTTGTTGGGAATCTTTGCAGCTGACAGAATGAAATCTTGTCCTCTTTTTGAGGCCCAGTTTTGCATTGCCACAGAGACCTTGGCTGTGAGTGCCCTTCTGGGGATAGATACAGGTTCTTTACTTAAAGAAATGGATCTTGTGAAGTTTGCCCTCTAAAGTTTACCCCTTAGGCTCCTGCAGAAAAGCAAGCCTGAAGCTGCCAATATCTAGTTTTTAATAATTATTTAGTTCTGGGGCATAACCACCCTGGTTACATTTATGAAAGTCAGAAATCGTGCTTATACAATTCTGACATTTGAAGTAGAGCCCTAGAGAAATTAATTTGTATTTTGGTGGTTATATTTCTGAGATATTGCTTTCTTTTTTTTTCTTTTTTTTTTTTTAACAATTTGCATTTTATTACAAAATACAAACTTAGAGGTCCATGCTGCAGTACATAATGTTATGTTCCAATGATTTTATTCACCATCAGTTGGTTCAGAGTTGCTTTAATTACATGAATAGCCTCAGTCTGAAGAATTCAGAGTAATTATTCTTGTATGACTATACAGAACTTGGTTCATAAGGACTGACAGAGTAAGCAAAATGGGAATGTTGTGTAGTGTTGCTGATGTGCAGTGCTCCAAGTTGGAGGAATATTTCTTAGATATTTCTCTTAGATATTTTCATTAGCACCTCCCTGTTTTCAGAAAACCAAAATGTGTCTCTTTTAATGAGAAAGGAACATCTTGATCTTTACTTTACAAAGTCAAAATGCTTTATTGTTGCTGTAGTGAAAAACTCACCTGTTTCTAGTAGAATGGTATGATTTCCCAGAAGAGATGAAATTTATCTGTCTTGTGAAATTAAGGGCTGATATAAAGCTCTTTTTTTTTTTTTAGTGCATATGATCATTAAAATCCTTGTACTAAATATGGTAAGAAAAAAAGTAATTGAAATATATTCAGTACAGATATGGGTATCATGACATGTAAAATTGATCTCTAAAAATAGTAGAGGAAAAAAGCTCTTCAGTATAAATACATAACTAATAGGTCAATTAGACAATTCATAAGATACTCGTAATGTGACAAGTTGCAATATGGTATAAAGTGGTGAGAGGAAGGTGAGAACATGTAAAGTAAATTCTGATTTCTAGCTTTTCATCTAGGGGAAGAACGAACACATAGTCTGTGAAAAAAACCCCAAACAATATGCACGAAAAATTTAGATACTTTTAAATAATTTTAATTACTATCGAACAAATGTTGCCTACAGCTAAAAGAGTGAAAATTGTTAGAG
Source organism: Calypte anna (assembly GCF_003957555.1). NCBI lineage: Eukaryota > Metazoa > Chordata > Aves > Apodiformes > Trochilidae > Calypte > Calypte anna. The sequence continues at coordinate 35,485,815 of NC_044251.1, forward strand.
GCAAGACTTTGATATTTCAATAGGCTCTTCTCTAATGAGGGAAAAAAGAAAATTATAACACCTTCTTGTTTGTATTATAGTACCATGTACAGCTAAAGTCTGGCTCTCATTATGCTAGAAACTGTTCCAATACAGGTAGAAAAATGGTGTCTTTCCCAGAAGAGCTGCAAACTGATTCATACAAAGGAGCAAACAAGACTAAATTACAGTAACAAGCAGCAGCTGAAGGAGAGTAAAAGAAAAAGAAGAATCTGCGCTTTTTTTGCCCCGTATGTATTTAACAGAGCTGGAATGAGAAAAGCATTTTGATTTCTCAGGGAACCTGGATGTTCCAACACTTTGAAGCTGTCTGTAAAGAGGACTGGAGCCTGGGTTATTGTATGCTTGAGTGTTGGCCGTGGCTCCAGCCATGACCCTGCTATCTCTGAGCTCTCCAGTCACTGTGACACTGAGCTATACCTGGTAGCCTGCCCTGGACTACAGGCAAGATAATCCCAAGGGTCCTTAATCTTCAGGCAGTTTGCCCAGCAAGATTTGTTGAAGCTGTGGGAGCTGGACGCCCTGGTCCTCAGGAGGCTACCAGCTGGGCTGCTCTGAAGCTGAGGCTGGCACATATCCAGTGGAAGATTGCCTGTTTTCCGAAGGAATTTAATTGAATACTTGTCTGTGTGAAATGTTTCTGTTCTGTAAATTGAGACATTCCAAAGAAAAAAAGATTGTTAGAGGGCTCTTTTCCACCAGATGCAGGGAGCAGGTACCTGGCGTCTGTTTTGATATATTTAAATATAAATGGATGTATAGGTGATTTATGAGATTGAAAGATAAGGAAACACAATTGGCCATTTTTCTACTTCTTCATTAGGTGTCCCATATTATTTTCATACTTAGTTGTATTGCAGTAGAGCTCAGGAATCCAGAACTTTATTGGGCTCATCAGAATCAAAACACAGAACAAAACAGCCAAAATGCTTTTGTGAGATTTTTGTGGTTAGAATTGAGTTGGAGGAGAGCTCTGGGGAAGGACAGGGTAAGCTCTCCACAACCTAATTCAAGGGGGTGTAACTTCCCATCAAAGAGCATGTGTGATTGAAGGTCAGCAAGGAGATCAGAGCCTGGGAGCACTATTGGGGTGTGGGATATGGGCTGGAGATAACAGGGCAGCAGGAGAAGAGAGTGGAAGAGAGTTGAAGAGAGGAAGCAGTATAGGGGTCAGACTGGCTGAGTTGAGACTGATAAGTAACTGTTGTTGGGACCTCACTGGAAAGCTAGAGATTGGAAGCTGGGAATCCATAAGAATCAAAGTTTTGAAAACTAAAATCCTAGGCACTTAAGACATAGGAAATGGCATAGAGTCATAGAATGGCTAGGGTTGGAAAGGACAAGAAAAAACATCTAGTTCTAACCTCCCTGTCATGGGCAGGGACACCTCCCACTAGACCAGGTTTCTCAAGGCCCCATCTAACCTGGCCTTTAACACTTCCAGGGTTGGGGGAAGCCACAACTTTGCTGGGCAACCTGTGCCAGTGTCTCACCACCCTCACAGGAAAGAATTTTTTCCTGATGTCTAATGTAACTCCCATCTTCATGTTTTAAACTACTATCACTTTCCTTCTCACTACACACCCATGCATGAAGTCCTGTCCCAGATTTCTTGTAGTCCTCCTTCAGATACTGGAAAGCCCCTATAGGGTCACTTTGGAGCATTCTCTTCTCCAGGCTGAAAAACCCCAACTTCCTCAGCCTATCTTCACAGGGGAGGTGCTCCAGCCCTCTGATCATTTTTGTCAATGCCAACAGTTTTGAAAGTCTGAACTTTTGAATGCTTGACTTTGAAACCCTGACAATTTTTACTTTATTTTATTTAAATAAATGTTCCACATATTTAGATGTTTCCAATTCTCTTGGTACAGTTTAGCAAAAGAAAAACAATACACTGGCAGCACAAAAGTCAACCGTTCCCTCCCTTTCCTATTTGTGAGCCATCTTACTGGATTTATTATTCTGCACTGTGTTCTTGGAGGCTGCAGAGGAGGTTACCAGAGCATTTCATTTGAAGATTTGGGCATTAGTATGCTCCTAGTAAAACTGAGTCCAGGGCTATCCACCCCTTATCTTTGTCAATCTCCTGGAGCAGCTTATTTGCACTTGACTTCTGTAATGCTCCCTCTCTTGATGCCTCCTCCTTGCCTGCAACCATTAGAAGCACTAGAAAGCTTGCAGTATGGAAGAAGTTTAGTTCTGTTTAGTTTTGATAGGTGTCTGGACCAAAGGCTGCCTGCTTGTGTGTAAGGAGGTTCCACCTCAGCTGAAAAGATGGGCAAGGCATGGGGCATTAGGATTTGAAGCTGATTCTTGCTGTGCAAGGAGGAATCATTGCTCCTAAGTTAATAGGGAGCTATTCACTACATCCCTTTTTTGCTTAGACTAGACCTGAGAGTCCCAATAACTAAGGCTGTGAGACAAAAATGCCTTCCTTCATCAAGATCAGGGATTATGCATTGTGTTAATCACAGTGCTCTGCAATAGCTACTCCAGTTTTCTGCTTGGTATTTTAAAGATATACAATACATGTATGCTAATATATCTGCATGAGAGACTGTCATGACTCAGAGCCAGTCTTTGGCAGAAACAATAGACCAGACTCACAAACAGGTGGTTCTCATCACTGGATGCATAATGCTGGATGTATGCATTTTAGCCTCCTGCCCAATGCCCTGAGCTGGTAGAGAATGCAGTATTTTCTGGACATAGCTGTAGATGCATTTGCTGGAGAAGGTAACTAAGTGTTTTCTCCTTCGAGGCATCCTGCTTGGTACCTGTATAAATATCTCTAGGCAGTTAGGCAAACCAATAACTTATAATCTGCCTTTGCTAAGGACAACATTACTATTTTGTGTATGTTAGAAAGAAAAATAGATTTTGAGTGAATGTGGATGTTCTGTTCTTCATTCATGTGTGACCAAATTCTAATCTCTTTCAGTCTGCCATAAATCCAATATAACCAACTGAAGTCAGTACAGTTCCTGGGGATTTGTGCTCCTGTAAATGAGAACAGAATGGAGTTTTTTTTCCTGCCTCTCTCTCTTGTAATAGAAGAAAAGCTGGAATGTCAGCCTGCTTTTACTGCTTTGCTTTACTCACGTTGTCATAAAATGGACATAATTTAAACCTTCTTTATTTTTTTAGATTTGGAATATAACAGCAGAGCCTTGATGGTTTCTTATTTTACAGGAATATAAACATTAAAAGTAATTTTTCTTTTACACATGAATTAGGAAGCATAATTTACTTGAAAGGACCCTATTATATACTCAGTACTCTATTTGTTTATCTAATTGAATAGAAGAGCATTTACTGCAGCTTCAAAGATAGGCCAATAAACATTTGTCTTTGTATTGTGGCAGCAATGTTTGACAATTGGATTGGGCAACACCCGTTTTAACTTAGGTTTATTTTACAGTATTGATTAAGTAAAACTCTGAGTACACTTTCATTCCCTTGCTTGCACTATTGCTGGAAGTTGGATATTTGGCAAAAGGTGCCAAAAGCCTTTCTTTTAAGTTGCTTGTGCTACTGTCATTGTCCCTGTTCCCAACAGCACCAGCTCGCCTCACAGCTTTACCTTTTGCTTCACATATCTCTGGATACATTCTGTGTGCAAAAAGACAGAGAGAAACGAGCAGGAGGATTTTTAATGTACCCACATGTAGAATTTCTGTTAAAATCAAGAGAAAAGCAGCAGAAAATAAACTGCACCCTTCCCTTTCATGTGCCATGCTCGTACCAGAACATCTGTCCATCCACTCTGACTACTTCAAATTGAGGAACACCTTGTTCATCAGACTGCTTAGAAAACTTTTGTTAATTCAGTCAGCTAGATGATTCTGTTAAAATTCTTAGACATTAAAATATTTAACCTGGGGTTTTGTTTGTTTTGGGTTTTATATTTGTTTGGTTTTGTTGGGTTTTTGGGTTTTTTTTTTTTCCTAAATAAGTGACATTCTAGATTATGCTGCCTATATCAAATAGCTCCTGGAACATCCCTTCTAATCAGTTCCTGTTGGGAGCAGGAGCATCCCACTACTTCTGAAGCTGTGCCAGTGCCTGTAGTGCATGGGGACTACAGATGAGATCTTTGTTACAGAAGCATGAGATCAATTCCCCATTCCTGGCCATCTAGTAAATGCATTCCTGACTGAATGTTACATCGTTTTTATTTTCCTGGGACAGCATTGCACTTTGTCTCCTCACTGAAAGAGCTACGTTCATTAGATACAGGAAGTCCTGCTAAACATCCATAACGTTACACAAACAGCTGCTGGTAGATCTTTGAATGCCCAATGACCAGGGGAGAGTTTGCAAGAGATTTGGTTGTTCTTTGCTTTGATTGTTTTCTTCAGCATACTTCAAAATCTGAACTTCTGTGGAAAAAAAAAAAAAAAGGCAATATATCCTTAAGGTTGTGGAGGAAACTTTTAAAACATGCACCAATGGAAATCAATACAGTAGTCATTCAAGACAGATATGCTGAGAAGCACTCTGAAGTCTGGATTAAAAGAAAAAAACTGCAAAGCATTCATGCAGTTTAGATATCATCAATTCAGTGCAGGGAATCTGCAGGTCTGCGGTGAGCCCTGTCCCATTTTACATTTGGTGATATATTCAGTTTTCCTTGTGGCTCAAGAGTAACTCAATTTTCTCTCCTGTTGATTTGTATTCCCTCTGTTTTATATGGACAAATCCCATTACTTCCTTTAGCAGTGCACATGGGTAGCTGACTCAGTAATGGAGCTGACCAGAAAAAAAAAAAAAAAAAGAGATTTCCAATCTATGTAAAGTAACTTTGTGTTTCTCTACTTGTTTTGTGTACTTTCCAAACAGGGGCAACAGACTGCTAAACAGAAACTGTTTTAAAAGCCCAGGGTAGAAGAAAAACATTTTCTCACACATGCAAAAAAAAAGAGAAAAGATCATGACTAATGACAGATAACGTGTTTGAGTTCAACTGTTTTGATCACCATCTCTGTGGGTGAGATTTAGCAGGTTTTCCACAGAACTTCTCAAGAATGATCCATTGTTTGTGTCACCAGGAGTGACACAATCCACTGTGTCACTGTGGATTTTGCCTGCTCCAATCCAGCCTGTGGGACAAACCTGCTGCTGTCACAGTGTTCCTGCATTTGGCTGAGGAAAATGAATCCTTACATTCTGCTGGATGTCACCTCTGAAATGGTAAAGCACTATGACAGTCATTCCATCTGATGGGTGTAGATGTTTACACACTGTACCTTGCAACACCCAAAGATGCCTGACAGCTCTGTATTGTTGATGCTGCTAGTATTGCATGTTCAAGACTATACATGGTGCTATTTAGTTCAGTAGTAGTAATTAGTTGGCCAGTAGAATAAACAAAGTAGGGTGGTGTTTTTGTTTGTTTTTTGTTTTTTGTTTTTTTTTTAAATGAGGCCTAATCCATTCATTAATAGCTTTGGGACAAAGATTGAATCCTGTGCTTGTCACCAGTCAATTCTCCTGTCAAGGTACACATTGTCCAGTATATGTTTTGCTAGATATTACTTCAAGATCCTTACAACAGTAATGCTTTCAGTAATGCCCACCATATTATATCCACCAGTTCAGTTCAGTTCCCAGCTTCCACTCACAAAAAAATACTCACACAGTATTTTTCTGTGCTACGTTTTTGCACAATGCACTTGTATAGGGAGATGCTGCATTGATTGTGATACCCAGAATTAGTGGTAGGAAGCTACAGGGCGACAAGTTTAAATGAGAAACAAGACATCTGTTTCTGACAGAGTGGAACATTCACCACCAGAACACAAGTTCCAGGAGAAACCTCCTCCTGGTAGCTCATGGTTAATACCATATTTTTTTGAAGTTTGTGGACAAGTTTGTGGACAGATTCCACCAAGTGTCAGTCACTGTGGGCTGTGTGACACAAAGTGAGGAGAAGTGCAAGGCAGAAAACACGTTGGCTCTGGTCCAGCACTACCTCCCTCCTGTCTCGTCTTCCCTGATGTCCCTCCTGAATTCCCAGCAGAATCTCACAACAATCTGCCAGGGCTGCTGCTTGGTGTGTGATGTAGTGGAAAGAGGACTTAGGTGTCATGTTTCCTCCTCTTCATCCTTCCTCTTACCCTTTCCTCCCTTGATTTTGGGAATTGTTTCTAGGAGAAATAGGTAGGAGATTTGGCTTTAAAGGAGATGAGTTCTAGAACAAAACAGGAGTCTTTAGGCTGTTATTTCTATCTGGTCACAGATAATAAAGTAAGCCTGTGATTAACAGATGCTACATCCAGACAAGACAAGATGCTTGGAGCCCTCAAGTGTCGTTAGTATCTGCTGTCAGCCAACAACATAAAAAAAGGTAGCACTTAAGCCCCAAAGTCTTGGAGATTGGCCATGATATAGCGAAGAGTCAAAGTAAGTGCTTCAGTTCCCTTGCACTATGAGTTTTTAAGGTTTTGTGGTTTTCTGCACAAACTTGGATGCTTGAAATGAATCATCCAGGAAAAAGATGAGTCTTTCTTATGACTATGATTTCTTGTCTATATACATAGACACCTGGTACTGTAGGAAAAAGGAAAATACCAGAAGACTTGCAATGATATCTTTTAAACTGGCAGCACTGGATGCTATTGTACCAGAGAGTGGAACTGTTGTGAGACTGAAGAAGAAGCCTTGGTTTTATTTGTCAAAGCAATTTTGGCAGGTGAGTACATACATTTAGTAAAAGCAGATTTGCACCTTTCCAACTGCAGTTTCAGTCATAGCAACACATTTTGCAGTTCCCACTCAAGCCAAACTCTATGTGATGGTAACAGCAATACTGCTGAAGCAGTGAGAGTTGAATCAAACACCATCACAATCAATCTCAGGCTTCTCAGCAAACTGAGCAGGAAAGCGTTAAATCTCCAGCAACACTGTAATGGGAAACTCTCCAGTCATCTTTGCCTCCTAAGTCACTTGCACACCAAATATAGAAGTAGATCCTCCAAATTAGGTCATCTGTTTGCTTAGTCCTGAAAGATTTTTATTAAAATGAAAAGTGTTGTCTGTTTCTTCTCCCAGACAGAAAACAAACATTGGCATCTAGAGTGGTGGAAGACGAATACTTGGTTCTGGGCAACTTGATTAAAGTGTATTCCCTGTAATGAGCGGTGCCTCCCTTATCCTGCCATTGTGTTCAGACATTAAAAAGAAAAAGAAAAAGAAAAAAAAATACTAAAAAGAAAAAAGGGCCTGCCCTTTTCCATTGTATAGTCACATTTTCCAAGTTCAGACAAAATGGATTATATAAAAAGCCTTAAAAATAAAAATGAACTTTGTCTTTCAGTAAACCACTGAGGCAACTCTTAAATTACATAAATTTTGTGCATTTTCTCTATAGAAAAACTGTTTAAATTAGTCCCTATCCAACCTATTAGAGGAGGAAGACAATTCTGATAAAAATGGGCATGGGATAAATCTTATCTGAGCTTTATCTAAAGATTTTCTACTAAAAATGAGGTTGAATTTTACTTAAAACACTGGATAAGGAAGTAGAGGAAGAAATTACCTGCAGCAGAAGACAGTGTATTTGTGCTGTTATAATTTTATCACTACCATCATTAATACCAACATCTGCATTTATCTACCAGTGTACATTAAATGAGCAATCCACCGATATATTAGCAGACATGATTACCTGTAATAGCCCAATTCACTCATCTTTACCAGGAGAATCCCAGTGTCTGCATTATGTTTGCCATTACCCTGAGACAGTTGCTTGTGGGCATTCACCTGTGTGCAAACTGGGCATGAAAAATTAAAATTGTGCATCATATGCTTACATTTTGGAAACATTAGAAAGAAGTTATAGTCAGGAGACATATACAGGTATCCTCAAAAAAAAAAAACCCAACCCCCCCAAAAAAACCCCAACAAAAATACAAAACAACAACAACAAAAAAATGAGTTGTAAGCTAAGCCAGTCCTCAGCTCTGTTTTGTGGCACTTTTATTTATTTTTAAGTCTCAGAATGGATTTTCCTCAGTGTCTTTATGTACTGAGTTTTACTGTACTGGTTCCACCATCAGACTTGGTAAACAAGGATGTGCCCAAGGAAAAACAGATATGGTTAAATAGTTCTGTGTTGCCAGCCAAAATCTGGTTAGGTTAGTATGGGCTTCTAGCAGCCAAAATAAAACAGTTGTGCAGGGCCAAGAATTTTGAGATAGAGAGGGCTGGAGGAATTCTAAATATGCTACAGAAGTGGATGCAACAGGACTTGGCAAAATCCTTGATCTAGTTAGAGAAACAATGTGTCTTGCTAGCCAAACAACAGGGTGGTGTTGAAAGAGTGAGTGAGATGGCAAAACCCTTGGGCAGAGACAACAGAGGATATCCAGGAAGGAGTGTTTGAGACCTGGGTCTGGATGGAGATGAAAAGTTAGCTTTAATGAAATACACATTTGCTCAGATTTTTGGTTCACTGTAAATATAAATTCCTGGCCTAAAGTTCTTCTTTAGTGTGATCAAGGGATCTGTAGTGACCAAATAATCCAAAGAGATCCAACAAAAACATGGCATGCTTGAGATATGCATAGGTAAATGTAAGTGCACCTCCATCCATACTTACATATATGTGTGTTAAATGGGGATGGTTCCAACATAATAGTTTAAATAATGGAGAAAAATACTTAATACTAGCATAGTACTAGGTAATTACAGTGAAGAATCTCATTTACTAGTGCTTAACTTTAGTTCTGTATTGACCCATTTATTTTTAGGTTTCCTTCTTTTCCTTACTTATTTTAGGGATAATTGCAGTCACCATAGCTGCTTCACTAATAGAAAAAAATTTGTCTGGGGAACCTGCTGTAGAGAAGCTTAACATATAAATGCTTGTGCGTGTTTGGCAAGAGAATTAGCAAAGTGATGTGGATATTTTTATAGTCCCCAGTTACACACTAATGTGTATTGATTGAGAGGAAAGCAGCACACATACCAATTTCTCAGCATGAAAGAAAAATACACTTCAGCAAACATGGCATTTTCACTGCATGCTTTTCTTTGGTTGTAGCACCAACTTCAATATAAAAGGCAGGTACTTTCAGTTAATTAAAATTACACATTTTATCCAGGAACACATCAAGAGATAGGCGTGTAAAAGGCTGAGATTTTATCTCACTCAAAGAGAACATGGGTTTGGTTGACTCTCACTCTTTGAATTTGTGTTTGTGGCTTATTACCATTGTAATCAACAAAATACAAATCTCCTGAGCTCTTGCTTGAACCCAGCAGCTCTGAGGGTGCATTTTACAGCAGGACCCCTCCATCCAAGCCCCTAGACTACTCAGGGCCTTTTTTCTTCCTGCACTGGAGTTGTCAGAGCTCACAGATGGAGCATTGGGGTGAGTCAGCAGAAAATAACCCTGCATTGCTCTGCTGGCATCTGGCATCCAGAGTCTGGGTTGCTGTAGCAGAAGAGATCCACGTGTCCCTGCAGGGCCCACTGAAGGGCGGAGACAGGGCTGCTGCCAAAATATGCAAAGAATTGAAGTGAAGATTCTCCTAACCCTATACAACATGCGTTTTTTAAAAAATGCCTAGATCTCTCATCAAAGTAAAATGTAATTAGGCACATTATTGCATGCCTTCTTAATTGAAGCAGCTTGTGACAGAGAAGTGTTTGGGAGGGTTTCAACCTGACAACAAAGTGCAAGGGTTGCCTGTGCTCTGCTGGCATGGAAATGCAGCCCAGCAGATCCCCATGGAGCAGCTGAATGGCAGGGGTCAACAGGACTGCCCCTTGTGCCCAGGGAAGTTTAGCTCAATGCTTATGCTGTGGTCATAATAAGATGCTGTTAAAATTCCTCTGGACTGCTAGACATGGTTAAGTCCCTGTGAACAGTAGTGAACATTTTAACAAGTCCTGTAGTATTGTAAGGGACATTTTTTCTCCACAAGTATGCAGCACTGATCAATATTTTGCCTGGTCTTGCAGTTGCTTTACCAAACTCAAGCCAGTGGTGTCAACAGAAGCAGCACAGAGGTGCAGTCAGTCCAGAAATCTTTCTTCTCAGGTTATCCAGCCATGCAAGGGAGACACTAGCAAATGATTGGGAGGAACTCCTATAGATAGGGCAGTGGAGAGACCAGCAATGTAGGCAGGATTCAGGCACATTTAGGGATAGACTGACACCAGGGGGGTAAAAAGATGACTTCATTCTTCTGGTCTGTTGGCTCTGCACTGCCGTGGCCTGAGGATTTATATCCCAGGGGACTTCTCACCCAAACAGTGTAAGACAAGTGTAGCTATAAAGATTTATTGTAATGCAGTGAATTGAGAAGAGCTGTTGCCTGACATTCAATAGTTAAGTAATGAAGTATTGGACACTGGAGTAATAAAAACTTACTTGCTTTGATCTTGTATTTAAAAAATGATTAAAGTATAGAATTACATGTGCTGACATTAGACCTCCACCCACAGAGAGATTTAAAATTGTTGGAGGAAAAAGGAAAGTTGAAAGACAGCTTAAATATAATGATTCAGAAATTGAGCTTCTTTGTTATTTCAAAGATGGTCAGAGAAAAAGGGTTTTTCATACCCTATTTGTTCTACTAGGTCCAAGAACCCCATCCCAAAACATTTCCTCTTCCATACAACCAAAAAGCTGAGGATTGCTAAGAAGACGTAGCATATCTGAGAGCTGCATTTCCATATTTCCATATTTGAACTGTACTGTGAGAATTTACAGCCCTGAGGATTCCCTCTTCCCCTCTTGGTACCTCCTCACTACTCATGGTGACCCCTGCCCTTCCTTCTGCTTGAGAACTGCGAATACAGAAGACAGGAGTATTCAGTAATATACTTTGCAGGGATGAAAGGCTTTCTACTTTAATTGTATGCATATTGTCATCTCCCAGGCACATGAAATTACCTTGTGGAATTGCAATTATGAACTTATTACTGGTTTATCTAATTGTTAAAGAATACAGAGATGTGTTGAGTTGGGTTTCTGGCTCCCACCATGTGAAGTGCTCCAGTGAAGTCACACCCTTACACCCACACACAATCCTTATTTAAGTCAGTAGGAAGCCTCTGTTTTTGCATAATCATTCTAAAGCCAGTGTAGAAGACTTAGAAAAATGTATTAGCTGATGCTTGCAGGATTGTATCTGCCCAGCCAACCTTGTGAGTTCTTTAGTAGCAACTGTAGCAATCAGTTCTTGCAGTGTCCCTGATTAAACCAGATAATCTAGTTTCTCTGTCCAAGTACAGACCCTTAGCATTTTGTCAAACATTCTTCAATAAAAGGAAAGACTTTTATGATAAAAAAGCTGCAGTGGCATTCCTTGGAAGTTACTCTGGAGATGAGAGTGAACATCAGTTCTAAGACAGTGAACTGTGTGTCACTAGTGCTGCATTCATTGCTGTAGTCCTGAAGATACTGATCAGAAATTGCAGTCTGGCTGATGTTAATGTTGCTGTCCTTTGAGAATAAAGACCTAGGAAACACACACCGTGTCATCCCTGAGACATGAGTTTAATGAGGACAAGAAGTCTTTAAGACAGCTTTCTGGAGTCTTTACACAGGAATCAACCTTTTTGCATTTGAAATTACTCTCCTGTTGGCAATGCCCTGGTATTCTTCTTCTGCATTCTTTAGAGATATTCATGACTTTAGCACACACTTGAGAAAACATGTTCATTTAGGGATCACTAGAATTTTTGTAGCTCAGTTTTGATATACGTTGCCCCTCTCAGGATCACAATTTAAACACTGAGTCTGGCTGCTAGGATGGACAAGGAGCTCATCTTGACCTTCCAGCCAGCAGGAATACACTTGACATTTGACTTAATCCCAGACTGCTGAAGGACAGGATCCTGAGGGACCTGCGTTGTCTTTTGGGAAAGCCCCACTTAACTTCCCCATATGGACAAGGGGAACTTCCAGCCATGTGGAGTTTACCCTGTGGTGTTTACTGGAATGATCATTCCTGACCATTTGCAAATCATACTGAGATCCACAGCACGAAGCCACTTCAGAAGAAAAAACAAAACAGAAAACGTTCAACTTTCAGGTTCGTCTGTCTGAAGTTTTGTTTCCTGGGCAATTTTGAATTTTCATTCTTCCAAGAGATGGAAAGTGCTCCCAGAGACAAAAACCTGCCATTATGAGACAGGGTTTGCCTCTTGGAAGTACAGGTGCAGTCTCCAGTGTCTGAGTCCATCTTGGAGCATTAGTCCTTGTGTACCTTGAGGGGCAGGTTTAGGATATTGCTTAACCTTAAGTTAAACAGTGATTGTAAGCAGGAGCATAAATGCTCAATGTAATATGGGATGTAGTAGAAGTGCATAACACATGGATGATGTTTAAATGGGGAAAAAAGTGACAGTTCCACAGAAAAACATGGCAAAGCAGATCTCCATATCTCAGCCAGCTTCATCTGCACTGGCAAATGCTATCCGTCTGTAAGGATACGCATTGGAAAATGGGTGTGCTCAGGCAGAGCTGTAAAAGAGAGGGGCTAAGGTTTCACTTGGGTTTTTACCACAACACAGTGGAAATGGACATATTTTAAATGGTCAGAACCTCTATGCCAAATGCAAATAAATAATGCTTTCAAGTTTAAATAGCAAAGAACATCTTGAAGCTTATATCTATATAAATAAGCCTTCTAGCTAATAGTAAATGACTATTTATAATTGCCTGTTGGGATGCCTGACATCAGATGGTTGTACTAGTAACATGAGAATGGTATCTGACAGGTTGGGAAAAACACATGGCAGGAGATGGGAATATTGATTTGTAGGCAAAATTTGGAAGGAGGGGGAGGGAGAGAACAGCCAAGAATGTGCTTTACTTTTTAAGAAAGTGACATTCCTACCACCAAAACAAAAACCTGAGAAAGAAAGCACATTCCAAAATGATATCATCACATTCCTTCTATACGGACAAACATGCGGCACCATAGCTGCTGTTTCCTGTGTTTGTGATTTCCCTCAAAGAGTGTTTCAGTGAGAGATGTTTTCAAATAGGAAGAGAAATTCAGTTTCAATGTCCTTAGAAGCCTCTTGGCAAAATCATACCTTCTCTCTGAGGCCAAGGCTGGTTTAAATAACAATGTCTGTGTTGGATAATACACCAGCTTGTAAACTTGTGATGTAGGTAGAAATTAGGTTTTCCTGTCTTCAGTGACACTTAATGGAGAATATCCATACATTCTGAGCACCTGCTCTGATTTCTGTTGGATGTGTTAGGCCGAAATGTAGAGCCAATTTATATTTGTATCATAGCGAAACACAGTCTGCAACATTTCTTGGTTTCCAGGTGTATGTGGCCTTAAGAGGATTTGTGTTCAGGTGACTCACTGAGTGTAGCAAACCACAGTCAGTACCTGACCAGGGATGTGGTAATTCTCCATCTTTGGGAAACTGGAGCAAGCCATAGTTTCTAAGCTGTTAAGAACCACAAATTGAGACCACAGGGTTGTGGAGGAACTTCTGCATGAATTTCTCTGCCCTGGGTTACAGAAAAGGTCAGACTATCAGATCACGAGATCATGACAGCCTCTCTGGCCTTAAAACCTGTATGATTACAAATCTGTGAATTGCAATCATTGCACAGATTGATTCTTCTATTGCTAGAGAAGGCATTGAGGCCTGGGGAACTGTGAATGCACAGGCTGCCACAGCCACAAATGAACGTGGGACTTTGCCTGTGCTTTACCAGTTAGATGTGGAGAAAGGGAAGAGGAGGTGGATGCCTCATCCCTGGAAGTGTTCAAGGCCAGGTTGGATGGGGCTTTGGGCAACCTGGTCTAGTGGGAGGTGTACCTACCCATGGCAGGGGGTTGGAACTAGATGTCTCCTCCCAACCAAATGTCTCTTGCAACCCAAACCGTTCTCATATTCTATGATGATGCAATTCAGGTTCACATGGAAATATTTTTCAGGCTAGCAAATGTATCTTACAATAGCAACACAGGCAGAGTCTCTCTGTAACTGCAAGGCAGGTGACTTTCTCTGTGCTGAATTCTGTCCTGGTATAACTCAATGATTTTCCATAAAGTACCCCCTAGTGTGACTGAAGGGAGAACAAATTCAGACTTAATGAATAAAGAAAAACCTGACATTTCTATGCTTTTTCAGAGAATAGACTGAAAACCCATGGGTCTATGTATGTTATTCACAGTGTGTGCTATTCTGAATTCTGTTGCTATGAACAATAGAGTGTTAATCAGAAACCCTGAATTTTATCGACTAAGTAATGAACTCCTGGGACATTTCCTTAGCTATTTCCCCATCTTCCTACTTTCTACCATTAGCATCCTAAAATCACCATTCAGACACTACAACTCACCTCTTGCATGATTTCTGATGAATTTTTCCTTTCCTTTCTTTTCCTTTCCTGCCCTTCCCATTTTTGCCATACCACATCTCTCCTTCTGATTTCAAATGCAAAGTCGGTAGGGACAAGGTCCCTACCTCTGTAAGATTGAAGAGGTCTTGTTATCAGTTAGGGTTACAGTGCAAACAACTGTAAGAAATAATATTTCTTTTGAATAAGAAATAATATTTACTTTGAAAAGGACAGACATTTAGCCAATCCTTGACTCAGGCCAATAGCTCGATCCTCATAACAAAGATGTCCGTTTTGCACAAGTGACACCAAATTATGGCATCTTCAGTCACACCAGGTTCATTGTAAAATCTCACTTGGGTTCAAGTGAACTTTTTTCAATGAGGAGATGCCTGCGCCAGCAGAAAACTGATGATCCAGCAGACAGAATTTCCATGACAAAACCGTGTCTCTTGCAGCCTTTTCCAAACCATCCCCCTTACTGATTGCAATTTCACTGCAAATCCTGTTCTGCTCTTATTCAGTGGATGATCCTCCTCCATGCTGCTGCCCCCAGACTGACATCTGCTCCTGTCCTTGGAGCACTGAGGGGAACTTGGGACTGGCTTGTAACTCTTTCTCTTCTCAAAGCAAATGGCAAGGTTATATGGCAGTTGCATGTTTCCTGTTATCCTTTTGTTCAAAGAAATAGGACTTGCACCTGACTGAGTCTGCAGAGGCATTCAATTGAACAAAGACATTTTATTTTAACAACTCTTTAATGAAGAGGAAACCAATAGACAATCTTCTTTTCCTCCAGGCAAGGAAAGCATTGACAAATACTATATTTAGTTGTGAACTTTGCAGCCTGCAAAAGGATTAATCCAACTTGTCAGGAAATGAATTCCCTGTAATTTCTAACAATATGAACTCCAGGGAATGTGGGCAGCTCTCACTGCACTGGAAACCCCTGTTCCTAAAAGTTTGTGTGTTAAGAAAGAAAAAAAGAAATAAAAAGAAAAAGGAAGAACAAAAATTTAAAAATTAAAATTAAAATGCGGAAAAAAGGGATCTTTAAGCAAGCAAATCGTCCACCTATGTCTTAATTTGGGATACACTTGCTGAGACAGGAAGGCAAGGTAGCTTTTTGCTCTTGTACCTCTCAGTGCTGAGATAGCCTGGGGCTGTGATTGCTGAACTGGACTGGATGCAGGACTGTGCATGAGGAATGTCATGTTCACTGCAGCTCCATCTCCAGGAGTCTGTGTTGACCTCAGTGATGCCAGACAGCCTTCCTGAACTGCAGGACTTTGATGTATGTACTGCTGCTGCTGATTCAAAAGGCACTTCAGAAGACAACTGGTTCCTCATATCCCAAAACAAATTTTCAAGACTGGGTAGCATAGCTGTAAACTGAACTAATTAAAGGTAATTTTTTTTTTTTATGTGACAGGAAAATGCTGATAACATCAAACCCTAATGGAGAGAGATGGTAGAATTTCCCTGAGCTACATGCTTTGCAGCTGAGAAAGCAAAGCGTGGCAGATGGAAGAAGATGGAACTGATTTCCAATTTTGCCTTCTATTAATGTTTTATGATTTTAAATTTAGCTGAGTAGTTCACTTTTCTTTGATCTTCGTGGACTCCTGTTTCCTTTCTGTAGCCTGCTAAAAGAAATTTTGTAGAAAATGCTGACATATGCACACATCAGAAGTCTCTCCTGTCCAAAAGAACATGAGAGTCCCAGTACAAATTCCACAGCAACTGCCCTTCCTACCTGATGAGGCTCAACACCCTCACTCTGTCAAAACTTCCTCTGAGAAGTGGCTGAGGTCCATTCTGGCTGGGTCTGGCTTTTTAGGTACAGATGGGTAAGAGAGCAGAGGACACAAGTTGTTCTTCCTCTTAAACTGGCTGAGCAATTAGGCTCTTGGCAGAGAAAGGGTGAGAGATGTAGCATGAGTCCTTTCCTCCCAGCTCTGCGTGGGCTTCAGCTGTAAGATTTTATCCAGTTTGTTCTTATGGCAAGTGAGGAGTGCTCTGGCATCAGGCCATCGAGGTGTAGTGATGGCATCCTGGGATATCTTTTTAGAGAAACGCAGGGAAGTAAAATAGATTTCCACCCACCTTGGGCACTAGGGACCATCTCTGAGATGAGAGATGGATGGATTCCACCCCAAAAAGGGACACTGAGTGCACAGCATGAATTGCCTTCTGCCTCTATTTTAGTTGATTGTAATTTAAAATATAGAATCATAGAATGGTTTGGGTAGGAAGGGATCTTAAAGATCATCAAGATCCAGCCTTCCTGCATGGTTCTGGACTCTCCCACTAGACCAGGTTGAAGAAGGCTTCATCCAACCTCACCTAAAACATTTCCAGGGAAGGGACATCAACTACCTGCATGGGCAACCTGTTCCAGTACCTTACTACACTTATGGTGAACTTTTTTCATAATATGTAGCCTAAATCTACCCTCTTTCAGTTTTAAACCACTACCCCTTGTCCTGTCACTACCCTCTTTGGTGAAAAGCCCCTCCTCAGCTTTCCTGTAGCCCCTTCATGTACTGAAAGGTCACTGCGAGGTCTCCCCAGAGCCTTCACTTCTCCAGGCTGAACAACCCCAACTCTCTCAGACTGTCTTCAAAGCAGAGGTGCTCCAGCCCTCTGATCATCTTTGTAGCCCTTCTCAGGACTCTGTCCAACACATCTTTATCTTTCCTGTGCTGAGGACTCCAGAGCAGTATTCCAGGTGGAGTTTCAGAGGAGCAGAGTAAAGGGGCAGAATCACCTTCCTCACCCTGCTTGCTATACTTACATATGATACATATATCACATAGAGAGCTGTCTGGGACTCAGAACCTCAGATTTAGGCAGATAAAATTGAGCAAAAAGCACACGGCTCAAAGTTCAAGATGGGAACAATAGGTGATTCCTCCCAAGGCACATTTTGACTTCTGCCTGGTGTAGTGTCAGTCTCTCAGGGTTAACCCCTGGGAGCATCCCCATCTCTTCCACACTAGGGAGGTTGAGGAGCCATTGGGTGAAGACTTAGTATGTGCTTAGAAATTAATTGGGGTTTTGATCATATGGCCATGAATCTAGAGCATCTCTTCCAAAACCAACAAGAGTTGCTGACACTCAGAAATCAGTGAATGAAACACTTTGGATTCGGGAGCTTCAATTTGCTGCTCCAAAAACGAAATCCCATGTGTCAACTGAAAGCAAGCAGAAAGAGACCAAAAATATAAGTCTGATTCTGTAACGAATCAGTAAGAAAAACATAGCAGGGAGGGAATTTTGCTCAGCAGGGTCTCCCTGGCAGGAAGGGAATCTTTATTTGAAGAAACACAAGTTCATTGTGTCGATTGTAGCAATTTTTCTTATCTTGTGCTGCTACACAAAGTGAAAAGAGGCGTCTGCAAGGAGGTCTAATATGCTGGTGCTAGTTTAGGTGTGCCTGGGTGTAAAAATACAATCATTTTAGAGCTGGGGTAAAGGACCTCTGGCGATTTAGTGCTGCATATCTCTGGGTCTCAGTCTGCTGGGACCGGCTTCCTGCCACCATTATGTATCAGCAGGAAATTACACTTTTATGAGTGATTTACCTTTAAACAAACACTACTACACAAACAATATGGTATTGAATTTGGTCGTTTGCCTTTTAAGTATTACAGTGAAAGATTGTAACAGCTGCCTAAGCTGATAACTACTACCTAGGATAAAAATATTGTTGACTGAGTTATTAGTTGATTGTGTAACTAAATCTAGATGCATCTCTTTTAACTGTGTGACATTTACTGTTTCTTTAAACAATATAGTTCCTTGAAACATGCATATAAGTAGTTCCTGGGGTGGGAAATTTATGAGCAAAGGGGCAAAGGGTTTTTTTGAGGATCAGATCATATTTTTAATGTAATTTTTTTGTATTTTTGTTTTTATTTGTTTTCCTTAGCTAATTCCTGGAGGGAATAGTCTCCTAGAAGTGAATTTCCAGGTGGCTAAGTTCAGCAGAAGTGCCACAGCTTGTGTCAAAAGGTGACTAAAATGCAGAAGAACCACAACTTGTGTCTAAAGGTGACTAAAATGCACAGCTGGATGAATTTTGGCAGAGAAGAATGGAGGAAATGTAATAAATCCACAGAGCATCTACTGCTGTGACTTTCGTAAAGAACTTTTATCCTAAGCAAGCCGTTCATTTTGCAAGGTGCTGAATGCCTGCAGCCTTTGAGGAGACTCAAGTTGTTGCAAAATCAGACACATGTGTGGAGGAGGTTGAACTTGCAAAGTTCTTATTCTGTTTTTGAACAATTAGGACTAACTTCAAGCCCAGCTGAGAATTCCAGACTTTGAGGCTCCAGAGTCTGGACTGGATCCAACACCCAGTGAAGTCACCTGGAGATTTTCCATTGACTTTACTGTGCTTTGGACCAGGCCCTTTGAAAGGCTATTTCCATTAACTCAAATACATAAAGCCAAACATGGCTTTACACAATTGAAAATCACCTGCTTTGTATGTTTTCAAAGGCAACTCCACCACTCAGCAGTCACAATACAGAATTGGGTTGAAAGGGTGAAAATAGATGTGGATGTGGAGTGACTCTTCAAATAGCCCATGACAACACTCCAACACTGCAGCACTGAAAATGAGAATTTTTAATGAAGACTTTTTTATAATCATTCCTGAATCAGATTTAAAGGAAAAAAATTATGTTAATATTGCAGAGCTAGAGTGCTCTTTATGTTTTATATATTTGAACAATGCTCTCTGCATTCTTCAAAATAAGAAATACCGTAATACTTCAAGGCATTCCTCTTGTTAAATCAGTTCTACTGCCATTTTAAAGCCAATTTATTTATATCAGCTCTGGTGATATTCTGGAATTGATCTATACCAACAGCCCCTTTTTATCAAATCACACCTAGGCTGGTTTGCCTTTTGCATGAATATTCAGTGCTGTTCTTCACAGAGCCATTCTCCTCAGCTTTGCATGTGGCCATGTTCTAGTTCCAAAGAGCCAGACTCATACCTGAATTCATGCATAATCTACAAATAAAAGCAATCTCCTCTCTTTTGTCCTGCCATCAGTTTTTTTGGAAGCACAGTTCCCCTTTGCCTATAGGTGCTCTTTGTAACAAAAGCTCTGACTTTTTACATCAAGCCAATTTCACTGTCTTTATGTTTTATTCTTTCAAACAAGGTCAGTTTTGAAAATTTTTTGACATTTCTGTATCAAATACGTCGGTCCTGATGTGAGTGCCCAGAAGCTTAGAGCAGTATGCCCTTCTTTTTCATATTATGTGGCTGAAAAGGAAGAAAAGGAAGCTTAGTGAGGCTTTATATAGCCTTATAAGCCTCATGATTTACTTCTATTGCTTATTTCCTGCCCACGTCTAAGTTTTCAAAGGCTCCTTTCTTTGTTAGGAGCTAATTATTTTGGATAGTAGGCCAAAGCATAGATGCATATTGGATTAACAATGCCCATTAACTCTCCCTCAGCAGGTGGAAGACTGGACTCTGATCTCCTTGATGCTGGAGTAACAGAAGAGTCATGGCCTGGAACCAAATGGATACTCCATGGTACAAAGGAGGATGAGATCAGAAGCAAGCTCTGTTGCTGCTCTGAGCAGCTCCCTGCTGATGCAGCCATCCATGATCAAATCTTTTTTCAAGACTTTTCAGCTCCTCGTGTATTTTGGGGCACAAGAGTTGTTGGTCACAGAGAAAATAAATGCTCTCTTTTCAAGCTGGTGTCTTTTTTTCATGTTTTTTGTTTTGGTTTGGCTTTTTTTGTCTCTTTGTTTTGAGTCCATCCCAAAGTGGGAAGAGCTGCAGGTGATGACAAGTTTGAGGTTCTCAAATGCATGGAGATGGCAGAACAGTCTTGAGTAGAAATAAAATGAGGCACTTCTCTGTAAAACAAGGTGTCAAAATCACTGCCTCTTAATGTGGAACAATAAAATAATCTTTTCAAACAATTTAATGGCCAGGATGAATGAAAGAATCTGTGTACGCTTTACAAACAGCCTGATTACTGCCAGCTCACATGTTTGCTCTGCAGTTGTAGTACATTAGAATTTGAAGTAGGATGTTGTTAGCAACTCTTTGCGTGGGATGGAATTTGAATCAAAAGCTATAAATGACCTGTGACAGCAAAAATGAAAGTGCAATTGCTTTCTCACATGACCTGTTTCTTTTAGTGTCATTAAACTTAATCAATGATTAACCTTTGGTTTAACAGTGCTTGTCATTTCATAGCAAATCAAGTAGAAAAAATGTTGTCTACCTGAATAATTCCCTAGAAAATGTCTCTGAGGTGCATTAGTAGTTTGAAAGGTGAGAGGCTGTCCTACATTTGTGTAAGCAGAAAGCATTTGAAGTGCAAAATCACTGGCTGCAATTGAGGGAATGAGAAACTTCTGACTGTCCATTTGACTTGTACAGATCTGTACAGAAACAAAGCTTTTAGGAAGCTCTGGTGTCTCCTTGCATGAACAGGATAGCAAGGAAAAGTAATGAATGATTTCACAGAGCCTTCATCTTATTTAAGTTGTTTTTGCATAACAACTTTACTTTGTAAATATATACAAACAAAGTGTCCTAATCCAAGATTGTCTGGATATGGTGTTGTTTTTTTGATCTTCATTGAGATCAAATGAGTTACGTTACTTTGCACTGAGTTAAGTTCTAGCTGGAATGAATTTCCTTTTGGCAACCAATTAGGATGTTTAAAGAATTTATTTTTCTTTCTTGATCTCAGAAGCATTTGTGGACAGTTCACATGGACTATATATTACTGTGCCTAACTGCTATCAGCCTGTATAATTATCTCATTTGCATATGCTAACAAGGTACATTATAGGTATGGTGTTTTCACATGCCTTTTATCCACTTAGCTCATTGTATCTACCAGTCTTTTGTTCTCCCACTCTGCCACCAAATTAAAAGAGTTGTGAATTGAAAATGGTTTCATTCATATGGTGTGTCTATGCAGACAGACCAACCAGAAGAAATGTGGTTTCTGCTGGTTCACAACCTTTATTTACTCATTACACATGCAGGGAGGGTCTGTAGGGCTCCCAGATAAGTGAGGCATCTTGATGTGGAACTCAGACTTTCACAAAAAGTTGTGTGCCAAAAAAAATTAATCTCGAAAAAAACCTTCTTGTCTTCCTCAGCCACCTTTCATCTGAGGGCTCATGGAATGATAAACCTCTGTTTCCTTTCATTCCTTTTGTTTTCAAAAGGGAAAACTGTACATAGTGAGGATCTCTTTCTGCTTTATTTCTGCATCCAACTACTCCAGCGAGCTACACTTTGTATTACCAGTTCAGTCCCATTGAGCTGAAATTTATCCAGGTGAGACAGCCATGCCTACATGCCTTCAAGTGCAAAATTATACCCAGCTATATTTATTTTAAAAGAAAAGGATTTAGATCTATATTTGCTCCAGAAGGATAAAAACTTTAAGAAGCAAAGTTTTTTCCTACGAGATTGTTGCAAAATACTTGTGATCATGCACAAGAGTCATGGTGACATAATTTCCCTGATGATATTGTTGCAACTTGATTTGTTCAAAGCAGATTGCTGTACCAGCATGCCTCTGAACTTGTACATTTACATTGCCATATATGCCTGCTGTAAACCAGCAAGATTTAATTTCAGTCTACCCAAATTCCATTTGAACAACTGCTGACCAGCATCACCCAGCATCATCCATGCTTCATCATGGTCAGGGAGACAAAGTAGAAAAGAGAATGAAGTTTATTATCCCCAGTGCTCTTTTGTATTTTTACCCTGTTTTAAACCATGAAAATTCCCAATGAAAAATGCACTGCCAGTCTTCTTCGTAACGAGAAGGTGAATTACAGAGAGGGGTTCTCAGAGCTTGCTTGTCAACATATTCAAATGATCTAAGCCATTTATTGTTGAATAAAATCCCCATATTTTGAAAGACCAGTATGGAGACCTTTTATTTTATTGTCATGGAATAAAAACTCACTAACCTCATTCACTCATTGCTAGCCTAATTAGTCAAAGGAAAAATTATAAGGAGAGGAAAACCTGGGCAGTGGCAAGACAACAGTATGCAGACAAGAGAAAAATATGTTGAAGAAGCGTGGAAAATATTTTTCAGTTGCTGTTTTCTACTTTTCCCCTCTTTCTCATCCATGTCCCTCCAAGGAAAGCAGCTGGCATCTGCAGCCTATTGTTCAGATGGGTTGAGAGAAGCATTTATTCCACTGCATGTCTGGCATGCTTCAGAAGTGGTTGGTGACTGATGGCACGTTTGCCAGGGAGATTTGCTGTAGCTGTAGATGTCTGGCAGCACACATGGTCAAAGAGGCTGAGGTTACCAGAAAACATCAAATTAATACCTGTCCAAGCACTGACCACGTGTGCTACCATATGGTAGACACAGGCTTCAGGGTGAGCAGGTTCCTTATCAGGGCTTGTCAGTTTTATAGGAATACTGAGTTCTCATTCTTATTCCTAGGTGTATGCACTGTACAGACACCTTGTGAGAAATTATTCTTGCCCTAAACAACTTGAAGTTTAAATAGGCAGGAGCAGCAAGGGATGAGAGAAGAGGAAATTCTCCATTCCACAGGGAAAGAACTGAAACCTTGAGAAATAACATTGTTTGGAGACACATGGGAGTCATGACAATGGTAAGAACTAAATCCTATTATTTCAAATCCCTGTTGAGGGTCTTGGCTTCAAATTAATTCTTTGCCTGTATGTACAAATCTGACTTTAATCCACCTGACGCTTTCCTCCCATACACCAGGGTGCTACTCACCTTTGTCAGATGCAAACCTCACCTGTAATTTGAGTCTCTCCCCCAAATTTCCATCCCTGTCATTGCCACTCTAACATGGTTGGGACACAGTTTGTGCTCTTTGCAAAAGGAACATCATCCCTTTTACTGGACTTCTCCCTGCCCACCCAGCCTCATGTAGGACCAGGAGAGAAAACAAGGCTCAGGCAGGCAGATGGCAAATGACACCAAGAGGCTCCTGAGGCAGCTGGGAGGTCATTCCTGCACAGAGCCAGCTGCTGGCAGGCAGCTTCCCCACTGTCCTTGCTATGTGGGTGGGAGCATAGCATGGCTCAAGGACTTCCCAGAGCCATTCCCTCATTGCTCTGAAATGGTACCAGCACAAAGCTGCAGCAAGATGCTGGTGATTCAGGCCCAGCATGAATGACAGGGCTGGAGTGGTAGCTTTGCAGCACATCAAGAGGGACTATGACAGAAGATTTACCACCAGCAGCACACTTACACCATGTCTGGCTTTATGGACAACTTTCCAAAATAAATGTATATTTTTAGAATGAAATTCATCTCTTTGCAAAGCTGTGTCAGCCTCTGCTGAAGGGAGGGAAGGGGATGTCTTTCAAAGGCACCAGCCTTCCAATGCTGATCTCTCAAGTATCAAGTCAAATCTCTGCATTTATCATCTAAAAATCATGAGCCATCCTGGAGCTACACTCAGGACTTAAATTTGTGGTGATTCACAGTAGAGGCTGAGGCAGATTATCTGCCTTTTCACCCAGCACTGAATGATCTTTCTTTTTATATGACTGATGCACTTCCACTACTGTGGCCCTAGTGAGCTGATCTGGTCATTGATCACTAAACCCACTTCCAACCTCAGTTTCACATCAGACAATTCCAATGCCAACTTCTGCCATTAGAAAAAAAGATCCATGATCCCTTAGGCCATTAGGATGAGAAAAAAAGATCCATGATCCCTAACAGGACCTCAGCCAGCATCAAGTTACTGGAAATAAAACAACTTCCTTCTGACCCAGCCTCACCCCTCTACTGCACTGACACTGATCCCTGATGGTCCAGGAGTCCAAGGAGGATTTTGAGGACCAATGACTAAAGCAGCATGGGCAGGTGGGTGCCTGCTCTTCATACAGGACTGAAGTGTCCAGATGCTGAAGACTGGTTTGCTGGCTCTACCCTGGGCAAAGACAAGGAGACCACTGCAGCAGCCACACTCCTGAGCAAGACTCAGGACCAAACTCTTGCACCAGGTGCAAGAAACAGAGGAATGAACTCAGGTACTTGGATGAACAGGAGTAAAATGTGTGGTGGTGAATGGGAGACATTAAGAATTCTGGTTAATTTTACTTTCTTTCTCATCAGTGGTCAGACTGGGTGCATCAGTCTTTGTACATCAGGCTGGGTACCTCAATCTTTGGTCTGTTTTTATACAATATTCATTTGTTATAAAGTGCTCCTGTACAGCCTGATATTACGACACACACCCCTCCCATTCAGCTGCCACTGGCAGCAGCAGAGATGTGTTTAATGCCTTGTGATTTCACCAGGTGTGATGGCTACCAGCAGCCTGATTCCCATCCTGGAGGCCAAGGGAAAGTGGTATCTTCACCAGGTGCTTGGATTAGACAGAGCTTCCCACGGACAAAGCCTGAGTAGTGTTTGAGGGGAGGAAAGGAAATGAAAAGCTGGCAGAGCCTCAGCTTGGAGAAACTGACAGACAGCAGTCCCTGGGAATAACATCCTCATTCAGGGGAGTGTGGGGAATCACTGGGGAGTGCATGGTGTGGGGTCAGGAACAGTGCTGAGGCCATAGTGAGAGTTGCCACCATGTCCAAGAACAAGAGTGGGACAACAAGGTGATGGAGAGGAGGGAGCTCAGCACCCAGCCCTGCCTGTGCCATGGACATGGGACGTGGGCTGTGGGTCTCAGGGTCCTGGAAGAGCAAGTCTGGCAGATTTAGCCAGTAACACAGAGGCAAACAGTGCGGGGGATTTGCTTCAGACTTGCTTTCTCCCTTGTAGAAGTAAACTATTCAACCCTATGTGCTCCAGCCTCCCTGGGGGGACATGCCACCCAGTTCGAGAACAAGCACATTAATAAACCAACAATATCTGAGTCTGCATCTAGATCTAATCTATGGCTGCTAAGTGAGATTTGCTGTTTCCCACCCCCAGCAGCATCTTGGCAGTAGTTTTTGAGGCCAGTTCTCCATCTGTAGGTTGAACATCCCATAGATGGTGTTCATTCACCTCCTTTTCCTCCTTGGCTACTCCAGCTGACTGGCATTGGGGAAGTTCAGGTGACCTCCAGCCCTTCAGAGAACCCCTTCCTGCTCTTGTAGATTCTGTTCTGATGGATAGACAGATGAACCTTTGCTGGATTTTCTCAGCTAAACTGCAATCCTTAGCTGCTTCAATAAAAACTCTCCAGTGGCCATTAAGTCAGCACCAATGTTTCCTCCTGAGGTTGCTGTCAGGTTCATCATGGTCTCACAATCTCTGTGGATTCATCCAGAGAGACCTCGATGACACAGAGGGACAAGCAGAGTCTTTGCTTCCCCAAGATGCCTTCTTGCCACCTCTCTCTCTTCTTCTGCTTGCTCCAGCTTCACACAACAGTGTTTAGTACCTTCAGATTCATTATTTAGCTACGTTTTGGCCAAAACACTCCAATTATTAGTGCAAACAAGGCCTGTCTCTTTTAACTGTTTCCCTCTGCCTGCTGGTAGAAACAAGGGGAGAGCTCTTCCCTGGGGACAGTCTGCCCATCTGGAGTATTCAAGCTTTTAGGGGCTGCTTTTCATCCTCTTCCCTGGCACGAGCTTCTTGCAGGGCTGGGCTGCATGTTCACAGGTATATGACATTACTGATAATACCACAACAAGTTGGCAGTCATCAAGCATCTTGGATGAAAGCTGTCTTTAAAAAGGCAGGTAGGGGCCTGTGCCATGGGAAAAATGACCAAGTTTTCTAATCACTCATATGGAGTTATCTGGACACATGGCTACCTTTCATCACTTACACTGACGCCAAAAAAGGGATTGTAAACCAACATGCCTGTTGAAATGTCTGTGTGCACTAAGCTGTCATGGACTTGTTTTGGGTGAAAATAACACGTGTACTCCATTTCTTTGTTTTTAATTCCCCTTCCCCCTCCCCCCCTCTTTTTTTTTTTTTACTGTCCTGATTTTCTTGTGAGACTGTGAGGAAAGATGATACAACTCATCTCATCCACAGAAAATATAACTAATATCACCACTATCCAACACTGCTTCTTGAAAGCCATGCATAACCAAAAATATATTGTAATGGTAGAAATAAATACAAATATCTAGGTCATATTTCTTGTAAGAACAAAACACTTCAGGAAATACAAACACAACCAGAGCATCCTTATCACCATCATATGTAACACAAACATAAGAACAAGAGAGTGGCCATACCAGGTCCATGCCAAAGTCTGTCTAGTTTTGGACTGTAATCATATGGAGATGCTTTGGGAAGAGTAAGGAAAGGGCAAACCTGTAACGTACATTACCCTGATACTCTTCCAGAATTCAGCTATTGTCAGGTCAGATACTCCCTGAGCTAAGTGTGGTTTCTGCACCTGAGTGCATTTCACTGCTATGAACTTGTCCAGTTGTTGCTTGAACCCTTACAAACTTTTATCATCCACAACATCCTTAGGCAAGCAATTGCATAGATCTACTATCTATTGCATGCAAAACCACCACTTGCTGTTTGTTTAGAACAAAGTTTATGTACATCAAAAAACAATGGACAATCCATCTCTAGCCACCTTGTCTGTGATTATATTAAGCAGTCATGCAAATTAATACCAATGGCATTATTCAAATTTGTCTTTGCATCATTCATAGAGCTATGCTGTCATACTCCAGCTTAGCAACTGTTTGTCCTCTGCATTACTTGTGTGGGCAAGGTATAATACCCTTAACAACTAATAAAAAATGTATTCAAAGAATTTTCTGGCCTATGCAAATAACTTGACCAATTAAGACCAGATGTAGGTCTTAGTTTTGCATTGCACGGCATTAGTGGAGTTACACTTGGAGAAACTGTGTGTAAAGCTCAGAAAGGAATTAATTTCCATTAAAATCCTATGTAAAAAATAGAAGCAAGGTGCAGCACTGGTCAGTATACTGTTAAAAGGTATGCTTTGACACACAGAAAAGAATATTTTAATTTTTAAAATCTCATTGTTCTCAGGCAGAACACTAGTCCTTACAGATTTCCCTGATGGCTTTGAGAGATATGGCTCTGCTTTGCTCCCCATTGAATCAGGGGTGTGAACCACCACCCAGCAGTTATGTGTTCTTGTCTGTTTCCCTCAGTTACTGCCCTTTGTGTCATTCCAATCAAAGCATTTTTTAAAGGGGATGCTAATAAGCAGCAGCAAAGCAGCAAGACCCACAAAGAATGGAGCCAGCATCTCCTGTGACTCCAAGGGGAGAGCTGCAAAGAATTGCATGGAGGATGCCAAGCCAGCCAGAGCTGGGAGAGTCACTATGGCAAAGGAGGAACAAGAAAGGGAGGAGAAAAGGAGAAAGCTTGCCACCTTTCCCTGCAGGACTCATGCAAAGTGCTGATAATGTGTGTTTTATTCATTCCTCCCCTTTGTTCTCTAACCATCTCTTGAGAGACATTTCAAAGAAAGGGAGGCGAGGAAGAGACTAAAAGTCTCCTTTTAGATTGAGGAATGCAGGCTCCACCCTTGCTCCCAGCTCCATCCTTTTTGTGTTGCTGCAGCTGGGGAGTCTCCCTGGAGGCTCTAACTTAAACCTGGGGTTGGTATTAAGCCAAATGGTCCAAGGATCAGGGGAACCATTTTCTTCCCCGAGTTCAGGGCCAGCCTTTCATTATGGAGCTGGGGGGGAGAGGTCAAAGATCCCCCTGAAAAGGAGTCCATTCCTTGCACCATAGGGGAGCTTTAAAGATATGGGGATGATGGGAAATAACCAGATAAATGTCATCCCCTTGTGAGGTGGTGCTGTGCAGAGTGTCCTGAACAGGCACAGAAGGAGCCATGTCCTGGATTTTTGTCTGTGCACAGAAGTGTGGGGCTACACAGGAACATTCTGCCCTGATTTCAAGACCATGCTTCAAAAAAGATGCTAACAGGTTGGAAAGGCATCAGGGAAAAGTACAAGAGCAATCTGAGACCTGGAAAACATTTTGGTAGCAGACTGGGAACTTGGTGGAATTTGTCAGTTTGTAGGAAGGGTAAGGGGTGACTTGCTTGTGGTCTACAAGTATGAGCATGGGGAAAATGCAACAGATGTTTCAAGCAGAAAACAAACCCATAATAAAATCCAGTGGCTGATTGTTGATGCTAGACACATCCAGAACAGAAGTCAAGTACAAAAATTGAAGGTAATTAACCACTACTTACTAGAGTAAAGTTGGATTCTCAGTTTCTCTCTTAATCAAGGGTGGATGACTTCCCAAAATCTCCTCTGCAACATTTTTAGATGGAGATGAGCTCATGGGATTTTCTATCAGGGGTATACAGCAGGTCAGATGACCACCATGCAAGATCCTGTGACAAAACGGAATGAGTCTTCCCTGCCCTATCCCCTTTAGTCCTTACTCTGACAACCTCTGTGTGACCCTGGGTGCGCTGGGATATCTACATGGCCCATATTCACTTTGTGTTTATACACCCCAGAGAGATGAATGACAAAAATGTTCCCATACTGGCTAATCAGAATTAAGCCTCCTGAGATTACAGCATTCAACACTCAGAAACTGAGATAAAGAACAATAATAAAATAACTCCCACTTTTTTTTTTTTTTTTTCCACACAATAGGTCTGCCATCAATAGTAGCCTATCTGCTAGCAATGATATTAAAATATACTGATATTTCGAGAAAATGTTGTATTGCTTTTGGTTACAGTGGCTACCCTCACCTAAAAACCATGGGATCAGGCCTACTGGGAGAGGTGAACATCAGAAATTGGTTGTGTCTTGTCTCTCTTGAGCTTTGGGGAGATCTGCCGAGGCTTTGGCACCATTTGAATTCAGATGTCCATAAGTCTAATTAAAAAAAAAACAAAACAAAACAAGGGACTTCATATGTGTGAGTTCACACGTGTGAGAAGGCAGCAAGAAACTCACTTCGTGTATGTGATTTAAGATGGTTCCGAAGTGAGCGCTCACAGATCCATTCTGCAGTGACCTCTGCTGGCACGGGCAGAGCCGGTGATCTTCCCCCGACATCCCTGCGGTAAGGGCATCTCTAAGCGTTTGGTATGAGCACCTTTATCTGAACCTATCGCATTACACTCGCTGTCGTTAGCACAGGGCAACACAGGTAAGGTTATGGAGCTGTCATACAAACGCAGAAAAATGCCATGAGGCATATGAAGGTGGTAGTTAAAGAGAGATAACCAAATCTGATTAATAGTGATGATAAAGGAGTGTCAACATACGCCAGTCTTGATGATTAAAAAGGAAGGTAGCTGGAAATTAGCAATTGTTACAGGTAGCTTAAGGATATTGTTATTTTTTTCACCTTTTGAAACATCCCTACGGGCATATGTCTGCCACTGAGATCACTGAGAGGTTTCTTCAATGCATAAGGAATTGTTGTCAAGAAGCAACTCATAAAAGATGCCCCTTGCTCTTCTGGAGAGATCTATGCTTTTAATGGCAGTGAGGCTCTGTCGCTATAAATCAGATTAGTGCAATTTACTTCATCACTTGCTTACCCTGACAGAGAATCTGGCTCCAGATCTTTACATTGCATTTGTCCAAGAGCACCTACTAAGACTGGGTTAGTTTTTGGCCCTTAGACAAACCCCGAATGTTCACTGTTGCAACTTGCCTTCTTATATCTGATTCTTCTTCTGACTCTTCTTCTCTTTTTTTTTTTTTTTTTTTTTTTTTTTAAATAACTTGTTTTTCTTTCTGTGATCACCCTTTGTTTGCCATTTCAGAAATGCTTTGTCTGCAGCCCTACCTGTAATCAATGAGCTGTATTTCCCTGCAGAATGAAGACAGCAGAATGGTTTCTGTGTATTGTTCTCAACTTGAATGCAGGTGGAAATATTAAAGACTCAGCTGCCTGCCTGGCCTGGGCTCTCCCCTCCTCACCGTCACTGTCTGAATATGCATGGCTGGTTCTGACTGTGAACAGCAACTCAGAGCCAGAGCACAAACACCACAACCAGCTTACAAATTAACAGGTAATATGTAACCTGAGTTTTGGCAATGTGTTTGTGCTCTCCAAGATCAGCCAGGGACTGGTGTCTGTGGAAGAGGATAATAACAGGGCAGCAGATAGTGGTATTTCTCCAGACTGCTCTGCTAGCCACCAGTGA
Source organism: Calypte anna (assembly GCF_003957555.1). Classification (NCBI taxonomy): domain Eukaryota; kingdom Metazoa; phylum Chordata; class Aves; order Apodiformes; family Trochilidae; genus Calypte; species Calypte anna. Next base: position 35,516,306 of record NC_044251.1, read on the forward strand.
CTAATCTGACCCAGGTGTGGCACCTGACAGTGTATAAAATGTTGATGAAAAATTACCTCTTTTCCAACAGTTATATCTGTGAAGTGAGCTAAACCCCTTGGCTTTTGGTGACATCCTTATCTAGAAGCAGAAGGCTGCAAGAGCCCTTCTTCAGACTTCCTCTCCCTAATCAGTTTTTCCCCATCTCTTTGGGGCTGCACTATCCAATGGAGGCAGGATGAATTCTCTCCCTTGCAGCAGATGAGGCTCATGTGTAATGGTGCTCCTCAAGCAAACTTTGCAGGGACAAGTGCTGGAAGGCAAGGTAAAGGAAGAAGCAACACAGGTGACTCCACCATGTCTCAGCCATTAGACATTTCCACAAACATTCTGGTCAGTGCTAAGCATCATGACCCCTGTACTGGGATCAGGCCATCAGCCCAGCAGCCCCACCTCCCAGGTGAATCAGGATATAGTATCTATATCACTGACAGTCTTGGTTAGTTAATGTGGCTCTCTGAGGGGCTGGAGAAGATTCACAGCTCTTCAGGTCTCTTCCTGTGAACTCCTGGGACTTGGTGAACTTCCTATGTTACAGCCAAGGTGCAAGGAAATCTCATAAATCTTCTCCAGCCCTGTTGTATGTTGTTTAGTGCCTATTATCATGTTTGACATCTCTAGTTGTAGTAATCACTTTTAAAAATGTACTTCTGCAATGTCAGTAATTAATCAAATGCTTTTGTTTCATTAGCCATAATATCTTTGGTTTCTTGTTCTTAGGTGTTCCTCTTTATAAACCTCTCTCATGATGTCTCCTCCTTAGCACTCAGTCACTCCAGATGCTTTAACATTGCTGATAAGGTGGAAAGACTGAAATATTTTTTTCTCATATCACACCGGGATCTAAAAGGGTTGGAATCAGCAGCAGGTCTGCTTTGCAGCTGCAAATATTGGCTCTGCTCTTTGAGCCCCACAGCTTCTCACACTCCAGAGAGACATCAGCCTGCACTCAGCCTCCACACCCTCTGCAGCCCAAAGCTTTCTCTGCAGCTCCCACCCCACCTCCTGCCCATCCCATGCCTCGTGTGAGGTCTCTTGTCAGTTTAACAGCAAGAGGATCAGTCCCTCGAGGTAGGGAAAACTTCTGACAGCCTGGAAAGGAAAGGAAAAAGTAATGAGTGAAAAGACAGTGTAGATTTTGGTGAAAGTGGAAGAAAAAAAATAAAGAATGTCCAAACTCAATACTGTATCTGTATTAATTATACAGTAGCAAAGGTGAATATAAATTTTCAATACATGTCCTGACATATTTCTCTTACTGAGGGCTGCTTTGTTGGGACTGTATGTGTCACAGCAATCTTCACTGAAGTAATGTACTCCAAACTGACTGGTGAGTCTGGTTACTCAGCATCTCTGACTTTATAATTTGTGCCACTAAGGCTGTTCCTGTACACTTCAGAGTCATGCTTTACAACAGGGACTTTCTTTTCTTCTCCCTTTCTTTTTCTTCAGGGATAATTACCTTTCATTTTTTATATCAAGCAAAATAAATTAATTCTGGCATACTTCTGGGAATAAAATAATTGTATAAAGTCATTGGCAAACAATCTTTGCCCAAACATGCATGCAGAAAGCAAGTTCTCACAATTATGGTTAATGCAAAATTAAGTCAGATTGTAGAGGCCTCCAGCATGATTTCTAGCATGATAATGATGAGAAGAGGAGATTAGGCTTATCACAGACAAAGCTTGTAGTGCTGGGATTTCAGTAATTCAAAAACAGCTGCATTGCTACAAGGCACTTAAACTACTTATCTACAGCAAGATGTTCACAGACACAGTAGCTTTGCAAAGTGAGGTAAAGAAGAGCTTTTCTGCTCATTTTTACACCCTGATACAGCAAAATGCTGAAGTTCAGGCAGATTTTTTCAGCACGTGGAACATCTCCATGAGCTCAGCTGGGAAGATCCATGTGCCTAGAGGTGCACAGGTGCTGCTTATTACCTGGGTGCTCGAGTGGTTTGGTTTGTTGGATTGTTTTGGAATGAGGCCTTATCTGAACCTCCTGCAGCTCTGTGCATCTGCCATGGGAAGGCTGAGAAAAGCCTGGCAGGAGGCTGGAGCAACACTTGCCCCCTCTTTTCGTTTAGCAAGGAACTGCAGTGCAAAACCCAGAGCTCTTATGCCCTGGTAGAAGGTGAAGTCAGCAGAAAATGTCTAAGTGCTGGGCAGGGCATGGATCCAAAATCACACATCTGTAATCCTACCCTGCATAGCACAGGTTGGAGATGGAACCTGTCTCAGAAGAAATGGGTCTGAGGATGATTTCCTACACCCCAAGGAGGTCCTGTGAGAGTGATGTTGTAGCCAGTTTGGCCTGGACACATCAACTCTAGTTTTGGTTGGGTTTTAGTTCTTGTCTTTGTCATCATTTTTTCCTTTGCAAACACATGTCAGGACCTTTGACCTCATAGTACCAAGTTCCTCAGGTCTGATCATCATGTTTCAAAACTTATGTCCTTTTGGCTTGATCCCAAGGAGGGTCTGCCATCACTGGCAGAGACAATATTGTCTTCAGGATAACCTGAATAACACATGGCAGTGGGACATGAAGAAATGCCTCCAAGCAGCCATGGTGTGAATTAGCCCAGCCAGAAAGCAGCCAGGCTGTAGGAACAGCTGTGCTGAGTCAGACCCAAGGGTCACCCAGACCATATCCTGTCTCTGACCAGCCTGTAGCAGATGCTCAGCGAAAGAGCAGAAGAGCAGGGCAATATTTCCTCCACTTCATCCTTATAGTTTCTGGCAATCTGGAGTTTAGGGACTTCCTGAGCTGGGGCTGTATCTCTACAGGCTAGAAACCTTTGATGGACTTTCCTTTTAAAAAGTTTTCTAATTGCTTTTTGAACCCATTTATACTTTTGGCCTCCACAACATCCTGTGGCAATGGGTGTCACAATGTGGTTATGCATTGGGTGTGTTTGCTTTAAACCTGACACTTAAATCACATGAAGGTTCCTCAGTCCTTGCACCATGAAAGGAACATTTTTTAGCACATTCTCCAAGCCATTCCTGATTTCAGATTTCACATACCTCTCTCATGTGCTGTCCCAGTGGTCTTTTTTCCAGCTGAAAACTCCCAGCCTATGTGATAGTTCTTTTTTTAGAAGGCTTTCTGTAACTTTGATCATCCCTGCTGATCTCCTGTGAACCTTTCTGATCCTGCTCTGTTTTTCCAGGGCAGAGAAAGCTGTAGTGAAGAGAGCACCTACCATCAATGCACACAGAGACATGGGGATGAGCGGGTGACTGGCATATTTTTGTTTTCTCAGTTTCTTTCCTAATAATTCACAACGTTCACCTTTTCTTTCTGAGTGCTGCTGGACCCCAAGTTACATACTTCTGGCTCTATCTGCAGTGATTGCAGTGTGCCTTTACTGAGTAATAATAGCTCATGTAATGTTCATTACTGTATAGACATTGTTATGGTGGAGTCTTTCCTCGAAAGCATGAATTTGCTTTTGTTATTATGGAATTTTATTTGCTAGTTTATAACACACTAATGTGAGACTGCGGTCACTACTGGAATGAGATTTTCTGTAATTCTTCACAACCTGCATTAGTTGTTTTACTCTTCACAGTTGACATTACTTTTTATTAATTTGGGCAAGACTAATATAGGGCTAATGCTTGGAGTCCCATATCTAAGGGTGGTATTGGAAACAAGCCATGAGGCTTTGGGTTTTGTGCCTGTACACTGCTTTTTTTCTGAACCAGAAATGTGCTGGACAACTCAAAATGAGAGATGACACCAACAGACCCCGTCATTTCTTGAATTACAAACAACAATTCTTACCTCATCATCCTACAGGGAGTACAGAGTTGAAATGCTTGATTAGTGAAATGAGTGTAATGCACACGCTTGGGACTATTCCAGGCACTGGAGCTAATCCAGGCTGTGGGGTCCAGTGATGGGCCTGGAAGAATGCAGGCTTCAGATTGGGTTCCAGGTTGAAATTAAGATATTGATTTTCTTTTTGGAGCCTTAAACATCCAAGGACACTTATGTTCTGAAGGCACACATCTTCAGATGCTGTTCTGCCACAGTGGCCAAAAAATTGCAGGTATAAACAGATACTTGTCACTTCTATCTCATCCCATAAGCTGGGATCTTATTTCCCTTATATAGTTTGACTCTACTTCCTAGGGGTACTGTGGAGGGCCCATTGATCAATGGCTGCATTGGCAAGTAGGGACAAGGGGAGGCTGGGGATCATTCTTGAGGGTTATATTTGATCGTCACTGGCTGTTGCAGGGTGGGCAGAAGTCAACTGTCCTTGCAACAGATGCCGGGGAGGCAGAGCCAGGATAGGTGGTTTCTGATGGGAGCTCATGGTATGAAATAAATAAGGGGAAAGTGAGAGTGAAAGACACATTGTATAAGATGTACAAGTGGCAAGATGCCAGCATAAATATTCATTGACTATGTTAATTAGCAACTATTGCTGTTACTCATTAACTAATTTATTCAACAAATAACATTCAGGCCACTCTAGAACACTGCATACTGTTACTGCTAAAAAGAGGTATCAGTTTCCCTGGCTGTCACCTGGAGACATTGATACTCCCCCATCTTTGCAAGTACTTTGATATGTGGAGATGAAAACTGCCTCAGGGGGTCAATGGAGCACTCACTTATACTGCTATAAGTGATATAAACATATCACTTATAAAGTAGAAGTCCAATCTTATTCCCAGCAACATGCTGAAGAGATTGACCTCATTAGTTCAACCTCAGTTGGAGAAGAATGGCAAGTCCATGGCAAGACTTCTGTTTGGATGACAGCAATAGCATGTAGGGTGCATGTAGAGAGTCTGAAAAGGGATGAATGGGCTCTTATGTGAAATGGCTTTTTAAAAAAGAGAGGAATCAAAGGTGGAATAAAGAGTCAGCTCAGGGGGTTTCCACTGAGTCTGGTAGGACCCGTCTGTCAAAACTACAGCTGACAGCAAAGAGTTGCAGAGGGGTTTGGCATTACTGAGAGACCGGATGAGAAAACACAAAATGGAATTCAGTGTTGAAAAGTGCAAAGTTATGCACTTTGGAAAAAAAAGAGTCTGAATATAACATTTATAATGAGGGCTTCTAATATACCTATTACCAACCAGGAAAGGGAAACTGCAACCATTTAGGGACAGTCCTGTGAAACTAGAACACCACCAGTGTTCAGTAGTGATCAAAAAGATTAATGGGATGTTAGTAATTGTTGGAAAAATAATACTGAAGAAAACAAAAAAGAAGCTATTAAGCCATTCCTTAAAACCTTGTACATTCAAATGGACTTAAAACCATGTGCATTCAAATGGTTTGATCCCCCTCATCTCAGAAGAACAGAGCAGACCTAGAGTAGATCTGTAACTGTGATAGAATAGGGTCTGGTAGTTATGGAGGAATAACTTGTATGCAAAGACTGAACAAGTAGACTGGAATCTTCTTTAGGTTAAAAAGCAATGATGAAAGGCAACATCTGAGAAAAATGTTTTAAATCCCAAATGGCATAGGAAAGGTAAATAAAGACAGATGTTCTTATAATAGAAAAACTGAGAGACATGCAAAGAAATGTTCAAGCAGCAAACTCAAACAAGGAGAAATACTGTTTCATACCACATCTAATACATTTGTGGAGTTCCTTGCCCAGGGTGTTATGGATGCCAAGAATATAACTGGTTTCAGAGGAGGAATAGAAACACTCATGATGAAAAAATCTTTTAGTGTCTTTTGCATGCAAAGACTTAGGAAGTTTTTGATTGTTTAAAGGTAGGAGGAGGGTATGCCCACAGGAGGGTTACTTTGGGCTCTCTCTACAAACCTGCTGTAGGTCAGAGAAAGGGTCCTGGGGCACCTGGACTCATGGGCCACTTTGTGTAAGAATTTTTACGTGGATGCTCTGCAATAAGGATTGAGACCCCTTTGAGGGCCCTTCCAACTCATATTTTCTAATTAGACATTGCAGAGGAGAAAAAGGATGGAAAGTCCTGACCTATCCATCTGTCCATCTGACTATGCATCTACCTATGCATTCAGCTAATGTGTGTCATCTAGCAATGGCTTAAGCTTCATGGTGTATCTTACAGTACTTGGTACAAATGTACCTGGACGTGTAATTGAGCCACCTGTGGTTTGCTGTCACAGACAGCAAATGTAGCTTGCCCTGTAGTGCTAGCAATTATTCCAGATAAAAGTGGGCTGACCCTTATGACCTCCTCCCACAGCACTGTCTCTGAAGCAAGATACTCAGGCAGCAACACCTATGGTACTCAGTTCAAGTATGGTAGTAGCATTCTCAGGTGCTGGGCTGTGATGAGATGCTCTAATAATATGCTAATGCAGGCTGACAAGAGTTTTGCACATTTTGTTCCTGGACACAGCACTCGAACCAGTCCAGGGACCATTCCAGCAAGTGGTTTCCATGTGAACACTTTTAACTATGCAATTCACAAGCACAGACACTGCCTTTTCTACGCCAACTGGCCACAGTGCAGGAACACTGCTGGGCATGTTTAATTTTACATGTAGCTTCTGTGTCTGGATCCAGTTACAGGATTAGGTCCACACAGAGAGGGGAGGTGAATTTGTGAATCAAAGTGGTGCAGGTTTGTTGCCTATGAACAACAACAATTTTACAGGAGGCTGAAAGGAAAAGAGACTACTCAAAGAAAACCCTAGAGATTCTTATCTCAGCTGTAAGAAATGTGTGCATTTTGGAACTACATCACTAACGGCAGTAGGATGCTCAGCTGGAAAGGAAAGGAGTTGGAACACTGCAACAGAGATTCAAGGGCTCTGAAACTCAAGACAAAATGGCCTAGAGGAAACTCCTAACAACAACAACAAAAAAACCAGCCCAAACCCAAAAAACCAACAACAACAAAAAAACCCAACAAAAAACCAACAACAAAAAATAAACAAACAAACAAAAAAGAAAATAAAGGAGCAAATTAAAACATAGCATTCGTTTAGACATTATCTGAAACAATGAAGTCCTAGCAGAGGTTCTTGGAACAAGTGTATCTTAAATAAAATTTAAAGTGAAGTACCAATTAACTAAAAAGACCATCCAAGTCCAGCCCCTACAACAAGTTGTAATATGTAGAGAAATATGTATGAAGTTCTTTGATGGGGGTTTAAAGTATGAGATAAAAGCAGTGTTGAGAAAACAGTATTCTCTCTCCTATCTGGTCCACCATCCCCATGGGGATGTAGTAACTGCCTGGCATTTGGTACTGCTCATTTTTAAGGTGATTGAGACTGAGGCAGAAAATGTAAATGTATGGTGTTCCCAAAGTGTTGGTTGCGTTTTGTTAAAGTATGAAGAGTATCAGTGAGCTCACGTTATCCCTGCTCAAGCTGACAAAAAGCTCTGCATGAAAAGATAATAGCTGGCCCTCTTCCTGAACTGCCAGGTTGCAGTGACACAGACTTAAGAATCTCAGAGGAGCTTGGAGTTTTTCTTCCTAATTTATACTGTACTTTAACTTTGTAGCTGGGTGAATCTGCACTGAGCTTCATGTGCAGAGCTTTCACATTCTCTGGTGTGGGGCAATGAAGGCATTGGGACTGATCTGGCACTGATTCATGTGACAAAGGAGGATCCATGTGGGATTCAGAGAAACCAGGAAACCAAGGAGGACTCTGTGTAGCATGGAAGCAGGAGTGGAGGGCTTTGCCCTAAGAGATCCTCTATGGTCTACTTCAGGAAAACTTCCCCTTTCTTTCCTATTTTAACTTGTTCACAAAATGTTTTCTCACACAGCATAGGCTCCTTATTATTATTCTTTTTTGGCAGTATTTTCCAGGTTTATTTTGAATTTGGTGTAATGGCTTACACCCAGCTGGCCTCTCTTTAATACTATGAGGAGTTTTCTCTCTTTGGATAAAGTCCTCATGAGAGAGGAAGATTTTAAAGTAGTCCAGGGAGGGGGGGTGGGAAGGTGGAAGAGATTGTTTTCTTTCAAAGAAGAGCAACACGTGTCTACGAATCAAAAAGATTTCTGCAGCCTACACTTAAAAACCCTGGAGAGTCCCTTGCAGGGAGTATATCACCCCTGGGAGAGTCCATCCCTCCCTTTATCCAACCCTCCCCACTTCCTGGCTCTGGGTGCAGGTGAAGTTTACCTCTGCATTCAAATAGCTGCAAGCCCTGGATCCAAATCCCCTCCTTCCTGTGGGAAAGTGTCCCCCAGCTCGGCTCCCCGGATGTGGGCACTGGCTTCCCCCAGAGCCAGGAGGAAAGGAGGATGCCAAAGCCCCCGGGCAAGTGGATGTTTGGAAGGTGCATGTTATCCAAGCCCAGGCCCCCATCCACCATGTAGTCAGTGTGGTGAAGTCTCACTGCTGGGGCTGGAGGAAGAAGAGAAGTGGGCAGGACACACGCACAAGGTCTCCAGGGATAGCGCAAACCCTAGGGGAACCATGGAAAGTCAAGCCCGTCCACAGGGGATGGATACCCCACAACTCCCCACTGCTGCCCAGATGGAGACAGGGCAGGAGACATGATGACTCCCCAGTCTTTTCTGGCTTTTCTAGGTAAGCTTTGGAGGCTGTCCTGGGGACAGAGCCACTTTGTGGCCCATCCATCCCTGTCATCCCGTAAGGACACCATCTACAGACAGTGTCTTCTCTAAAGTCTGAGAGGAAATAGATGGGGACCATGAGATCACATTCACATTCTTCCCCTTGGGAAGGTCCCCTTGAGGAATTACTTTCACCAATTAATCCAGGCCACATAATTCTGTGACTATTTTTGTAGCAAAGGAAGAGGGAAGTGAATACTCTTACCCAAGGGAGATGTGTTTCAAATAATGGCAAATACTATAAGTTCTAGATGATGTCTAACTCTCTTGCATATCCTTCCTTCATCCAGTTACTGGAATAAAGCATATCCTTTAGTAGCACTGAATGTAACAAAGCAGCCCCATTTTTGTTTAGCTCAGACAGAGGTGGTTGTCTTTTTTGTCTAGCGTATGGTGAGAACAGTTTTTAATGTTCCAGAAGGAACATCTCTTTAAATCAGCCTGTCAGCTTTGCACTTTAATTAGGCTACAAAATACAGGAAAAGGAAAAGAAATATACCTAGTTTTAAGTTACTGTTTCTTACTCTGTTTCAATCTTTAAATATTTAGCATTAAATAAGGGCTTGATCACTAGCAAGGAGTTTGTTTTGTCCCATTTTTATTTCCCTGACAGCTTTGCTGGGACCTGATGGCACATCAACAATGCACTGGGAGAGAGAGATGTGTCATTTCATATGACTTAGCTACAAGGCACATCTTGGATTTCCAACTGCTTGCACACATTGTTCCATTCACAGTAGATGGTGTCCCACTCCCTTTTCAATAAGGACAAATATTTTTACATATGCAGGTCATCAGATAGCTGAAGCCAGCTCTATTTTGACTGGGTACTGAAGGACCATGCTCAGAAACCAGTCACGTGGATTCCCCTCCTGCCTCATTGTCCACCCTTCTTCACAATCACTCAGTTGTCCTTGGCTTTTTTTTTTTTCTTGGAGCAGCTGAGTAAAGCCACATGCTCTCTGGGTAATCAAACAGCTGATCCTCCAAGCATTGCATTGCCAGTCATGACTCAGTAGATCTGGAGACACTGCTGCTAGCTGGCCTTATGATATGCTCCTCGTGGCTACTGAATAAATAGGCAATAGCACAAAGGGCTGAGGGAGGACATTCAGGGCACATGCAGATACCAAAAGTATGGCAGAGCAAAGCATAGCTTTGTTTATAAGGGACATGTAGCTCTCAGAGAGGTCTTCATTTGTTGCACCTGGATGTCATGTCCTTTAGTACAGTAGAACCGAGCCTACAGATTTCACTCAGAGATCCAGCTCTACCACATCTTCTCTTTGAAATACTTCTCTTTTGCAAAAGAAACTTGCTGGAGATCCATCAACTGGACTAAGGACAGAAAAAGTGCACAGAGACCCCATTCTTCCCTTTAATGAGATGCCATCTCCATTTAACTACTTTCTGGCAGAATTTTCAAGCGTTGAAGGTCTCAGATTCCAATTACATCAGTCGGTATATCGGTCTTTGGCAAAGGCCACCGACTTCAGCAGCTCTCTGCATTCACTAACAGTAGCAGAGATTACCTACAAAACAAGGCTACAGGCCTAAATAAGCAAGTTATATGCAAGGAGCCAGATCCTTGGCCCAGCTGGGGCTGCTATGCCCAGCTCCGGCAGCACAAAGCTGTCACCAAGCCAGCCCAAACAGCTGTTGGAGGATTCCCTTGGCGCAAAAGAATTCCTGAATGGCAAAGAGCCACTAAAGCAACTCCTACACAATCTCACTCACTGGTCCCCAGAAATCCCTGACAGCTGGGACTGCACAATGGGGCCAGAAGCACCTGTTACCATTCAGAGCTGTCTAAAGGCTGCTCTATAGGGCAATGAATGGCAAAACAAGCACCCAGCATCTTTGGGAGCACGCAGAGGCCTTGCCTTTATCTCCTCACATCCATAGCTGGAGGTGCACCATAGGAATATTTTTTCAAGGCACTGTTATGGTAGAGTCAGAAACTCAAGGCACTCCATGCTTGTCCACGCTTTCTGACTTTTGTATTTGAAGGCACTTGGAGCAAAAGGAGAAAGTCTGAATCCCTGCAAGGGGAAGGAGTATAGAAGCAGAACCAGGTTTCACAGCTCGGCACCTCTCAGTGTGGACCCACTGGAAACATCAAAGATGAACCTCCCAGAAATTTGGAGCCATCTATTCTGCACACAAATATTGTAGCATAAACCTTATTTAGTTTGGTTTTCAAGGCTTTCCCTTAACTTGCAGACACAGCCAGATCTACCAGAACAATTCCCTTCATCTTGCTTGCCCTTGCGGTCAGTTCAATTCCCTCTTATCACTGAGCCCAAAGAGTCATCTCATTCCCAACTCTTACCTCAAGTCTGATAAATCCTACTTTTTATTCAAAGCCTGCCCACCACCAGATCCCTGACTGATGCTCTTAGGCATTCTGCTCTACTCAGATTTTGGGGCTGATGTTGCCAGGTCTTGAGTAATCCTTTGGCACATTGGAACTGATGGGTTCCCTAGAAACACAGAAATATCCCAGGAGAGGCTGCTAGGTGTAGTGGTTCCTCCAAATGACCATAAAACAGGCTGTGGCTGTGGTGTGCTTCTTGGAAAGGTGCAGAATGAAGCTCCTGATTATGTTCTGGTTTGGGCACTACTGTTTAGGCCAATTTATATTTTTTTCCCAGGATCACATCATGCCTGAAGTTCTAAAATAAAATCTGTGTCAGTGGAGCATAGTAAATAAAAAAGGAATAATTTGTTGTTTTTATTTCATCATACACTGAAATAAACAAACAAATTAAAATTTCCAGCTCTCCCTGTGCTCATCATGGGTTTCATCCCTAGCCCTAGACAGACTTCACTCAACCAACAGTATCAGCATCAAGATTTCATGCAGCATCTGAATGAAGCATTGTCCTCTGTTCTGTGCTCTTAACACTCTCTTGCTTTTATTAATTGGGTACTTAATAAGAATTTGTGAGGAATCCACCTTTCATATACTGCCAATGTGAAAGGGATTAATATTGAAGAGATCTAACAAAGGACACAAAGACAGGCCCTGACCCAGAGACCTCCTAATCAAGGATTTAGACAATGCACAACAGGTGAATACCCAGTAGGATAAATGGAGACAGGAAGGAGGAATGGAAGACAAGTGTATTTGCCTAAGCTAATAATCACAGTGATCTCAAGAGTCACAGGTGGTCACTAGCTCAACCCATGATTCAACAGCCAAAAAAGTTTAGTCCAAAAGCTTACAAGATGAATGAGTTCTATGTGAGCAGCATTCAAAGCATTTTAAAGCTGCTGGAAAGGCTCCCATTAATGAGGCCTGAAAGAGCTGAAATATTTACTTCTTGGTTTTAATCATTATTGGATGCAAAATTTGTGTATGCAATAAAGACAGTGTTTTTATTAATGCATTCTAATCCTTCAGTAGCTATTCTCAGCAAATACCTCTGTGTTCTTTGGGTGATAAATTAGCTGTTTCCCTCTGAACCACAGGGGCCTTTCTGGACTCCACTTTTACTGGCAATCCAAACTGACACCAAGAAGTCTTGAGAACAACCTACTTTTTATCTCAAGCAATGTCACTGATGCATAAACTGAATTCAGAGCAACAGTTTTCAACCTGTATTTAGTTTTCAAGGTTGGTACTTTCTGAAGTGGTGTGCTTAACAACTGTTGTCACCCTTCCAACCACAACAGCTGGTCTAATAAAAGCTGTTCCTGCTCCCTACAAATTTTGACCTTCCTAACTTAATTGGATCTCAGAAATAGCAAACTTTATCCTTTTTCTGGAAAACTTGTTCCAAACACAAAACAAGCCTATCATTTTATTCACCAAGTCAGTGATTTTCCATTCCAGCTCAGAACAGAGCCTATCAGAATAACGCAGCTAGGATCAGGTAAGCATTCAGTTAGGGAGAGATAAGAAAGGGTGGGGGAGTACAAACAATATTCTGTTTAGGGAGAAAAAATATTCTAGATAGATGCAAGGTGAGGTATGGAAGCAAATGGCCTAGAGCACAAGTTTTATGAGGAGCACCTGAGGAAAATGGGATTTTCTGGAGAAAAGGAGGCTGAGGGGAGACATTACAGCTCTCTACATGTAACTGAAAGGAGATTGGAGTGAGGTGGTGATTCATCTCTTTTTCCAAGTAATAGGACAAGACAAAATGGCCTCACATTGTGCCAGGAGAGGTTTAGATTGGATATTAAGAAGGATTTATTTACTGAAAGGGTTATCCTGAACAGGCTGCCCAGGGAAGTGGTTGAGCCGCCATTCCTGGAAGGAACAATTCCACTGGGGGACATGCTTAACTGGTGGACTTGGCCGTGCTGGGTTAATGGTTGGACCTGATGATCTTAAAGATCTTTTCTGACCAAAATGATTCTATGATTCTAAGAAACAATAGATGCGACCAGGAGACAGGTTTGTCAGGCAGGAAAGAGTTTGCAAGCATCTGTATTTGCTTTGTGTAGGTTACATACTCCCTCACTAAACGCCAGAATGAAACTCCGAAAAGAAAGTCCTCAAATTTTTTTTGTAATACTGTAGCACAGGGATTGCAAAAGTAACCAACAGAAGTAACCAAATGCAAAGCAGTGGGAACAGACTCACAGCCCATGTCTGCACTGCAAAGTGTTGCTGCTACAGCCACGTCCCTAAGTTCCTGGGGACATCCCTTTCCTCACTCAGGTCTTACAGAAAAAACCCCAAAAAACTTGCTTTGGGATAACACATCTGCCTCTGGGCTGAAGGTGGAGATGAAAGAAATCACACTGCCAAAAGTGCAATTTTCCTGATATAGGCTACATTCACAATAAGGTGTTTTGCTGGTGGAGAATACTGTTAAAAGTATTGGCAGAGCAGAGGGATGTGGACCTGATCTGGGAGAAGCTGCCAGGTTTGCATATTGTGTATTATCCCTTTCCAACCTTCTCTTCTGAATAAAAAATGGTGTGGAATCTAATTTCCTCCCTGAATAAAACATTAATATAGATAAGACAAAGTAAGGACCCAAGGACTGCAGCAGCATACTTTCTTGTGCTTCTTACTATTCAACATCATGGCAGCTCACATATAGAGCAGTTCTAGAAACCATCTGTCATTGAGCAGCTCTTTATTCAAATGAAATCAACTGTGAAGTAATCATGGTTCTCATTTTTATTATCTCTCCTTACAGTGAACTTGATTAAAATCCAGCGCACGGTATGCAAACAGGCTGTTGTAAATTTGTAGTCTGACAAAAGGGGAAAGAAAGTGATCTGCCCACGTGCCTAGAACTTTGTCATTATCCACGGGGAAAAAAAAAAAGGAAGGGGCATACTAGGTTGCATAAACAAGTTTGTCCGGACACAAACTGTCCGAGCCCTATACAAAGGCCACGTCTGCTGCATGACACCAGAGGAGGGGCCGAGGAGAAGCTAATTTTACTAGCACATATAAAAGGCTCGGGCATGTTCTGAATAAACCAGATAGCCTGGCTTCAGCAACACGTGCTTTGTAGTATTTTGCCCAAGAGGATGATCTGAGCTTCTGAGGAATGAACTCAAAACAGACGTGATTCTCCTTTCACTTCTGGCGGTGTAAATGGGGAGTGATTCCATTGTATGGCTGGTATGAATGAGACTGGGAAACAGTCCCAATCAGTCAATCATTCCCTGCTTTGTCTATTCATTAAACCCCTCTTCTCTGCACAGATGGCCAATGTACTATTGTACTCTAAGAACTGGCCAAGTTAAAAAACCAACAAAAAGGAATATGCCTGACAAGTCAGCAATAAATGTTTGTTTTTCAAAATAAGGGGTGTATTAGCCTGCTCCTACAGATAAGGCTTCAGCTATACATATACACATGTATGGAAGCAGATACAGATATACATACACATAGATATGCAGACTATATATAACATACACACGCACACACATACGTGTGTATGTATATATATCTCTCACTCCAACGCCCACAGATTTCCCAGCACAAGGCAAAAGGTGTGATTTTTTAAAAATTGTGGTAGCTAGCACAGTGTTAACAGACCTACCTTTGTGCCTTGAAAAAAGCACAGTCAGAGGGGGAGACTGCAAGCAACATGAATTTGGGAGAGCAGCATTTTACAGTCACCCCAACCAGGAACCATGAAATATGCAGCTCCTGGAACTGCTGCCTGCAGGCAGCAAGCACTGAGCTGGAAAGGTGGAGGATGGAGCAGAAGAATGAGGGGATGGGCAGAATAAGGGGGTAGGCAGTAAAGAGGATGTCATGTAATTCCTGCCAGGTCCCCAGGATATAAAAAGAGAAGAGGTGGTGTCTCTCACCCAGCTGCCCCCAGACAGCCTATGTGACCCATGAGGCAGGGTCTGTTGAAGACTGAGCATTAAACTCATCTCTCCTTAGCCCAAGGTTGCTCAAGTATCAGGTAACTTCAAGCCTTTTAGCAAAAACCTTTAGAATCATTACCTGGGACCAATATATATACAGGTCTTACTTCACCCCATGGGGTAAGGAATTTTACCATGAATTTTCCCACATTTCCCAGGGACATGCCACAGAATTCAATCTCTGCTGAAACCTTAGAGTTCTGGTTTGTCATGGGGACTCAGAACCTTTGTAGCACACTCCCAGTCACCCTCCTGAGAGCTGTTAGGCTGCACAAATGCTCCTACCACCTGGGAGGGGATTGGTTGGCACACAGAAATTAATGGACAAACTTCATAGACACCTTGAGTCCTGATAAGAGGATGTTCAGGGGGCACTGGCCACATAGATGGATCTGCACTTCTGGGGCAAAACTTGCTCATGAGAAGAAGGACTGGAGTTTATTGCTCAAGTTAACTTCCCAGGTTGATTGTGTTTTGTTCTGACCACAGTCCAGGTCTGCCTTGGGTAGCTCCCAGGAACAGATACTCTCCCTCGAATGTCCTCAATTCAGTCAAACTGCAATTGCCTAGTGACATGTAGGGTCTGGACATGGACATATCTTCCTACCCTGTGTGCTTCTTGCCTCAGCACCCGTGGACTGATGGTCACAAGAAGCTGGGCACAAGTTAGATGTCAGTTAAGATGCTGTTTCTCATCTCATAGTGAAGTGACAATGTTTTTAAAGGTTTGAAGTCTGTGTAGGTGTCAAAATGGTGTTATCCATCAGCTGTTTCTTTGCTGAAAACATGCTAAACCTGTTGCATTGCTGAAAAACTATGAACATAATTGATGTACACAAGGAATGGAGTGGTTAATGCTGCCTGAGTGGCCTCTTCTCTCCAGGCAGGGTACCTGGTACAGGTATCCCTGCCAAAATCATTATCTGAAAGTTATAAGGAACTTTCCTTCCTGCCTGTAGGACCCTTGGTGCTCTGCAGGCATAATTCACTGAGGATGGATTTCAGAGCCTTATTGTACTTAGAGAAATATCAGCACTGCTAAAGACTGGAGGATTTCATAGTACACGGTGAATTTTCAGCCATTTTCATCTGGAAATCTTGAAATATTCTTTGCAGAAAATAGCCAGAGGGAAAATTGCTTACAGATAACAAGGTATTCATGGTAGCTCTGGTATATGTCATTATTTTCTGTGCAGACAAAATGTTTTATAGTTCTTCTACGGGGAAAATTATGCCAATAAAGAGAAAAGAGGGGAAAATCTGAGATACCATGGAGAACCTCTGAGTACACAGGATGCAACTGCAAGAAGAACAAAATGTCTGTTTTGTCTGTTATAGGTTGGAACTCAAATATGCAACACCCAAGAAATGAAGGGCTTTATCCAGGCAATAAACAGAAGATGGTGATTACTTTGGAGCTGCATACAACTGCTGAGATACCTTGGCAATGATTTCATACATTTTCCTGGGGCATGCTCTGCTGGTACATAAAAACACGATCTTCCCCTGTCCCACAGGGATTTATGTGTTTGTTAGTCACTTGAGGTGGGGCTGTGGGCAGGGTCAAGCAATCCACCTAGAGGTGAAAATGTGGGAGCAGCTCTCCCTCCCGCCTCTTTTCTGGGAGTTTCATTTGCTGCGTTTTTAATAACGAAAACCAAACCAAAACAAGAACGCAGCATCTGAAATGTTTATAAAACACAGGGCCCCACTTAGATGAAAGCAAACTGTGCTCCCTCATCAGGTGGATGGAAGTCTGCACCCTCCTGTGTTTATCTGCTCCCTGCTAACCTCAATTCACCTTCATGGCATCCAGGGAATCTTTGCTACAGGGCTCATGTATCAAAGGCTTCAGCTTCTGAGCATCTCATTGCCCCATGCTTCATCAGATTAGGTTATTGCATATCCTTCCATTGATCCTGTGGGATTTGGATGTGGGTCCTTCGTGTCTTTTTCAACCAGCATCTTGCCACATTATTCTGAACATGTAGAGTTCACCTCTCATAGACCCTCAGGTTCTTTAAAAATACCAGCACTTGGAAACAAGTCTCAAGAGGCACCCCACACCCCTCCTCAAGATAACTTCACCCTTAGTTAATCCACACAGAGTGAAAGGCAGCAGAAGAGGGGTGCTGAGCTGCATGTGGTTGGAGACAGCAAGGAACCAGAGGAAAGGAGGCTTTGGGGTTCCCCTCAGACTCTAAACAAATACCTAATTCTGCTGCTGAATAGCAGGGACTTATTAACAAGTAATCTAGAGGTTAATCTAAGGGCAAAAATACAGGAGGTTCAAATTTGTCCAAGCTACAGATGAGCCCTGACACAGTCAGACAGCTCTGTCAATGCAGGATAGCCATGGCTACCACTTGGGAAACATTTTTAAGTTGAACAGTCAAAGAAATAGACCTCTTAAAAAAAACTAGCTATAAAGCCTGGCTTCCTGCTTTTAGTATATAATCTGGATACATTTATTGCTTGTCTAAAAGAGTGAGTCACAGGGCTGGCACAAGGAGAGCACAGCTCTAGGAGGCTCTTTGAAAGCCATCACTACTAGCAAAGTACATTTCTACTTCTGACCTGAAATGTCCTCTGCTGTCCCAGGGAAGGGCTTCTCTTCAGCAGACAACATCAATTCCTATGAACTGAACAGTAGTTTTACAGTCTGCAAAATGGAGTATCCCAAGGAAATGGGAGAAGCCTGTAAATTAAAAATGCTTTTGAAATCCAACTTGTAGATTTTACCTTTACACTGCATTTTATTTCAATGTAAACTCACTGCCCCTTTTGCTTCAGGCTGTACATCTTAATACATATTTTAAAACTCCATCTCACATTCTTCATTTTCTTGAGTAATTAGATGCATAGAGTCACCATCTCTCCATAGTTTAACACTGCAGTGATTATGATTATTTTCAAGATTAACTGAAGATGACCTGACATGGAAAAAGTAGAAAGAAAGCTTACATGTGCCAAACCTTATCTTTCTTTTTCCATCATTATCAGTTGCTTTAATAAAAAGGTACTATCCTACCTTCCAAACAACTGCATTGTTTATATCATTAGATCATCATGACTTTAGAAATCCTCACATCTTTTCTTCACCTCTGGAAAGAGTGGCATTGCTCATGTTGCAGCTTATAGGTTCTCTTATAAAGCATTGTCATTCTCTTTCTTCATGTCACTGCAGACATACCAGTGATTAATCTGAGTACTTTAGAGAGAAACATAGAATAATTTAGGCTGCAAGGGACCTCCCAGTGTCACCTGGTCCAACACCCACTCACAGCAGAGCCAACTTCAAAGTCAGATCTAACTTCAAAGTTAGATCAGGTTGCTCAGGGTCATACCCATCTGAGTCTGGAGTATCTCCAAGGATGGAGACTCCACACTAGTCAGTGATCTGAAGCACTCTTAACACTCTTGAAGATGGATGATACTTAAATACAGCCCACCATGCAGTTACTTATCAGTGAGCTAATGGGAGTTCATGTATTGGATCTTGGTCCTCAGGGATGTTGCTGCTGCAGAAGCTTTCTTGCTTGTTCCTCATGCAAAAATTATTACCCTCAGCACTGGAGTGACTAGTAGGGACAACATCGGTTGCTGGTACTTTCATCTTCATCTTTGTTTCTCTTGGTTTCAGGTAATATTTCATGCCAATTTGTCTGAGTATTTATCGTACTTCAATATTTTTTTTAACCCAGGGAAAAAACAAAAAAAAGAAACAAAAAAAGAAACCCCAAAAGTCCCAATAAAACCTCAAACATTGGAGCTATAATTAAAAAATCTTATGAACTTCAAACTGAACCTGAGGCAAAATCATAGGAAAAAAAAACAAGCATTTACTTAATCCAAAGACCGTTTGCCTGCCTTTGCTTGCCTCCAACTTTACCTGATCTTCATTGACCTGAAGAGAGTTTACAGTTATTCCACTGGCATGTTGGATATTTGTATTCAGAGTATTATCTGAGGTGCTGTGGACTTTTTGACTCATCCACAATTCCTTTGTTTTGGTTTGAGACATCACTAGGACATTACCTTTGGATACTGTCTTATCAAGTGAGTGAATAAGCAGAAGTGGTGGAAGGGATCAGGAGCAGTGTTGCAGAGAGATGATTTTGGCCAGGGGAAGAAGTTTAGACATAACTTATAGGAGGAAGAGTGTGGAGAATTCATGTGTGTGTCCTGTTCTAGAAGATCCCTGTTAAAGAAAATCCATACTTGTAAGTGGCAGTAGTCAGATAGACATAAAGAACACAATTTTCTCTTTGTACCATTAATTCTATTGACAGTTAAATGAAAGCATATGTATTATTTGCAATGCTTGCCAGTATTTCAATATATTGATTTAGGTCTGTACAATATATTTCAGAAATAAAAAAAAGGCCATTAGGCCAGGGTAAGAAACCTTTTGACAATATATCAGACAGTTTGTTGATTTCACCTAAGTTACTCTGGGTTTTTCTGCAACAATTCTTCAGTTACAACCTTCCAGGTTTCCAGAGAGCGGACTTTATTTTCAAATTGAGAACTGATATTTTCCACTGGCAGTGTGTTAAAAGCAATTTCTTTTCCATTTTTTTTCCAAGTATTTCCAGCAAACCATTATTAGTTTTCTAGTGACTTCTATTTGGGCTATGTTTGGGGGAATCAAAGCCCATTTTAAGGGATTTGGCTAAGAGTAAAATACTTGCAATTGCTTTACTGTCACTCAGTTGTCCTGATTGCTGCAGTCCAGATCTCTGGCCCTTCCTGATGAGTTGACTGGAGATGACTCATCTCCTTCTTGACCTACCCAGCTGCTCTTATTTCATTTTCCACTTCTGGGTCAAAGACAATCAGATCATTTATTTCAACCTTTCCAAAATGAAGGAAAATGAAAACTTTTAAAGGGCAACATACCATGACCAATGACACAATTACAGAGTCTGACACATAGGTTTGATGACCTGGGTTTTGGGTAGGACTCATTTATCTGATGTTGATTGATACCACTTGTAGATATTTTGATTAAGAAAATACCAGAATAAGCATGTCATATCTTACTGATTTTGATAGGTAAAGGGAAAATTTCCTCTGTGCAGCATTATGCTGGAGCTCAGTGCAATACAGCAACTTTTCTTGTCCTTTTGAAGGAGTAATTAGAAGCCACATCTAAAACCAAGTAACTGGTCCTACTGAGTCAAAGGTCTAGCTTTTTACTGCAGTTCTTTATATATCACTACAGAAATATCACTATAGCTTAAGGCCAGCCATTTGGGTTTCTGTCTACCTGTAGGTTCTTGTCATGTTCTCTTTTGGGCAGGTCTCTTGGAGGAATTTGTTATGGTAGGCATCACCTTCTTCTTGGGTGAAACATCATGAAGCAAAGATAACAGGATGGGAGAGCTGAGCAGGGCAGGAAGGAAGGATTAATGAGAAGAATCGAAACAGAGTGAAAAGAGATGATCTGTTTCAATGAGTTGGCAAAAGCAGGCAGCATTTTTTTTTCCTGTGGCAGAGTCTCAAAAACTCCATTATCGATGAGCAGACAGGAGAAGAACCAATTTGCAAAACATGAACACCTCAACTTTATAGGTCTGGCATAGATCTTCCAGAATTTTTTTCCACCTGTGTGGAAAAACACATTTCCTTTTCAATAATAATAAAAAAAATAGCCTAATGAAAGAGAAGTAGATCAGGACAAGATTGATGTGATGAATCCACCAGTCTGTTCTTTGAAAGCAGAAAACTCTACTTAATTGTTCTAGCACTTAAAAAGGGGGGAGGGTGAGGACAGGTTAACACAGACCTGGCTCATATGTGAAGTCAAGTAGGAGGCCAGCTTTTGCTTGCCTTGCTCCCATGAACAAGCCAGTTGAACTTGCATATTTGGTGTGAACCTAAAGTGAGTGAAGCTCTGGAATGTAGTCCTGATTTGCAAAGGGAAGTCAGTCCCCAAAAGAAACTTCACTTCGATCCAGGTGCCCTTCGTGTGTAAATACAGATGCAAAAGCAGAGGTAAGCAAGCCTCTTCTATTGTGTAAATGAGATAGTTCTAAGGTGGGGATTTAAGGGGAACTTTGTCCTGCAGCGGATAAAAGTGAGTGAGCTCTTCAGTACAAAAAGAGTCAAGGAAAGAATGTGCAGCTAATCCAGATGAAAGACCTACAGGCAGTCTTCAAAACATGTTCATACAACTGCCTGGGAAGTGTCCAAATGGATGCCACATCTTGAACATCTTTCACAGCTTTATATCTGCCTTCAGTATGGAAATGAGAGAAGGGAAA
Organism: Calypte anna; assembly: GCF_003957555.1. Classification (NCBI taxonomy): domain Eukaryota; kingdom Metazoa; phylum Chordata; class Aves; order Apodiformes; family Trochilidae; genus Calypte; species Calypte anna. Next base: position 35,537,541 of record NC_044251.1, read on the forward strand.
TGCTGATAGGAGTGCTGAGGAGACTAAGTTGGGTATTTCAAAATGTAGTTGTTGTTCTCTGATGTTCTCCCCCCTCTCTCCCACCCCCAAAGAGTTTCTCACTTTTACAGAGGTGAATCTGTGCCCTACCAATTGTCTGCCTCTGAAGGACAGGACTAGTGACAGGTTTGCAGTCCTAGATCTCTTTTGAGATGTGAGTTCTCAGCATCAAGGTCAAAAGCAGGGGTCATGATCCCTTGCCTGCCTGCCTTTCACAGTGCTCCTGGCTACATGTACTCTTTTTTAGACATGGCAGATGGTGAAACACTAAAAGTACAAAGGATTACTCAGTCCTATTCAGTAGTTGAAGTATTTGTGTATTATTGTTATTTTGGAACAGGGGCAGCCCCATGACACCCTCACTATGCCTTTCACTTTAAGCTGCCCTTACATATGTGAATTTGGAAGGCTAACAGGAAAAATGGTGTTCTTTGCCCTGTTTCTAAAGACTGCAAAGCATCAGCCAAATTCTCTTTCTGCAAATTTAAATGTAAACAAAACCCATGACTCTTTACCATGAAGGTTACAGTATTACTAGTTTGAAATGAGCTGTGGGTGTCCAGATAGTTACTAACAATGTATCAGCTCATGTTTTCTTTAAGCCAAAACTCTGAGATCTTAAAGAGGTCCCAAAACTTTACTTTGGACTAAAATTTTAGTGGACTTCTTAATGAACTAGAATTGTTAAAAAAAACCTACTGTGTAGCCTTGTGTTGGACATCATGTTTGAGCAGAATAGACTGGAAAGAGAAAGGAGAAAGCTGTCTTCTTCTGTTAGAGGGCTGATAATTATATTTTTTATATAAAAAAAGTTTTTAGTTTTTAAGGTTTCTCAGTGATACCAAAATATTAAGCTCATTGCGGAACTGCGAATCTGAGAACAAAAAGTTTTTTGAATCAAACCAGGAATATGCCTTTACTAATGTTGTATATTTTCTAGAATCCTTTAACAATTACTGCAGGAGGATGTAAATTGAACTGCTACTGTGTTTATATTAGGAATGATGGAGTATGGTTCTGAAACTTCTAAATCTTCCCAAGCCACTCACAAATGTCAAAACACTCTCCATTGCCATGAGAACCACAAAGGCTCTGACAGAGCTGTGTGTGCCTGAGGATGTGCTGCCAGGCTATAGCTTGCCCTTCATGGCAAGAGAAGGCCACAATTTATCCTGTCATTACAAGAAGAGGAAAAAACAAGGGGAAAAGGAGTAGAACTCCCATTTCATAGAGCTGCAGCCATTCAGCTTGCTTGCTGTTTTGATGTCAGGAGGAAGAAGACATTCTCTGGTATCACTCTTGCCAGAAAAATGAAGCATGGCCATGGAAAGAGTTGCAGGCACTGCTGGAAAAACTGCTCAGCTACAAAGATGGAATTGAGGAGAGAGATAAGCACCAGGAAGGGGCTGAAGCAAAGGCTGGTAGCCCCTAGGCCCTTCCCAGGTCAGGAGAGGGTGTGCTGTCCTCCTGAGGAAAGGTGAGCACAACCTCACGTGGGAAGCTACCACTGACAAGTGTTTTGTGGAAGTCACAGAGCTCATGGCAATGTTGGAGTAAAGCACATGGTTGGGTTATTTTGCTGACAAAGATACAACATTGGCAGCTGGTGTGAAGGGAAGGGGCATTAGGGAATGCCCACTACCAAGCCCTACTTGCACAGACACCAGGGTAAATGACTCCACAACTGAGTGAAAGTCTGACAATGTTTGCAGTCCTTTAGTACATGTTAGCCATCACCTAAGGCAATGAAGTGTTTTAGCAATATACAGTACCTAGACATGCAGACCTGAGGGTTTTCCTTTATTTTTGCTCCACATGAACAGAAAGCTTTTGACTGTCATTAATGAAGATACAGAATGGCAGTGACACCAGCAGTGTGAAAGGTGGCTATTTCTTGGGCAAAAGAAATGTCACCAGGAGTGTATTGTTTTGTGGATTACTGTTCCAAATTAAAGATCACACAAAAGGCTCTGGGTCTACCTTTAGTTATCAAACTATGTTTGCTGTTAGCAGAAAGCCACAATCTATCCAAGACTCTGATTTTGTGCTCCTGCAACATTTCAAAAGCTCTCACCCGAGGAAGCAAAAATTTACTTCTGAATACCCACAAGATTATGTAGTGCAGGTATTTTTAACATTCAAAGCTAGGCACAGTCAGCTGAATGCTGTGGTGCACATGCTTAGTGGCATGACCAGGGACTGTTCTACTAAACTCAACAGAAGATACTGAAGCTCTGGCCCTATCCTACAACCTCTTGGAGATTTTGCCTCCCCCACACAAAACATGAGAGAACTGAATTCCCTCAGACCAATGTTTTTCAAACTGTATTCTTGTCCATGTGAATAGTCTAAGGGTGCATTGAATGCAAAACATGTATTCCAACACACACTAAACTTCTGGAAGGAAATAATAAAGTATAATTTCTTTTTGCATCCCAAACCAGAATCAAGACCACTGTATTTAAATAACACTGGCTTTAACTTAAAGGTCAAAGGAAAATGAGTAATGAACTAATTGTTAAACAATGAAAAATTCAGAAATACTTCTGGTGTGCAATGTATGTGGCTGTTACCCTCCTTGTGCCATTAGAGTTCATAAATACAATGTAAAGGAAATGTCCTTTCATCTAATATTAACAATCAGAATCTGAAAAAAAGACCATTGACCTTAACATGAACAGAATTCAAATGAGTAATAATTTCCTCCTATTTTCAAAAAGCTTTCAATAAATTTATTGTTTTTAGTGTTCATAGGGCTTGGCTGGTGTGCTGGGAACACTGCTATTTGCTTATCAAGCTTCTACCCATATATATTCTGAGTTAATGAAAAGCACTCTAGCCTGGTGCTGGCTGTGATAGGGCTGTGCTCATACATGCACTGTTGAAGGGTGGGTGGAATACTCTGTATTTTCTCATGCACTATATTTCATTGTGGATTTTTTCTGTGTGGGTGAGGGGGGAAGTGGATTACAAAATTAGGACTTTATTTTAGCTGCGATGTAATTGCTTCAGCCTCCTTTAGATGTTTTGAATAACTTTAGAAGTAACAATGCACAAAAGCACAGGAAGCAATATGAGAAGCAAGCTCTTACCCAGCCTAGTTAAAATACTTTGGCCACAGTTTATAGAGTTGGGTGCACAATATTAGGCATCAAGACTTGGTGGATCATACTTGGATCCCCAGACAAGCTCCTTCCACACCCACAGGTCCCATTATCTTAGTCCTGGCATCAGTCGTGCAGGGATAAACGCAGAGGACTGAACACTTCTCAAAAAAGCATGGCATAGGATCAGTTTCTGCCAAACAAGTCTTAAATTCCAACGTGTCTGGTTCTGGACACTGCTGCTACTTTAGTTGTTCCTTGGCCTGCTCCTGACTGTGATCCTGTGATCTGGAGGGGTTTTATGGAAGAGCAGGGGATGACCATGTACATGATTTTGACTTAGCTCAAAAGCATGCTTCAAAGTAAGCTCAGAATTTTTCCCATAGCGAGAGAAAAGCAGAGCCTCTAATCTGTCTCTTTCCTTCCAGGAAATTATTCCAAGGGCAGAAATTGCATATCCTTGGGCATGAAAATTTTTTTTCTTCTTTCCGGTGCTGTAGGCAAGACACTACCTATCCCAGGGACAGAGTTTTATTCTGGTTTAACCTCACTCATTTAGTCACTGGAGTGCTGTGGAGAGGCTCTGCATAACTGATGAATTTTCATGAAACTGCTACATCACAATGCTGTGGTTTAGCCTGTTGCAGCCATTCAGTCTTCCTGCCCATATCCTTGTGAAAGGCTGTACAGCAAGGAAAAAAAGAGCTGTTGGGCTCTGCTTGAACATCACTTTCAGAGGATGTACCTGGGATCTGAAACTCTACAGTCTTTAGAGAAAGGGAGAAAGGGAGGGACTATTTCCCTCAGATGGGGAAATAAAGAAACCAGGATGTTGTCACCTTAAAAAATGTTGAGGGGGAGGAAACCAGGAGAGAAGAGAGAGAAACTGGAAGGCAAACTTTTATAGCAAAGGAGCTACTTTCAGCTATTATCAGAGAAGCTGGCTGTGTGGGATGGAGAAAGTGAGTTCTCCTGATCCATGGTAGAAGCCATGAGCTGCAGTCAGGGCCATTTTGGGATTTCTGACCAAAACCTACAGTAGGCTTAGGGGTGGTGAATTTCAGCACAGAGCTCCATACTGCTTTTTCAATGTTCCACTCCATCTGTGTGCTTCTTGCAGTACTGAAAATGAAGGACAACTACATTTAGCCTCCTCTGTAAAGTCTGGAGTATTCTGCCCCTTGGCACTTCTCTGAGGGAGTAAACTCTAACCTGCAGCACCTGCAAAGCTGAAGGTAGGGAAGTTTTATGCCTGCAAGGCTGGAAGTAGGGAAATGTGTGATCAAGGAACTTGATGTCTATGAGGATGTCCACACAAGGGGCAGGACAGCTGAACTGTGAGTGCCCATTGCTAGGAAAAAGAGATGATACAAACATGTTAAGTGTGGAAAAAGCACCGAGGTATAGGAAAGACTTGGAAACAATCAGACTTAGGGATATGGAGGTACTTGAATTTAACAATTTGGAACCCCCAGAGGCAGCCTGCTCCACAGGGAGCTGTGGGAGTTTTACAACTCTCCTTTGGTGTAATTGTGGTGAACTCAGAGCTCTCCACCTGTAACCCTTGACACGCATGACAGCTTGTGCAAAGGCCAGGTTTCAGACATGAGAAAGACCAAACTAAGCCCAGATGGATTTATTTGTGCTGTAGCGGCACCTAAGGGCCGCCAAGAGCCTGAGTCAGTCTGTGATAGGTAACACTTACCTAAAGAAAAAAAACAACAACAACCCTGCCTCTTAAAACAAATAGACAGAGGATAAAAGGAAGATGTGGAGTTAAGTGGTGGCTGACCTGAGCAAGGTGACACGTAGGAAGTGGAACTGTATGTTTATTTACTTACTCCAATGATTAGGGTTTTTTCAGCTTTGCACTTTTGCCCTCGTACTCCTGTCCAAAGCTGTACATGGGTAGGAGGCTAAGTTCATTTGTTTTGCAGACTGTGACTCAGATGTTGCTCAGAAACTATCTCAGAAGAGAATAATTTTCCTGTGGTGAAATGGTTATTTATGGGATCAAGCCTTTCAGAGGACGTACCAGGCTAGCATGCCCTCTGAGTGATCCAAAAAAGCCAACAAAACAGGAGATATTTACTGTGTGGACTGAAAAGACATTTGACAGAGAGCTCTTTTCCGACCTATGAGAAACATTCAGCTGGAAAATAAAATGCTTCCCCACTATCATCTACTGCTGTGACTTGTTCTTTCCATGAGAGACATGGGAGCTGGGTCTAGTTGTGATGTAATCAATGAATTTCCCTGAAACACTACTGAATGACTCTGATTAGCACCAGCCAAAGATCTGGGCCACAAACTTTCAGGGGAGCCTTCTTGTCTCAGAGCTATTGTTAATGCTTCCTGTTTATAGCAGTTCAGCACAAAGCCTTACAGGTCCTGTCCACATAACAAAATAGCCAGAGGAGCCAAACCAGTGTTTGATGAAGGTCTCTTGCCAGCTTTCCTATGTTTACCATGTAAATGGCAAGATCTGAAACACATACAATGTGCCCGATGCCAGTGTCCCCTCCTTCCAGATATTCCTTCCCCCTCCTTCCAGTTCGACCACTTCATGGAGTGATTTTGAACTAACCATATCTTTCTGGGTATGATTTTTACCATGTAGAAGATTAGCTCCAGGGACTTGACTATTTCTCTTGCTAAAGGCAGATTTGTGATTGTGGGTGGGTAATTTTTCAGTACACCACAGAAAGAAATCTGGAGGTCTTCAGGTAGGAAAGATGAATCTGTCTCAAAGAAGAGAACCACATCCGGGAGAAGAGTCAGGCACAAATGTGAAGAAGGGGAAGGAGGAGACAGAGCCAAAGGAATGAGAAGAACAAAGTGCAGGGAACAGGACTCTGATGGACAGGCAGACTTAATCATATTTGAATTGGCGATGGGTCAGGGAACATTCTTCCTTCCTTCCTCATCTTAATATCAGTGAGATAATACCAAAGGTACAAGACAGTCAAGTGCTGGATGCTCATGATTACTCAGCATGAATGCCCTGAGCTACCATTGCCTTTTAATGGCACTAAATGTAATTTGGGTCTAAAAAGAAATACAGTCTAAGAGCTGTTTGAAGCTCGTGGTGAAAGTTGCTCTTGCTGATGGCTAAATATTAAATTGAGTACTTAAGACAGAAAAAGAGAAAAAACTGTTACTAGAGCTAGGCAGTGTAGTAGTGCTGGTAGGAATGGGTTCATAAGCCACATCATGAACTGCAGCACAGTTCCCCTTAGCCTCTTGGAAAAGCTGTAGAAATCCTGATTATTGATCTGCATAAAGAAAGGCACATGGGGCTGTGAGTTGCCTGCCCAAAGTGTATCTCTAGCCATAATAATGAGCCTGCAGCAAGGACATGGACAGAGAGTACATGAACTGAAGAAAATGCAACAGAATTCTCTTAAATTATGACCTACAGAAAGAAGGGGAGAATAGCCTTTTTTTTCACTCCCTCTTCTAATTCAGGGACAAGGGACATCATAGAAAGATGGCAAGGAAAGTCTGAACAAATGAGAGATGGTATAACTCAGACTGTGCAGACAAGCTGTGGAACATCTTGATGTTGGATGTTTTTAATGTGGAAGCCTTAAATGGGTGCAAGATGAAGCTGCACAAGGCCATGCAAGAGAAATCTGTTGAAGTAAACTGAGAATGTAAAATCTACCTCAATTTAGAATATCTCTGAACCATGAGTGGTTGAGCTCTGGGATACCTGGGGTATCTCATAATTACTTCACATGGTCCTGTGGCCCTTCTTAGCATTCACTCTTGGTCCCTGCTAGAAACAGTATACTGGACTATATTGACCATGGATCTAACCCAGTGTGGCCATTCTTCAGGCTAAGTGCAATCAACCATCATTATGCAACAGAGACAGCTCAGTGGCTCCAGTTTGATACTAAATAGCTTCTAACACCTTCAAACTGTAGGCAACATCAGCAATGACAAAGTGAGGGAAGGTGATGGAGATTAATATTAATTTTTTCATCCTGATGACCAAGTAATCAAGGTTACCATGGCCCTTTCTCTTAGCATTTGACTTAAAACTATATAGAGGTTGCGATGTTTTGATATATTTGATTCAGTTTGGATTTGATGAGCTCTACCTTTGGGTACTTTATCTCCAGCTAATAATGCATGCAGAGGAGCAACTGATCCGGGTATGAACCCAATTTCCAAGACTGCATGCCACCCCCACCCCTCCACAGACCCCAAAACTATAGCAATGGTTTGTAATGGAGCCATCTGCTGCCCGCAGCTGCTACTGCACCGGGACTGCAGGACCAGGCTGCATCCTGACTGTGCTAGGGACCAAAATAATGATGTGGTACAGAAAGCAGGCTTTTAATAGCAAAGTGCCTGCCAGTAACACAGCCATGGGAATGGAAGCAGAGATGATTTCTTGGCCTGGAACAGAAGGTTGAGTATCGTGGAGGCCAGACAGTGTGCTAGCTCTGAACATTGGATGAAGAGCACATCCACAGGAACCGTGTTACTTGATGAGAGGCTGGAGCAGATGGGCAGTGTGGCTAATTAAGGGGATAGGGATAATGTTTCCTAAATTAAAAAAAAGAGGAAAGTAGTCGGAAAACATTTTAACAAACCATAATCTGCATGTACGGGATCTCTCAGAAGGGAAGAATTGAGATAGTGAAAATGTATAAAATAAAATTAAAAAATCAATATTCCAGTTCCTTTAAGGTATTGAAATATTCTCCCAAATGAGGTAACTACTGTTAAAATGGGTTGTGATAAGCTGATGTCAGTGATTGGATGGCAAAGGTAACCAGCAATGGCAAAGAAATGGAATAAATAACCTAGCAGGCCTGCTTATTCCTATATGCCTGTTGGAGATCTATTCTGTACACTCTGAAAAGGGAAACAAGGCATCTGATCTGGACTCTTTACTGTTACTGCTGAGTATGTTCACTGAGGTGGTCCTCAGGGGTTTTGGCTCATCATGATTTAGAAGTGCTCAGTGCTGCACCACCAGCTCTTTTGCTTGTTCCTGCTGCTGCAACTTAATTTACTTCTCAGTCAGATAAAGGGGGCAAGCAGGGGTAGACAGAATGTTTGCTAAGGGAGCTTCTTTGATGCCATATTTTATATGTATAAACTGTGATTCAGATAACCCATATCTATCCTTTTGAAGGTATTGCATCTTGAAAATTAATTTTCCCTCAGATACTTCTTGTCTGACTCATTCTCTTCTTCATGGGGTGGTTGCATAACCCACAAATGGCCCTGGTTGTGGTGGAAACTACCTGCTAAAGGAATCTGGGGAGGGGAACAGGTCAGACATGAGTCATGTTGGGATATTGGGAGAGAAGCAGCATGTCAGGTAAGAAGCAGAGGCTGGTGGGATGTCAACCAACAATGTTCTAGGTTAAATTTCCCCTGTTTAACCCTCACTGTTCCTAAAACAATTACAGCTTTGGCATCTAAAACATGGATTGTACGTGTGAAAACACAGTACATCAAAGCAAAGCAAAGCAAACCAGACAAATAGAAATGGCAGACCCCTAAGTTTTTCATTCTGTAAAGATGAAGATAATATCTGTACAGTTATGAAAAGAGTTTAAAGTTAATACTGTCCACAGAGTTGTTGCTAATGTTTAGGGGGAACTGAATTATACAGAGTGATGTAGGGCTGCCTTTGAACAAGAAAAAAAGCCCTATAAAGAGTGTTTAAGAGATCTAAAGACTAACAATTGATTAATAGAGTTGTTAGAAGAAATGAAAAGGAAGTTGAAGTATGAGTAATGCAAACAAATTTCTATGAAATAACAAAAAAACCTTGTTAGAACCATTCTTCTTACACACTTTGGCAGTTAAAATACCAATTATGCTTTCAATGTAGATAGTCAAACATTAAACTAACACAGAAGACATTTTATAAGCAAAATTTAATTTGATCAAATGTTTCAAATGATAAAAATATTTTTCATGCACTGTATATTTGGCCTGTGGTACTCACTGTACCAGACATCTTTAATCAAGAGCTTGGCACGATTAATGCCATTAGGCATATTTGAATAAGAGAACAGTCCAGGTTATATAAGACAGTTGGATTGGACCATGGGTAGTTGAAGAAAAATTATGAGAGTTTTGCTATAAGATCAAAGTGACAGAGTTTCTAACTGGAATTTTGGCTCCATTGGAAATTACTGGGCTTTTGCATTTCACTTGTGGCCCTCGTGCCTGCCTAGACTTCATCAGAGGCCTTTATTGGTTTAAACTTTGGAGGGGTAAAACTATGCACATGATATTATTTATGTGATCTTTTAAATCTTAGGTTTAACAGGTCTTGGAAGGACAACCCATGGTAAGTTCTGCAGTATAATGACAATTTAAAATTTGGTAAGTTTGACTTGTGCTACTGGGAAGTGCTTTATACCCTTCTAATTCATGGGAATCATTCTTACCACCTTGTCTTCTCATTAAGCCATTAGTTTCAGTGTGCATCACTGAGCTCTTGGAGAAAAATTATTTTATACACCCCAGAGGAAATCATTTATTATACCAGCTGGAGCTGTAGCAGATAACAAAGCTATTATCAGGATACAGGTTGCATTCTTCCTTAGTCTTTAGGACAAACACTGAAACAAGGTGTTTCTCTGGAGAAAAAGTAAATTGTGAATAGCAAAGAGGGAAAAGAACCTTTCCAGAAGAAACATAAAAGTCAGAAGCTCCCAACAAGCCTCTGTCACAAAGAAGTGAATAAAATAAAAAATGAAAAATAATGAAAAAGGTTAAAATCTGATTTTATATATTTTTGGTTTTCCCTGAAATGAGCCGAGGGGTAAGCAAAAAGTGATAGACCAGGTTTAAGCAGGAAGGTGAACTGTTAAAGGATATTTTTAATAATGCTTTACATTCTGGCATGTTCTAACTTTACTGTCTTCTACAGCTTTACACAGCTTTGCTTGGAGCAACTGACCTTGCATCCCCTAACCCAGAGTAAGAAACTCACGTGAAGTGATTCTATCATTGCTTTGCTCCTCCTGATAGAATCATGAAACAAATAGAAAAGTTCTCAGCAGTGGTTGTTTTGTCTGTTGTCCAAAAGGTGTTGTTCTTGTCAGAATTTGTGAAAGATGAGAGGTTGATCCATGGCAGCCATCATACACTGTAGTAAAATCATGGAACGTATTTTGTGTGCACACTGTAAGTGGAGATGAGTGAGTGCTCTCCCTGTAATGTGCACATTGGCACACTCACCCTGATAAGAGAACAGGAATAATGTGGCTTTCAGCACCTCATGTCATTCATTTCATTGGGGAGATCAAGTGTGCAGTCAACAGAGGATTCTCCAAGCTCAAAATACCTATGTGGAAAAACACCCTCAGCTACAGCTGTATTGCAAATGGACACCTATATTAAAGGAAAAAAAATTCTTCATTTGGTAAGGACCAGCTCAACACACTCTTACAGGGCATAACAATGGCTTGCCTAATTATAAGAGTGAGACCACCATGAAAAGCACCATGAAAACTTCTTCCAGTCTTCAAATCTATTAAACTGAAGGAAACACAACCCTTCAAATATTAAGAAAAGCAGATGAGATAGTTTCTGCCTCCTTTTGTCACTTTTGGCCAAAAAAGACTCAGTGGTAGGATCCACAAACACTATGGGAGCAATTACTGGGGTTGTCATTCATACAGCACCTTTTGAAAGGAACAAGAAATTAAAAAAAATCTCCAAAAATATTCTTCTCCACGGAACTGCATAATCACCTGCCTTTCTGTCCTCCATCCAAGAGGTCACTTTAATACTTGTTTATCTTGAAGTGTGTAAGTAGGGCAAATAAGTGAATGGGACTACTCACAAGGTTAAACATGTGCTGTGCTGGAGCAGAGCCACAGATCTCAGCAACATGTTGGGCTGAGCTGCAAACGTGAGCTACATAAAGATCCCAATTCTTTGTCCAGAGACTGCAATACTGAATCCCTTCTGTGGTGAAAATGTCCAATTGCCAGTTCTGTGTTTTACTTCACCTTGTCATTTCGTTTGTTGCTGTTATTCATGGCAGGTAAGGCCTGATTATCTCCTGACACACATATTACGATACACTTTAAGACAAAAGATAATAAAAAAAATACTAAAGAGCACTTTCACTGTATATTTAACCTCTTTGGCCTCTCTCTCACAGCCTTAGCAAATAGTAAGAGTCATTGAACTAGAAATAATGAGTGCATGCTTTACTTACTTGTTACTGGAGATAATCTGAAGGTTGTCAGAGACAGCAGATAACTATTCTCTTCAGTTTAGGAGTGCTCTTATCCAGACTCAACATTAATGATACAAAGACATAATAGACTGCCAAGTTCTCTAAGAGCAGGAAGTGCACCACCATACACAAATATTTTTTGAAAATTATATAGAAAGTTTGACACATCCTCTCAGTAAGTAATATTTTTCTGTCAGCTTGCAGCAAAACATTGCATTTTTCAACTGGTGAAAATACCATTTTAACAATGGAAAGAACAATAAATATCCCTCTTGTAAAAAGATGCCTTCCTATCTAGAATGGGAAGTTCAGAGAGTAATGTTACTAATGATCACAAACAACCAGAAAAACTAAGCCACCCAATACAGCTAAAATGTGTTCTTTATACAACAGCACTTTACTTAGGCTGACTCATCTGTTACTCTCTTTCTTTTTTATCAATCATGCTGTGATGCAGTATTAGCAGAGTGAATGGATCTCCAGGCAAGACAGAGCTTTGGCTGGGCATGGTAAGACTGTATGTTTTTTTGGGTATGTTTTTTTTTAATTAATCTAAATGTTTTGTAGCAGCAAGGAAGCCAGTAAAAAGACTTGTAAAGCCTCAGGGAGAATCAGTTCATAAAACCATAGAATTCTTGGGTTGGAAGAACCTTAAAGATCACCTAGTTCCAACCTCCCTGCCATTGGCAGGGTCCTTTTCCACTAGACCAGGTTGCTAAAAGCTCCATCCAACCTGGCCTTGAACATTTCCAGTGAGGAGGCATCCACAATTCCTCTGGGCAACTTGTGCCAGTGTCTCACAACCCTAGCAGTAAAGAATTTATTCTTAATATTCAATCTAAATCCACCCTCTTTCAGTCTGAAACTGTTCCCCTGGTCCTATCACTACATGTCCTTGCATAAAGCCCCTCCCCAGCTTTCCTGTATCCCCTTCAGGTGTTGGAAGGCTGTTATAAGGTCTTCCCAGAGCCTTTTCTTCTGCAAGCTGAACAAACCCAACTCTCTCAGACTGTCTTCATACAAGAGTTCAGTGAAGTTATCAGGAGTAAATTACAGAAATTTAACTTGGAAAATAACTCTGTGTGTGTGGCCTTCAGTGGTCACAGCAAAATTACTAAAATGCTCCTTTTTATGTCCTCACTGCTCTTGAGGGAACTCTACATACTCTGCAATATTATGGGCTGTTGGTGGTGACCATCAAGAAGCATTTATTTAGTCTTGCTCAGTAGTTTTCCTCCAGCACAAGCCAGTTTTACATGGGCTAGGGAAGCTTCAGGTAGACTGAGGTCACAGGGAAGCAGGATATGATCCTGTGTAGCCTCCCCTCAGTAGAGATATTATTTGTGTCAGCCAGAAATATAGTAATGGCTGGACAGTACAGCTTGAGCAGAGAAACTAAGCTTGAAAAAAGTATCCATGGAACATCTCCAGCTTCCTGCTTGCTGGTCCATTCTGATGGCCAGAGTGTAACTCAGGGCTCACACATTTTGTTCGTGCCTGTCATGACCTGAACTGCCATGGATAGAAAGGTGAGGGAAAAGAAAACAGATTAACACCCAAACAACTTCAGGTAGCATTTGGAAGAGAGCATGGAGCTGCATGGAATGGCAAGGATCAACTGGAATGCCTAGTAGGGTGGAGAGGACAATTGTGTGTAAAAGATAAGTAACAGATGGAAGGAAGGATTTAAGAACTGTGGCTAATCTGCATTTCTCTTATCTCAGTATGTGCTGGGGTACACAAAACCCTGTATCTCTTATGCAGTACCCAGAAGGAGCAAGGTGTGTGGAGCAGTACTGATGTCTGTGAGGTGTTTGCATTTGGGTTAGGTAAGAGGGACACAGTACATTCTCATGTCTTTCTTGGAAGGGATGTCCTACAGCACTATTTCCCACACCATCAGAGGTGGTTTGATGTTTTGGAGAAAGTCTTCTGCTCACAGACTGAAAACACATCTGGTTGCTGCACCGTTGGCTCCAGGCAGGGTCCTGGTGGCAAAAGCTTGCCTTCTTTCCAGGGCTTCTGGCTGCTGGATGATTTGACATCACCCATCCCCACGGGCCCCAACAGCCACGGGGGAAGAGGAGGGTCTGTGGAGCAGACACCATATTGCCTGTGCCAGAGGCCAATCAAGGTGTAAGCCCCAGCTCCCCGAGCATCAGGCAGGGCCACATCCCTTGGCCACATCCCTTGGCAGTGCTGAGGCTCTTTCAGGTAACAAAGGCACTGGTGTTATTAGTTCCCCTTTGCATAAAGATGTGAAATTCAGGGTAATTATCTGTGGCCCTCAGTGCAGGAGGCGATTTTTAATTAATGTCTAAGGGAGGCACGTGTTCCTCCTGGAGACATCCATCCATCCTTCCCTCCCACCAGTTCTGCCTGGGCAGTTCTCCCTGGGAGATGGGCACAACATGGGGGTCTGCATTAGGGGTACCACATCACTGATGTGTGTCCCCTTCAGCCTGGCTGCAGCCTGGCTCCTCTCACAGGCAGGAAGCTGAGGTGCCATCAGCATGAGGCGACCACCTCATGGGATCTTTGTCTTTTTAGTTTTTTTCTTCAAATTGCACTTTTTGACATGAGCACCAGAAGCCCTCCCAGGTACTCATGCAGGTGCTGCTGCCACTGCTGGTACTTGGGTGGTGGAGAGCGAGTGAGGGGCTGTGGATATGAGGAGAAGCAACCTCAGCATGTAGGGATGGTGAGCAGGCAGGAGCACAGGAACCACCTGCGCTCTGAGGGAGCCAGAAACATCCAAACTGAGTCCCAGCCGTGAATGCAGAGCAAATTTTAGGAAATGCTCTATCTGCAGATCTGCTGGAGAGAACTGTGCTCTGAAAAGCAGAGCTGTTTTTCCAGCTGTGGTGATGCCCAGGCACACTGAGGTACCACCAGTGCGAGGCACCAAAAGCCTCCTATGTGTCTGAGTCCTTCCACTGCTCCAGCCAGCTGGTTGCTTTCTGGGGAGAACCTCATACACCAGCCTTTTCCTGACATGGTCCTGTATGCTGATACAGGGATCTTTAACATCCCAGTCTTCCCATGATTTTTGCAACGAGGGACATACTCCCCCACTCCTCCACTTAGTCCTTGCCAGGCCCATCAGTGCTATGAGTGGTGTGAAAGGACACAGTTTATCTCCTCACCTGGAACATCCCACAAAGCTCTGCCTGAGGTGGGCACTCCTTTCACACAAACTTGGTGGGAGTTCTTAGCAAGAATTAATCCCACATAGGTTTCCTTTCAGAAATGTAGTAGTGAGTGACAGTTCTCTTTATTCCCAGTGCTTCTCTTCACCAAATAATTGGTGCAGCATTTAACAGAGGAGTAGAAGGGCACTTTATAAGAAGAAAATATTATGAACGTACGCAGAGGTTGTTGAAAATGGATTCTCTGATTGCAGAGCAATCTAGGCTCTGGGGTAATACGACAATACTCAGCAACCACTGCACAGACAATTGGCCTCTTAATAAGCTGTCTGATAGCATTGAGGCAGATGCTGGCAGGCACTGATGCCAACTTGCATTGCAAAATGTTTGCAAATGCAAAACGGAGAGGTCTGGTTTTGAGTTGTGTCACAGTTACACTTAGTAGCTTAAAAATCGACCTTCCATCCTCTTCTGAGGCGTGCAATTAGGAGGTTATGTATCAACACTACCACCTTGGCAACCTCTCTCCATTTGGAACAATTAACTGAGAAAGCAAGACAGAAAATCAATACTGTTGAGGGCTAATGAGCCAAAGCATGTACTTCAAGTGAAGGTGTTTGCAGTTTTTCTTTAACCTGTCACAGAGCCTGTTGTAAGGTAGCTACAGAAGGGATGAGTGGCAGAAACATTACGGAATCACAGAATGTCAGGGGTTGGAAGGGATCTCTGATGATCACCAAGTTCATTCTGTGTTATTCCCACTATCACAAGAAAAGGTAACACAGTCAGGATGTGTGGTGGTCTGCTGCAAAGCAAGCAACCTGGGCACCACACATTTCAAAATAGTTGATGCTAGAGTTAGGAAGTGAGTTTGGCTTACTCAGCCCTTTTTTTTTCTAGATTTCTCCTTGAGGAAGTAGCAGCTATTTTTCAATGATTATTTTTCTGCAGCATTTGGACTGTCATATTGACCATTCCAACAGGCAAAAGAGGCTGCATGCCTTGTCCTCCTTCTCCGTGTAGCAGCGTGTCTGCCTCAGAGAACTGCATGCCCAGCTGTGCTGTCAAGGGAAAGTCAGGACTTGTTGCACTTGTTTGGTTCAAAACATACCATAAAGGCAGATTTTTAAATTTTTAATTATTTTTTTTTTAAACCAATTGCATCAGAAACCACCTCGATCCTCGCAGCGCTGATCCATCTCCTGAGATGATTGCATTGCTATAAACGGGCAGACGATGGCACTCTAGCATCGCCTTTCCTATCTGCTGCCATGGACACCATCTGCAGGATCATTCCCACAGTTCTCATCTCCAAACTTCCAGTTTGTCTTTATTTGTGGCCGTTTTGTACCCGTTCTCTCTCCAAAAAACATTGTGCATTGGCGTAAATAGCACCTTCCCAGCTTTGGTATATCGGGTGCCCATGCTAACTACGGAGCGAGTCGTGTTCCCTCCCCTGCCCCAGGCTGTGCAAGGGCACATGCTCAGAGCCTCCCGATTGCAGACAGACTTTTCTCCCTCTTGATCGCTGCATATTTCCCAGTGCAGTTCATCCGTCTTCATCAGGGACCCTTGTACATCACAGGGATGACGTTTTACTGTCACTTCGTATCTTTCCTGGCACTGCCTAAGGCGACATTTTCTTTCTGCACAGCTACATCCCGTTGGCAGCATGTAATCATTCCCTAATCAGATCATACCCACAAGTCTTTCTCTGCTTCACTCAATTCCAGCAGATTAGTTCCCAGTTTAAAGAAAAAGTTTTGTCATTAGTTCCTTATTTCAAGACCATGTACGTGTCGACTGAACTATGGTACTTGTCTAGTGTACTACTGAACTTAATTTTATTAATACTCCAGCCCACAAGTTTACTCACTTCTTAGATTGCACCCCCAATTCTTTTATCTCTGGATCATGTGTCTTAGCTTTGTGTCATGACGCCATTAATAGTGCTCTTAGTATTTATTTCAGATCACTAATCAAACATTAATCATTATGACCTCTGATGATTAACAATTGTTCTTTAACATGATATTTCCCACCTTAACATCAGCCATTGCCACATCCCCTTAGCCAGCTCCTTACCCACCATACCATTCCCTCCTGTTTCTGCTTTCAAATGAAATGAAGCCCAAATAGAGGTGACCTGGCATCCTGGCATCAGATGAATTGGGCAGGACTAATAGATTTTCTGACTTATATGACACTCTGTAAAAGGGTACCTGGAAACTAACAGCATCCTTCCTCTGCTGTAGTGCACATGCAACTTCTCAGTTGCCATAAAACTGCATTTCTCACATCTCTGTTCTGGGAGCAGGGACCAATGGCTGGTGGTGGTGGGGGTAATACCTGTGGAATGCCTAAGGACTGGCAGACCTGATTCTGGTTTAGAAGTGGCTGGCTTTACTCCAGGAAACCATTTTTCCTCTGTGTGCAATTTCTCCTGCTAGCACTGATGCCCTCCAAAGGGCACAGGTCAGAGCTCTGACGTGTTTTGCTAGGGAAGTGATGGTGGAGCATTCAGCCTTTTCCTCCCAGCTCTCTCTCACTTTCCCCAGAGCCAAGGAATTCAACAACCAGAAACTAGTGCTCTGGTCACTGTGCTACCCCCCCCAGGGCTAACATTTCCCCTGTACAGAGAGCTTCAGGATTACAGTATCATGAATTAATAACAGCATTCAAGTTCTGCTTTGATCACAAAGAAGGGGAAAGCAACGCATCGTGGCTTGCTTGAGGTCTTGCAAAGGCAAGAATCAAAACTAAAGCCAATGTTCCCTACAGGAAGGGTGGGAATGACACACTTCCTTCTCATTCATCTTCCCACTACAGCATGAGGCCATCCAAGGGCTGCTTGGTGCAGAGGCTGCCTGCAGCTGCCTTGCTCCAGCTGAGAGCTGGGCTGTGGTGCACACACATCCTGGCATGTTGCAGGCATACAGAGAAATGAGTTGGCTTAAATTTTAGACTGTTGCTGGTATTTTAGACCAATGTGCTTGAACCAAACTGGCAGGTTCTGCTTTGGAGTTTTTCAGACACTAGGGAGCACACTTCCTTTATTTTTCAGCAGCTCTGCTGGACACAGCCAATAAAATCCTCTGCATTTCAAAAGAGGTTATAAATAAAATGCTTGTGATGTGGCTGAGACAGCTAGACAGGGAGCTCACTATGTGAAAAAAACTTTACAGCTGCATTTCTGGTGGGGACTGGCTTGTGTGGATTTGTGGCAAACCCTGAACCATGGCCCAGGGACATGATTCTGATCCTCGCTCTCTGCAGCCACCATTTAATTAAGTATTGCAGAGCTTAAAATCTTTAATGGATTTAATTTTTAGAATATGTAGAAATTTCTAGCTTAATGTACTTATGATTCAAATATATGCAGTTAATTGATGTTTCCTGTGGCTTCCAGATGGTCTAAAAGGAACATTTTACATTGCCCTGATTACTAGCACAAGAAAGAGAATTTAGGAAGGAAATGGCACACTTCAACCTGGGACAAGTAGTTGCAATAAAGCCTGTGAGCAGACAGGGAAGTCAGAGAGAAAAGGAAAGGACCATCTGGGTGTTCTGCTCTGCCATCAGGACGTCATTCTTGCCTTGGTCCCTTTCTCTAATGGTTTTTAGTATTGGGAAAGACAGAATAAATTATTACCAATTTTATGTGGTTTTATGTGATAGGAGAGGAGAACACGGAAATGACAAACAACTTTGTCATTCATTTCTTCATAAAGAAACTTCGTAGTGGTGGCATTGATCCTGCTGTTGCCTCCCTTGGAGACAGCAGGAGTCTGGTCCATGCATCTTGAATCCAGTGTGGTTAGGAGGAAGTGCAGAACCTGCTCAGGACCATATCTGGGACCCCAATGGTTTGTCCTCTTGTCTGATTTAGATGGTTGTTTAGTAAGGCTCCCCCTCAGGAGAAGGCCCTTCCACAGACTGAGTGTCTCCAGGATACCCCTGGCTGGATTATATTTTGGTGGTGTTGCAGTAAGTACTGATAGGTGATTGTGTGTGGTCTGAGGAGTATATTCCTCAGCCATCAATGCCCCTGGAGTTGCCCCTGATTTTTGCTAGGATGGGGTAATATTACTTTACAGTCCTTGATTTGTCCCTTCCTATTGAACGTGGCAGGCAACAGATTTAGCCCTGTGTCACTTAAACAGAAACCACTACAGTGACAGAAGTCCTGTGCTAAGCAAACCTTTTCTTGACTTTGTCACTCCAAATCCTGAAACTATCAGTGACACAAGGAGCTCTCAATGGAGAGGAATCACCCCCCATCACCAGCACCTCATCCCACAGTATTTTCCTCATCTTGTCTCCTCCTTCCAGCCAGCCTGTCAGCTCATGGGCAAACTACATAACCTCAATGAAAGAGATGAAGCACCAGTGACTTCTTCCCCCTCTTCTGAGAGCTTGATTAACTCCTTACAGACAACACACAGTGTCTGAACAGATCCACTCAAGATGATGTGCACATCCCACACAGCCCTCTCCTTGCATTGCTGACTGGAACACCAATAATCTGCTTTTATCCAGCCTCTGATAGCCTTGCCCAGATAAGCTTTGTGAAATACAGGACCTTGGAAAGACCTTATTTTCCAGGATAATTTTATGCTTTGCTCTATTTTTCTTTAATTTTGCTCTTTTCTATTTTCCTTTTACCTCTATCATTGGCAATTCTTACTGACTCTAATTTCTTCAGACAGATTTTAGGGTCAGCTCTAAAGCACACACAGGTCCCTGGAAAGGCCTCTGTGGCCATGTTCAGGAGAGGTCTGAGAAGCTAACACTGGAATTAGTGCCTGAAAATCAGATCTTAAAAACCTTTCTTTCTTACTGCTTGTCTCTGGAGACTCCCATTTTTCAAAAACACTATTGTTTTTTAGATTAACTTTTTGAAGATGCCTAAGCCTCATTCTCATGGTATATATATATAAGTACCTAAGTTTTAACAGGATGGATCAGATTGTTGTCTACCCCTTATCTGGACCCTATGTTTATAAACTGATGTGCTAGCAATTATTCTCCACAAATACATCAATTTAATGAGTAAGTAATCACAGCAGACCTGACTCTTTCACTAGTGACTGGCTTTAGCTCTAAGTGAATATAGCATGTTTGGCACAACCTCCACCTATCAAAAAAAGGATATAATCACCCTTGTTTGAAATCACTCCTGAAGACACTACAAAGGGGAAAATTAAATATTCTTAGAAATTTATTTGAAAATTCATGTGCTAAAAGTATTTGATTACATAGGTAAGGAACAGAAATAGCACTACCTGACCTACCTTCCCTATTAAGCAATTCAGTCTAAAACTTGAGCCTGGGGTGTTAGGTAGTCTCACGCTGCACACACTTTTAAAAGGCAAAAGCATGTTTGGGAAACAGGGTCATGAAGCGTAATTCAAGCAACAAATCCAAGGAAATGCCATCAAGATCACAGGTCCCCTAAGACAGAAGGAGGCCCAGTTCTTCCCCGGGCAAATGTTTGCTGCAAGTATTTCACACTGCGCTGTGCACAGTGAATCACAGAGCTTCTGTACTCATCTGCACTCTGGGTCACCCAGTGGGGATTCCTTCACTGCAGCCATTCAAGGAGAGATGCTATAATAAACCTTACTAATAATACTTCCCAGCTCCACTGCAACTTTGTCTGCAAGCACTTTGCAGAGAACAAGGGAACCACTCATCTAAAGAAGGATGAAAACAGTTTAGACAAGACAGTTTGCTCAGCTCTTGTATGTCTTTGCTTGCTATCAAACCACCTTAAGGGGTCTAGTGTATTTTTTGATATGACAGCCTAATAAGAAGAGCCTTTGGGAAAAACACGAGAATCTATTCAATAGACAAAAAAAATCCTGTTTCTTCAAGGCATTCCTCATCCCAGATGGAGTATTTTTTGTAGGGCTTTGAACAGGGATAAGCATACACGCTCTAAAGCTCCCAAAACTGTATGTATTTCCCCAGTGATGCACACAGGGGCAGAAGAAGTTAGCATCTAAAAGCAGAGGCATTTTTGATGTGTACCCTTCAGGGTTCTGGTTGTCTCCTTATAATTCATTTAGTTCTGTTGGCAGGGACAGAGTGGAATTGGGGTTAGAAGGTGTTCCAGGTCGGAGCAAAGGTTTTCCATCTCTCCAGATCAGTTATTAAACCAGCCCTTTTGTAGCAGCACATTTATTCAGCTTTTGCTCTCACTCTTGACTAGAGACCTGCTGGAGACCAGGGTGAAGACCCCTAACTTGTAATGTGGCAGCAAGTCATCTATGCCCCTTCAGTCCTGTCTGGCTGAGTGGGAGTTACAAAAATGGTCTCCATTAAGATGTTTCTAATTGAATTGGCTTATAAGAAGGCTGCAACTTCTTTGCTGAAGCTTTTGGCCTCAGTCTCATCTGCTCCTTGCCCTCAATTTCCCTGGTCCCCCCACTCTGGGAGAGATGCAGAGTATGGGGGTCAATAGCTGCCTACACAGCCCCCTGTCCTGCTGCCCTTTTTCTTTCCTGACATGGATGGCTTCCTCCATCTCACTGCTCTGGAGAGGGACAATCTGCCTGGCAGAGCAGCTAAGGAGGAGAGGAGCTTTTTCTCCACCAGTGGACTTTGCTCTCCAACAATATTATCACAGTGGGCAAGATGCTGCATCTGACCTGTCAGGAAGAGTTTACAGGGAGCCATGTATTTTGCCACAGAGTTACTGTGGGATTTTTTTTTTTTTATTGAGACTCTCAGGAAAATTGTCTTGTCAAACACCTTGTAGTGCTTTCCTTTTGTTTTTACCCAGGTGCCTTTAATGCCAATGTCAACCCCAAAGCAGTGCATTGAAACACCAGGCAGCATTGAGGCAGCAGGTGTGCCCAAGAGCAGAATCAGGCCCTGGGGCCCATGCAATTTTGGTGTGAGGTTCCTCCACATTTAAGGGCTGCATCAGAAAGGCTGGGCCAGCTTTCTGTCCAGCTTTAGAGGAAATGGGGAACAGTTTGATCTTTTAGGGCTGACAAACACCCTCAGTGTGAGGTGGACTACAGTGAGTGAGAAGTAGATAAAGCCAGCCATTATGGCAGTCCCTGAAATAGAGTCTGAGAGTATGGAGCCAGATGCTGCTGAACCTTGCCTGGGTTGGGCCCAGAGGGCTGCAACCAGTTGCTGTAGCCCAGAATAAAGTGGATGCACTGGGGCTGCTACAGGGCTGCTGGGGAAGGGCAAGAGAAAAGGATTCCTTGCTCCCATTGCCCAGCTGTATCCCAGGAAAAAGGGGGGTACACTGTATATACACTGGGAGGTAAGAGCCATGACGTTCAGAGCCCAACAGAGAGACAACAGGTTCCCCTCCTACTGGAAAGCAAGGTTGCACTCTTTTTATTCTTGAAACATCAAGTTTCCTGGTACCAGCTACCTTGTCAGTAACTCTATTGCCCCTCACTGCACCAAATGGACACTTGACAGAGCTGCTGAGGGCCACGTGGCCCTGTGAGCTTGTATTAAAAAAATGGTTTCTTATGTTAGCTTCAGATCCTTCCCAGGCAGAAAGTATCACTGATGGAGAGGTCAGTCAGCTGCACCATGCCTCATTTGCCTCCGTGGATTAATAGCATTTTCCTTCCTCTTCAGTGTTTGTTTTGTTTAGTTTTTTTGGTTTTGGGGGTTATTTTTGGCAAATAAAAGCACAAAGGGCCTCAGACATGCCTCAGATTGCCTGGATTAGGACACAAAACACCCCATGTTTTCATAAAGAAGCCTATTGCCTCATCCTTGGCTCTGCCCTGTACCTTTAGCCCTTTTTAGAGTGAGGTAACTTAGTGAAATTGCATTTATGTTTAGAGTAGTGCAATGTGATTAAATGTTATCACATTAATTTGTCTGCCTCTTGCTTTCTAGCACTGTGGTGAGGTGCTGATCTCTCATTCTCTGTGCACACATCAGTTTTAAATCAAATTGGAATGGCCTTCCCCAGAAGCCATTCTTCTCTGCCACATCCAATACTGATGTGAACTGTGGCTCTGATTAAATAACTTTACTGTTGGATAACTGCTCTGAGGAAGCTCTTCCTTGCTTGAAATATATGCTCACTTGGAGTCGATCCAAAAAAAGAGTCCTAACCCTATGGGTTCAGCTGCCTTCTGCTTGACTTGTACAAGCAGATCCCACCTGGAATTTGGTTCCTTGCACAATACAGCAACAGCAGTGCCTACAGCACCTCATTGTCTGTGGTGGAACCCATGTTCCTGCTGGGCAAATGCTGCTGCACAGAGTCAGTCCTGGCCTCTCTTATGGGTTGCTGGTAGAGGGAAGAGTGGGCACTGCTGCTGGCTTGTCTGTGAATTCTGGAAATAGGAGCTGGTAAGCAATGAGGCAAAGGGATGGAGAGTGAATACAGGAATGGTTTGGGATGAAGTCCCTGTCTTCCTGTGAGCTGGATAGGACTCTCAGTCCTGTTACTATCATCAATGGCATGGGTTTCTTCAGAAGTGTGTGTTAACTGGAGCTTTAAACTCATCAACATCTCTGTTTTATTATAACTAGACATGGTGGGCACCAAGGTTACTGTCTAACCCTGAAAGATGGCCCCAACCATGACAACTGCATATCAAGGACTAAAATGTGACTGCAGCTAAAAGCTCTTCATTGTTTTGTTGTTTTGGTTTGGTTTGGTTTTCTTTCTTGTTTTTATTGTGTTTATTCCAGTTTAAATGAGTTAAGGCTGAGGCAACAGAATTTTATTTATTCCTGGTTACTAGTCTCCAAAGCTTCCTTTAACTAAACCAGATCCTAAATCTATTACTTCTGGTGAGTAGACCTGAAGTCAGATGGGCAGCACAGGGAGCTGAGGGTGACACAGGTTGAACCTGGTCTGTGGAGTATGAATTCCTCAGGGGCTGAGTCTCATAATTTGCCTGTAAAGTGTTGTGGTACTTTATAAACAATAAATAAATACAGATTTTAATCTTCCTTTTTAATTTTTATTGTCTGACAGACTTGGATAAAGCAGCCTTTCTCTGCATTGTAAGAGCTGCAAAGTCCCAGACCCTCTAGGAGTCGAGCAGACATCATGCACCTGATGTAGATAATTAACAAAGGAGAAGCCACATTGTGAATGCACTGTTTGCTTCCTACTGGCTTCTTGCATGCTGTGCCTATCAAAAAAAAAAAAGAATAGCAAACGAGTGTAGAGAAGTGAAAGAAGCCTCTTTGATTGTGTGGACTTTCTAATAAGTGGCACTTTGCATTTTGTAGATGAAGGTCTGGAAATAACACTGGCAGTAATTATGCACGTGTGGCATGTCACCTTGATGCAGTGGCATGGAATTGAAGGGGAGAAGAGATTTACATAACTAATCACTGACAAACAAGATAAAGTGATTGCTATTATCAAGTTAACTTTTCTCTACAATTGCCACCCTGTGCTATCTCAGTTACCCCATGTGGAATCCCTGTGAAATACAAGGAGAGCCTGCTGTGCTTCAGGTGTCACCACACTGCCTTTTTCATGGCAAATCAGAGAAAATCCTGTTAATTTACTGTTCATCCTTAGCTGTGAAACTTGTAATCATCCCATGCGAAGAAGCAGAGAGAACAAGACTCTCTCCCTCTGACATATGTGGGAATGGAGATCACACAGATATATAAATGGAAGAATTTGGTGGATGGTCTTAAAAAGTGGGCATATTCAGAACACAACACATGGGGGACCCAAAGCAACATGTGATCACAAGTTTTACATGGGTTTTGAAACTGGCTTATTTCATACTTTTCAGGTGTTGAGGGGACATACTTTTCTCTGCAGCTACTAAACCTGGAAACACAGCCTTTAGCCCTGAGAATTTCCAGACACTAAGTGGGATCATAGCTGTTGAAATGCTGGCATTAAATACTGCAAATCTTGCCATTAGACCAATAATTCCTGGCACGGGTGTGCTTCTCTTGGTTAGCTGGATGGCTCCTGTCTCTGGCAAATCC
Organism: Calypte anna; assembly: GCF_003957555.1. Classification (NCBI taxonomy): domain Eukaryota; kingdom Metazoa; phylum Chordata; class Aves; order Apodiformes; family Trochilidae; genus Calypte; species Calypte anna. The sequence continues at coordinate 35,562,026 of NC_044251.1, forward strand.
ACACTTCTCACTGAGAGGAAAGTGTAATAAGTTGCTGTGTCTGAGAGTGGTTGTGTGTGATCCTGAGATCACTGGTGGGATTGCTCCACTCTGGCTTTCTGTCAATAATTTTACCTCCCTGTCCCCCTCCACATGCTTCTCTGTGTGTCTGGATTTTCACATTTACACTGTGAAGGTTTCTGCCTGACAACCACGCTCTTCACTTTAAGGCATCCTGCTTATCTATTCCTGTGCTTTCCCTTCTCAGTTTCAGGGTTGGGACCCAAATGTGGCTGTTCAGCAGATCAAGAACTGACTAAAGTTTAGTCTCAGGTCAGTGACAGCCTCTTCTCTGATTCACAGAAGGATCAATGGAGCTGTTCCCCTGGAGTGAAACATCTGGAAATAGTACAAGGTGCTGCTTGGCTGCATGGAAAGGTCTGGTCAAGGGCTTTCTTGTTTGCACTGCTAGGGCTGGGAGATTCTGCTCTGCAAAGACTGTCTTATGTAAGGGATAGAGGAGAAGTGGCTGTAAAGGTATGCTGAGGATAAACACAAGTAACTTCATGGAGTCTTTCTCAGTCTCTTTTTATTTCTCTGTTTTTATTTATAGCTCTGCTCAGAGAAATGGGACTTCTAAACCCATTCTTTAAAAATAAAGAGAATCAGGCCAAAAATGTTTCATTAACTACACCATCATTTTTCTCTGTTCTATCTGGAAAAGTCCCCAAAGAAAGGGAAGACAACTGTGCACAATTAGCACAGACTATACCAGATAATTGAAAAACAAAAATAGCGTGAAAGAATAAATAGTGGAGATGGAGAAAAGGTCCTCTTTGCCACATAAATCCATAGAGAGTAACCAGAAGAAAAGGCTAGGGTAGCATTGATGGTGCTTTAAGTGATTTTCTCTGGAGATGATGCCAGCCCCCCCAGCTTCTTGAATGAGATGCTTCACAAAGCCAAAAAGAAGGCAGCAAACAGATAACAGAATAGAAAGTCAGTGGGACATCTGTCTTGCATGTATGCTTATATTTAACTTTCTGATCTGTGAGTTTTTCAGGCACAAAATGACTAAATTTCAACAAGTTCAAATCATGCTTCAGCTCATCCTATACAGCAAGTTGTTTACCCACTATATTACAGGCAAGTAATTTCAATATTGACAGATTGGCTAAAGCCCAAATTTGATATGCTGCTATTAGCATATTTTTACTGTTTCTGTGCTTACAAAGGAACCAGAATGTTCCCTGGCAGTCAAGGCTAATAAGTATGCAAATAATGATCTGTGCTTATAGGCACCCCTCTTTTTTTGGTACAGGAATCAAGATGCCAATTTGGCACTCCCCTTTCTGATCAGAGATAAACAGAGCTGTAGGGATTAGAGTGACAGATAATTTCTTCTGAAAACCATGTGAGTTTTGAAATATGCAAAATTCTGTTAAATCCCTGTTACTCTGCACACTGAATTTGTTATAGGAGAAGCTATGGACTGAAGGGCTAGTATACAGGCTTCTGCCAGAATATGTGAACCCATGAGACTTTCTTAAGGTCACTTTTAAGCTTGTATGTTCAAGAGTTGAGAAACAGCTCTGCAGGTATTTGTTTTAGGGCCTGAAAGGCAATTTAGAGTACTGAGGGATCTGTATGAACCAAAAGCATGTGGAACAAAATCTTAGCACAGTGTGTGACCACAGGTAACAGGTATATATTTCTCAAGCTCACATATTCCCTAACTGTGCCCTCTCTACTGTCACCACCATCTCGGTACAATGTATCACACTTCCTTAGTAGCTCACAATTCTTGACCATGCCCTCCAAACTGAGTAGTATTTGTATTACTGAGCTCCTCCACACAAACCTGTGTGACTAGAGCATCACTTTGTCATATAAGGGAAATGGCATCCCCCCCCCCTTTTTTTTCCCCCTCAGTTCTGCTTTTTAACTGTGAGACCACTATTTCTTTAAAAGAACACAGTGAAAGTGGACATCTGAAAACCAGCAAGACATTTAGACATTCCAACAATGGAGGTCACTGGAGCACATAAATAACCAAAATTATACTGGAAGATTTTAAAGAAGATCAAAAAGAAAACTTAAGACTCTTTTAATTTTGCAGGTATTTCTCTCAGCCTCAGCCAGCCCATCACGTCTCACTAGCCCTTTGTTATCTGCACCAACTTCTCTCTACTTACAATAATAGCAGCTATTTAAGTCCCAAGGTATAACTCTTTTATCTCAACTAATGCTCCTTTGAGAGCATCAGCAAAAGGGCTGCTGAGTGTCATCCCTGCTGAATGTAAACCAGAGTCTCTCTGTGTTTGAACATCAACGTGTTTGATCTTGAGTCAGGCCACGTAGAGGATGATTTGGGAGCTCCTTTGTGTGTGCTGCTGCTGATAATTCCTTTTATAATTCTTGTTATTGTCTTCCCACTTGGAGAGCCTGAATGTGCAGCTTGCCCATTTCTGCCAAGAGAAATAAAATAAGCTTACTTTGTTCTTTTTCCCTGGCCTCCTTGGGTTAGATGCAAGCTTTCCTTGTCCCTTTTGGAAACCCTCTGAACTCACTGGAGAAACTGACCCTGTAGAGCAACCTAGATTGTAATGTTTGACCAAACCCCAAAATAACCAGTGCACAGGGTTCCCTGGTCCTGCACCGTAGGGGAATGCCTCCTTCTTTAGAAGTCCTGTTATATGTTTTCACCTGTCAGGGTCTTGCTGAACATCTGAGAGGGCCATGTGCCATATCAGGACCACGTGGGACCTCACAGGACCTTAATTGTCTGGTGTGATTTATTCAGTTGGTGAAGATCTACTCTTAGATTTAGATGTCCTGGTCTCAGTTTTCTGCTCTATGGGAGATGTGCTTGGGCTAATAATTTAATCTCTGTAGGCTCCATTTCCCCTCTCTAAAAGTGGAGCATTTTTGTACTCCTGTGAAGATAGGTAAAGAAATCAAAGCACTCAGGTCTGACTTAAGGCAAAAATGTACTTGATGCTGGAAAATGAAGGGAAAAATGAAAGCCCAGGGTAAATGGAAAGGTAGAAGAAGCAGAAGAGGTCATTGGGATCAAAAAAGGAAAAAGAGGAGCTTTTGGAAAAACAGAATGTGCAGAAGAGTGCCCACTGCTACAGAAAAAAAAAAAAAAAAGGTAAAAATGGATTCCACTAGTGAAATTGTGGGCTAATATTCAGATCTATCCCACATCTCCTAGATACATGGACTCCTTGTTCAACAGTAATATTAATAAATGACCTTAAAAAGGAGTTTTTCTGTTCATTGTGCTTTTATCAAATGTTCACAGGACATTTGGAACAAACTCCCCAGGTATCTCTCATGCCAAAACAATCCCATCTTGACTGGTTTCAGGATATTAATACTTGATAGAAGGTGATCAGTGGCATAGAGGCAAATAGTGGCAAATGTGGTCTTCACTACACATCACCTGCACTTAAAGAGCAACCTTCAGAACAGCCCTAAGGAAGGAGTCCTGCACATTCCTCTTACTCCATCCAGCTGCCCCCATAAATGTGGCTGAATGTGGCTGCTCAGGCACAATCTGAGCTATCCAGGCAGTGTGCTCCCCTCCACTCATGCTTACATGAGGGTTTTTGTTTTTTGGTTTGTTTTCTGTTGGGTTTTTTTGTGTGTTTGTCAGGGGGATTGTTGGGTTCTGCTTGTTTGTTTCATTATTTTTGGTTGGGTTTTTATTGGTGTGTGGGGTTTTATTTGTTTTGTTTTGGGTTTTTTTGCTTTGTTTTTATTGGTTAGTTTTGGTTGTTTTTTTTTATTGGATTGCACTAACATATTTCACAGTCCTTTTCAACCCTTGGTAAGGGAAAGATTCACCTCCCTTATATTAAATCTCTATAAGGATCATCATTCTCTCCACCATTTTTTTTGAGCTTTCTGTGATATGGAGACCTTCATAGGCATTTTTTGGATGTTCTGCACTCTTTGTCTGGACAAGACTGCCATCCTAAGCATTCTAATAAATTGGAAAGACTGATAACTAAACTGTCACTACAATGCTACTTACATGCTGACTTTTGTCATGGCAACTCTAGTTGTGAGGGGAGCAGTAACTATATTAGGAAAGGAGTATTTTGCCCCAAAGAAAAATACTATTTTTTTACAGTTTGCCTATAGCAGTAGCCAAGAGTATTCCCTATCCAAGCCCCCTGTCTGTACACAAACTTTGGGATATTGCTATGAAAAGAATTTCTGATTTGGCAAAATATTCCAACATACTCAGCTTTGAACATACTTGAAGAAGTATTTGCTATAGCAACAGAAAAATTATTAGTTCACTGAAGCAACAGTTAGAAAAAGCAAAGTAACAAAGGATGAGACGTGTAAAGAGACAAAGTGAAATAAAACAAAAATTAATATTTGCCTGCTTGAATGGGAGCAGGCTTCTATGGACTGATGTACAGATACAGGATAGGGCAGCAGTTCCAGAGGAATCGTGTGATGAGAGGCAATAAGCAGCACATCTGAGACCTCTTATGTGACGACCTCCTGAATTTACATACAGAAAATGCCTGTTTGTAGGAGCATATGGTCCCTTGAGGCTCTATTGCTCCTCATAGTTGCAGCTATTGATGGATGAATAGCACAGGGCAAAGAAAGGGAAAATATTCCTTAGAAATGTTGCTCCCAAGTGGCGATTGCTTTTAAAAGGTGTTTCTGTTAGTCAGACTGAAAGCAAGCTTGGAAAAAGCTTTTAGAAAATATTTTTACAAAGCAACAAATATCTCTGTAAATACTCAGTGCAATTTTAACTCTCAGTTAGGTCTGGAAACAATGCAGAAATGAACCTGATACCCTTAAAATGCATCTTTTGGTCACATTCTTCTCTAGTTTGCATGTAAAAGGTTCTTCTTCCTTGTCTGTGATATTAGCAGCTGCTAACATTTCTTAAGCCTACTCAAATCTTCAAAGTCTCGGAACATATTTTGTCGTACATCCCTAATGACCCACAGCTTAGACAGAAAAAAACCTCAGATCTCCTTTTAAAGCCCACTGGCCATGAAATCATTTTCTAGTGATTCCAATCTCCCATGGCCTTGTTAAATTGTGCAGAGCAACTCATTTGTCAGACTTGCTCAGGAATAAAATTATTTTATGCTCTTGTCAAGTGTCATCCATTTCTGACAGCAGCATTCAGTGTTCTGTACATCTCCAAACCCAAATCATAAAACAAAGACACCATAATCCTTAGAGATGGGAAATTACTGCAGTGAATTTTACAAGGGATGAAATTTACATGTGCTGGTTCATTAGTTGTGTCCAGTGTTCTCTTTCAAAGTCTTCTGGATCCAGATAAAGAATATTTCAAATATTCTTAATAGGGGCAGATGTAGAAGGTGTGCTTGACCTTCTTCTAATTACATCTGCAAGGCTCTGAGCAACCTGATCTGCTTGCGGATATCCCTGCTTATTACAAGGAGATTGGACTAGGTGACCTTTAGAGGTCCCTTCCAACCCAAATTATTCTAATTCTATGATTTGACTGTAGAAGTTTTGATGCTAAGTCGCTGCTGTTTCCTTTGTTTCTTCATTATTTTTTTTTTTTCTTTTTCTCCCATTTAGAAGAGTGTAAATAAATGGTAAAACACCCTAAACACCAGTGCACATTTCCTCCTTGGTTAAAGCACTGAAAATTAATAAGCACTTTACAGCATGGAAGCAACGGGATTTGAGGTAGCTAATGGTTGCACTGAAAAGTGTCAATGCTTGTTGAGCAATAAAGTTGCTCTGTTGCCACTGCTCCTTCAGAACCAGCCTCCAGTTCCTGGTACCAGAACCAGCCATGATCACTGAACACTAAAAGTCCCAGATGATTTCACATCAGATGTTTTCTTGTAGAGTAACAAGATAAACCAGGTGCCTCGAATTGCCAGTGAGTGGGTGTGAGTCCACCTGTGTCTGATTAGGACAGGCCCCTATTGGGCATGAGCAAGATCAGGGGGCCAATAAAGGTGGGACACACACCCACAGAGGGAAGCTCAGCTCGCTCTGGTGCAAGGCATGGAGAGGCCAGCAGCCCGTCGAGCCTCTGGAGCAAGAAAGGTTCTTCCTGCTACACTTCTACCCTGGAAGCGCTGTGTGGTGGCTGGAGTCCTGGAAGAGACCAGCAGCTCGTCGAGCCTCTGGAGCAAGAATGGCTCCTCCCGCTACATTTTCTAATACTTAATTTGAAACTAGTCTTTCGTTTCCTTTGTTAAGGGTCATGAAACCTTGGAGTTTCCATGGAGACTTGTGCACATTCTTATCTTTAAACAAGTCTTATCTAATGAAAACGCAAAATGGATGAGGTGAAATGTCCATGTAAGCCTTCCCAAGATGAAATTGTAGTCATGCCAAAGTCAGCCTCACTGACTCTACTGGACTTAGAAGAGCAGATGGGTGTGTTAAGTCACAGGTTTCACAATATTTCAAAAGCTTTTTCAAAAGTTCTTTTGCCTGGAAAAAGAGAGCTAATGGTAGAAAGAAACCCCAAGCCTCAGTGCAACAACACACATCTGCAGCCCATCTGTATTACCCAGCAGCTGGGACAAGTGCATGGTGGGACACAGGGATGCCCAACAGCTTCTCTCCATACACAATGTCCCAAAGCCACCCCAGTGACCAAGAAGCAAAAATGAGCACAAGCAAGCTGAGCACACCAGTCTTCAGATGCTTCTTCATGTATTCCTGTCTTCAACTATTTCTGCCCTGTACTGAGGAAGCATCTCCCAGCTCGTGATCTCCAAGCTATGAGAAAGCACTCAGGAGTTCAGGACTGTAAATGTTTCTTGACACAGTTAAGTATACTCTGCTGCTGTCTTCTCATCTTTCTTTTCCAACTAGAGAAACAAAGGCAACAAATTAATCACCAAGTTCTCCCACCTTTATTTAGATGGAACATCTCTTGTGTTCTTGAATATTCATCTGAATTTGTCCTTTCTGAATGCTGTACTGTTTAATTTGGGAAAGAGAAACAGATGCAGATATGAAATTATTTATTTCAAAACTTAATAAAAGAGAAAGAAACAAAAGCTACTGCCCTTTCAATTTACTAGTCTGAAATTGTTAGAAAAAGTAAGCCATCCAATAGGACTTTCCTGCTGGGTATTGGCAGTAGTAACCTTAGCAGTGTTTTATATCATCTTTCACAAATCCAGAACATTAACCTAATCCAGAGTAAATCTGGGCTTTGTTGGTGGGTTTGTGTCTCTATTTCAAACTTATGATGATGAAAAAAAGTTTGTGTGTATGGCTTAAAGAAAGGAAAGAAAGCACTGTTGAATTCTTTGTGGCTTAACACCATTTCCAAAGGACAATCTCCTTCTACCAGTGTCATCTCCATCTCCCCAGTTAGTGCTGAAAGGATGCAAAGGAAAGCAAGGCTTTTGCCTGTAATGAGTTGACAGGATTAACATGTAAATTGATGATGGTTTTGGTCATTTAGAGTGACTTTGTCCTCCTCAAATATGTAAGACCTCATTAATACTTTCCTCACAAAAATCTAACCCACAGGTAATGTTTTTTTACTAAAAGTTTTACCCTGACAGAGCTATGCATTTTCACAGATTTTTTGGATTCACCTTGACCAACTTCCCCATTCTTCCCTCAAAATGCATTACAAAACAGGGGAAAAAAATGTTCCCAGATAATTTGCAGGAGCGCATTATACTTGCTCAGTGCTGCCTAACAATTAGTGTCACTTGGCATGTTACTCCCCTTTTCCTTCTAGAAGCAAATTCAATAGCTGTTTCAACAGAATGGGGGTGTTTTGGCAGCTATGTGACCCAGATACAAGCCTCAGTTTGAGTATATTTTCAGCATTGCTATCTTGGCTTATCTCAGGGTTGGGAATCTGAAGCTCTCTGTCAGCATCCAGCTGCAGTGGAGTCAGACAGCTGGAGTCCTGGCTGCTTGCTTAGGGCAAAGCCTTAAGGGCCAAGCTGCATAGAAAATGCCCTTGGCAATGGTTCAATGAAGGGAGGAGAGAAGGCAGTAATCCCGGGTAAAACAGATCCTGGAAATCAGGGAGGAAAGGAGGCTTTGCCACACCTGAGCTGGGGAGGATGCTCGCATTACGAGGAGAGGGTTATCTGAATAATAGGGTTTGGGTTTGGTTTTCAGCTTTGCTTTGGGATCTCTCTCAGCTCAGCAGGGTGCAAGGCAAACAGGCACAGCATTAGGCTCCTTCTTGCTCTCAGTCCCAGACCAGGGAGTTCTGCAAAACCTGGATTAAGGGGGATGGATTAAAGGGGTTGTTGACAGAGGGATTCGCACCATTTTGCTTTCATCACCTCTCAGGCTGGGGAAAGCCACTGTCCTGTCAGAAGGTGATTTAGAGCAAGGCTGGGTGCTGTTCTGAATGGCTGTGCTATGCTGTTCCCACAAAGGACTCCAGAGGGACATGAGCCAGCAAGTCAAGTGCCTCTAATGGGGCAGTGTGTTCATTTTCCTGCCTCCAGCTGCTGCCTCTGCCAAAGATGTGCCAGCGTGTTACACAGCCTGCCTTATCCTCTTCCTGGCTTGCTCATTATACTGAAAATCTGGCAAAAAGGTGGCTGTGCCAGCTTGTCACCTAAGAAAGCTCCTGTGTCATGGGGAATCTTTGACATCTTCATTTGGGCAGCTTTGTTTGTTCTCTGTGCCCTATTAGCAGCACAAATGGGTGGAAACTGGACCAGCTACCCAACCTCCAACATGTGATCTGGGATAAGCCAGTTACGGTGACATTTCCTCTGCATTTTATGATCACTGCAGGAGGCAGGGGTTGGCATGGCTCAGTGCCACCTGCATGTTCCTCATTGTGCTGTGGATCGTGTCCAGCGGAGTTGGGGAAGAAACCTAGCAGGTGCAAACAAATTGAGAGTATGGCTGAGGAGCTGGAAAAATATGCCAGGTATTTCCAAACCCAGGTGTCTGCATGTAAACACATCAATCACAATGACTGGAGCAAGAGAGCCTCTTGGCCATGGGGGTGGTGGTTCTCAAACAATGTTCTTACTGTCCCTCTATGGAGAAACCTTTACCATGATCACAGAGTTGAGTACTTACTATCTAACAGACCCAACTGATAACTAAGAATAATGAGCTGCTCCAGGTGAAGCATTCAGATAGTCCTGCACTGGCCTCAGCTTTCTACCTGGCAATTGGGCAAGGCCCCACAGAAGCATTTAGCACCCTGAGCCTATTCTTTGGCTCTATTGTACATTTTTTTTTGTCCTGTCTACCGTGGGTTGCTCTCTTCCCATGTATGTTTCTGACAGTCTATGGTGGTGCACATGATTGTGTGGGTAGAAAGCCCTTAATCTGGAAATCAATGTAAGCATACATCCTTGCTGGTCTGAAAACTCCCTTCTAGCTCAGTGACTTCAGATCCCCAAGGATGTTCACAAGACCAGGTAGTAGGGTTTAACTCTGGGACGAAGGGAGCTAGTGGTAGGGCACAGGGAATGGGTGGTTGTAAAATATGTGGGAGACTTTACATCTGAGGGCTGTGTGGGGTAGGTGCACCTCTTCTTCCTCCCTCCTTTATCCATTTTTATTCATCAGGCAAAGAGCAGTCTCTGTTTCAAGACAAATGAGAGCCATGTGGATGGGATGTGTACGGGAGAATCAGGACTTGCAATAAAGTGCATCCTACCAGTAGGGACCTTGAACAGGAAATCCCTAACAGGGGGATGGCTGAATTTAGGTGTACGTTGCCTCTGATTGGTATTTTTCCAGGTACAATTTACAAGAAAGCAACAGAGTGTTGAGCCATCAGCAACTAACAGAGCTGGCTCCAGCCTGTTACACCTCAATCACCCTCATGAGTGCAGTGAACAGAGGAAGGTGAGGAGTCAGACAGTTAGGAAAGGTGCATATTATGCAAGCCATAAAGAATTATCTGTATTTATTCATATCTTCTTAAGTAATGACATCAAAGGACTGAAAGAATGAATGAAGTTTCCAAAATCCTTAGGTAGGAATTTTCTTTTTTTCTTGTTTGAGCAAATGGCTAGAAACAAACCATACATTGTCCACTTCTGCTGCACATATTTTACATGTTGAAGAAGCTTTTAATCCCAGAAATGGGAGATATTTTAAAGATAAAATAGTCCAATCAGCTCAAAGAAAATATTAGTTATGTATGTAGTCATTACAGACAAAACTTATGCATATATATGCATACTGGGAACTCTAATCCAGCCGCAGGCTCTCATTAGCTTTCCCCAGCCCTGTGACACTACTTTCCATGCTCTCCCTTTTTTCCATCTGTGCCAACCACAAGTAGATTTATTCACTTAAAGTGAAAAATACTTAAGACACTTGAAGTAAAGCATATCCTTCAGGGTTTTGCTGGACAAAGGCCAAAGACGTGCAGTGTTACTCTTGTCTTATCACATTCATGAGACATCTACTAATAAACAAATATAACAAGTTCTGTCATGTGCTAATGGCATTTTTTTTCTCCTCAATTTGCTAGCCTACATGTTTTTTCTAGTGCAGATGTTTTTGAATGCAAACAAGAAGAAAACAGATCTAAAGTGGTCAAAGCTTTGGGTTGCATTTCATTCCAAAATTACAATTTTAAGAATGATTTCCCCTTAAATCTTGCATCTGTGTCTGCCTTGGCACCTAGAATGGCACCATTTGTGGAGCTCTGAATGGAGCAGAAGTGCTGACACATGCAGCTTCATTCCAGCTATGGAAAAGTGCTGTTGTAATTAACTCCAGGGATTCTCTTCATTGCTGGTAAAATTATGGTATATTTTTCCCCTGCAACCTGAAAATTAGTTTCAGGGTTGGATTTCTGTCCTAACCCTTATTTTTCATTTTTTAGGTGTTAAAAAATAAACGCATTTTTTAAACTTTGTTCCTCTGCCAAAACTTGTATATGCAGCACTTCATGAAATAATATCTTTCTCCTAATTTATGCAAAGAATGGGGAAGCATTTGCACTAATGGCACAGATGGCTGTGCCCTGTCTGTAGCAGCCACGTAAGCACATCAGTGGAGATCTGGAACTTCTGCACTCTACAACACAGTTATAGCACCTAACAGCTTTGTTGGTCTAAAAACAATGGCTCTGACACTCAGAAATCCTGAAGGACAAACTATTTCTCTTCCATTGCTGTTACATTTTACAGAGCACTTTAGCAGTCAGTGATGCACGAGCCTTGCCTGATGCTGAGAAAGCTGCTGAAAAATCTGTATGGATTGTATGCTGAAAAACTGTTTTCTGCAGATGCCTCCCAGGCTGCCTGTGTCAGGCACATCCCCCACTACAAAGGATCTTTAGTATGAGCTCCTGCCCCTAGTTAAAAATGATCAGCTGTGAAGCTAGACAAGAAATCCATGGGGATAGCCCTTTAATCAACAGAGACCTTTTCCCTGGGGTCAGCAAGCTCTGGATAAAGCCTTCAGCTATCAGGAGATGCCCGTGGCCATCAACCACACTTCTGAGAGCATGCAGGGCTCCCTGGAAGGCTGTGTCAATGGAGAGCATGTTGGACGATTCCAGTCTAGAAACAACAGAGTTCCAAAATGACAGCCATAAGACAACAGATGTCCAGATTGCAGGGGTCTGAGCAGGTTAGGCAGCTCCTTCAGGAAATGGCTCTTCATATCAGAAAGTATGGAAGCTCTGACAGCTTTCTCCTGGTGCTCGAAGAGATTCATAATAAAACGATCAAATGAAAATGATGGCTGCAGTCCCAGTGAGCTGAAAGGCTCATCAATGTGCAGGGTCTGTACAGACCTCTATCCCACCTCTAAAACCTTTGTGGTTGCATTGAATCATAGAATCATAGAATCGACTGGGTTGGAAGGGACCTCAGAGATCATCAAGTCCAACCCTTGATCCACTTCCACTGTGGTTACCAGATCATGGTAACCACATCCAGTCTCTTTTTAAATATCCCCAGGGACAGAGAATCCACTACTTCCCTGGGCAGCCCATTCCAAAGTCTGCTCACCCTCTCTGTAAAGAAATTCTTTCTAATATCCAACCTAAACCTCCCTTGGCACAACTTGAGACCGTGCCCTCTTGTCTTGCTGAGAGTTGCCTGGGAAAAGAGACCAACCCCCCTGGCTAAAACCTCCTTTCAGGGAGTTGTAGAGAGTCACAGCACTGTGTGTGTGGGCACGTGCCTCTAGGACTCTCACCAACTCAGCAGCATCTCTCATGAGGAGGTACCAGCTGTTTGCTTGAGCAAATTTCCCTGGATGACAAAGAACAGGGCTGCATAAAACATCTGTTGAGTGTCTCTGAGCAAGTCACTGATAACCTGTGCTTCAGCCCATTCCTCCTGCTGTTTGGAGCACGTGTCTGCTATGTGTGCCATAAATAAAGAGACTACTTATGCACAGAGAGCAAGGGGTCTGATGAATGGCAAATAAATATAATATATAGGGAAGTAACCTGAGAAACCTCATTGGAATCTGTTCTCCCATAAATAATGTACCTCTTAACTTGATGCTGAACATCCAAGTCTTGTGCTGAAGCATGTCACAGTGAAATTCCTTGCTGTATTACCTTGGTGCACTTCACACAGCAGAGGCAATCTAGGCTTTGTAATGCCTTTGGATGGAAATGCAGAACTGAAATAGTGAGGAGTCGAAGAGTCCCCATTTGTTGAAAAATGATGTTCAGAAAAAGAAAAAACTTGGGATAAAGCAGAATCCCTGTGGGACTTTCTACCCAGGGCCTGCTGTCTGTCAGAGCCTATGGCAACAGCCCAGGTGCATGAACTGCCCACATCTCATGCCCTCCCAACCTCTTTTCTCCACTGTTTATTAATCTTCTTTTGTAAGGCTCCTCCCCGTTATAAACCCCAGCTCTGGCTTCTCATTAATTGTCACTTAAGAACCGCACTGGTGGTTTGGACAATTAATTGCCTAATAAGTGAAGGAGCCTTTCACCTCTGGGTTGGAAATTCAGACCCAAGGCACAGCAGCAGTCTGGGGAAGTCATTAGCAGCAGATGGCTCATCAGCAGACAGCTGAAATGTAGGCAGGCACCCTCATCCCCTGCTTCCTGCACAAGGCACTGTGTCACCAGCTACCATGTCCCCTGTGCTCCCACAGCCACAGAGGAGAACTGATCCAGGCAATGAAACAGCTCCTCATCCCTCCTCTGCTCCGTATTGCCCAAAGCTGGAGGTGACACCAGTTTGTTGCTGTCCTGCACTTGAGGTGAACCCCAGGCGTCCTGTGAACCCTTGTAGGTTTGCCAGATTAACTCAGGCTCACGCACTGCATGGTCAGGGGTCTCAAGGTGGATGGAAGGAATGAAGTTTTGGGCTGTCCACACAGTTGCCTCAGCAAGTTAGAAAACATTTGCCTGGCACATTTGTATTCAGATTGAAGTCTTATTTCTTGTGCAGCTTAAGTTGCATTTTTGGTTTGGCTGAACATGTTCTCTGTGACCCAAATTAACGTCTCTGTTTTAATTATCTATGTCAGACTAAGTGCAGAGAGAATTCAGTGCTGGAGGAAGGTGCTGGATTCACAAGAGTGAAAATGGAGACCCCTTATGCCACACAACAGCTGCTTGAGGGGTCCCTGCATTCCTCATCTGCCCCTAGCCAGGACTGGGGACATGGATTGTGCCAGCTCCTCCAGACACTGTCAGCATCATCTTGCAATTTCATTCTTGCAACCACAATGCTGGATGTGGGGGGATGAAATGAAATATTCAATCCTTGTCTCGTGATCCAATTCGTATTTAAAATGCATTTCCCTTCTGCCCCCTGCACTCTGCTCAGCTCCCTGCAGGTGGCTGCTGGAAACCTACACCTGTGTTTCACAGGGAACTTTACCCCTTGGTATTCAGGTCTGCTCACTAAAGAGACACAAAAAAAACCCCAGAAAGGTCCTGGTAAGTCACACTTACTCAGTGTTGGGGCAGCTCTAAGCAGACTGGAGTCAAAGTAGTAGCTTCCCAAGTGCCCTCTTTACCCTTCCATCTTAGTGGCTTTGCAAAGGAAAAAAAAAAAATCAGGTCTTTGCCTCAATTCAGAGAGCATTTTTAAAAGCAAACCTGTCATCACCAGTGCCCTGAGCTGATACTGTGAATGGTGACAAGGATGAAGAGGTTAATATGAGGACAGCTGTTTTGTTCTATTTCTGGTGTAAGGACAATAACCACTGGTCAAAGGGGAGGGCAGACGGTTCAGCATGGTGGCATCTCTAAATGCTGCAGCTAAATCCTGCTAGGCTCATGAGTCAGATGTCTTTGTAGCATGGCATCAGACAAATATCTGAGCTGCAGCTCACAAAGAGTCCTTTCTTTCTATTTTAGGAGCTGTGTGAAACAAACTAGAATACTGCAGCTATTTTTCATTATGATTTATCTCTCCACACACTTAGAGCCCTCCCTGGTCCTGTAACAAAATCCCAGACTTGGAGAAAAACCTCTTCTCATGATCAGTGACTTTCCCAAAACAAGGGAAAAAGCATGAAAAAGAAGAGAAGCCAATGATGCTGGCAGAAGGAGGGAAAAAAAAAAAAGAGAGAAGGAAGGTAGGGAAATAAATGAAGGGCAAGATTTATCATGTCCAAATTTGTCATTGAAAATGAAAGAAGATATCAATAAGTGTAACTGCAGATGGAAGGGGATGAGGAATTAAACCAAGGTTGTCTATTCGAGTCTTCTGAAAGCACACAGGGTGTCATATAGCCCCATAAAAAAAGTCAGGAACAAATGAGAATGTGACCACAAAGAAGCTCATGGTGCTCTTTAGGTCATCTGGACCTGGCATGGCCCAGACTCAGTGACAGCTGCCTCTGGCCCCAAAGAGAAAGGAGCTCCAGGTTAGACCCAGAAGTGTCTCTGATGAAATCTCTCTCCCAGAGCAGTGGCTCTGCTCCCTCTGTGTCATATGGCTCCTGGGTTCACCATAAATTAAAGCAGCCTGCAAGATAGGAAGTCTTTTCTACCTGCAGTCTGCCTGACTCCAGAGCTTCTTTTCTTATTCTGTAAAAGAAACAAGCTTTTTCCTCAGGCTTGGATAAAAACTGACAGGTGTCTCTGTTCCTAACCTCGGAATTTTATGAAGTCACTTAAGAAGTTTGGAGTCTCTAATGCTGTTTCCTGAGGCAGAGCATTTAATTCTGCAGTACAATAGGCTTTTGAAGAAGATACAATCTGCTGAAAAATGACCCATTCTGCTTTAAAAGCAGGAAATAAAACTTCAGGTGTCAAATCATGGTACTTTCATTCACTGAAAGCAGACAGCACATTTCTAAAGACTGACAATAAAGTCCAGCAAATAACTTTTTCTCAGAATTTGCCCATAATTGACTGAATTCCAGCAGAGAAAACAGATAATGAGAGGCTGCTCATCTCTTGCCCCAGGCCAGCAGCAATGCTGTAGGCTGTATCTAGTGAGCAAATCACACCATCTCTGTCCCTCCAGGGCTGGATTTTAAGTGTTAACATCTTGCAGGTCTTCCACTGCTGCAGCACGCCCATGGGCCCTTGCTCCAAATTTTTGTATCACATCATCTGCCCCATGAGAGAGTATTTCTTTCTTATGTTTCAGTGAAGTTACTTTTTTTTCTTTCCCAATCAATTCACTAACAGAAACATCCTCAGTGCAGAATTTCTACCATCACAACACTGTACATCTTTACCTCTCCAGGGTATTGCTTTCTTCTTTGCAATAAAATAGGTCTGCCGCAGTGGGAAAATTCTCAACATTAACTTACACACAGCAGCTCTTTTTTTTTTTTTTTTTTTTTCTGGAGAGGCAATAGAAAAATACACTAGCAACTGTTCCCATTCTCCATATTTATTTTATTATCCACACAAATGTGGATCACTAATGAGCATCTATCTTAAATCACCATAAACTTCCTGACTAGCTTGCTTTGTCTTTTCTCTAGGCAGTGAGCCCAGCTGGTTCCCACAGGTATTAGCAAAATAAAACCCTGAGAGAGAGAGATCTAACATTTGATTCTTGCAAGCAAAACTAGTATTAAAGCCTGATAGAGCATCAATCAGTGGCTGGCAATGTTCCTTTCTTTTGCTGCATCAGCCCAACCCATCCCTGATCTACATTCCTGCCAGCGGGTAGGAGCCTCATTGAAATATTGACCAAAATAAAAACTATTCCCATCAATACATACTGTTACCATGAGCTATAATTTTGTTCATTCTTTAATACACACAGTGACAGCTGAAGCCCAGTGTGAGTAAAGGGATGTGGTGGCAGTCTTCAAGGCTGGTCTGTCCCTTTCCACAGGGTTTCTGTAGTCCTGCAGCATGCAAAGAGGGGGTCACATCAGCTGAAGGAGCTCCACTGACAGTAATGGTAACGCATTGATTTTGAGTCACTCAGCTCCCAGTTCCTGACGTTCAAAAGGATGTTGTTAACATCCCTATTGAACATTTGAGGCTTTCTTTGCTTCCCTTTAGGTCCTACTTAGACACAATATTTGTCCTTAATTCAGAAGTGGTGCACAAGCCTCTGAAAAGTGTTCACGTGGTTTCTCTTGGAGGGTGAAGGATTGCTCTAATGGAAGGAACCAGAATGTGATCAGTGTCATGAAGCCCATCACCATTGCACTCGTTTTGTATGTGACACAGGAAAAAAAATCTTTCTGGTAGAATAAGGTACTTTAGGTAACAATCATCAGTCATCTCTGGGACCAAACAGCTTTTGAGATAAAAGTCTGACTGAGGACCAAATTACAGACTGTCTGCGTCTTCTCCTTTTGGTTTGCCTCCTGAGCCATCCTGAATTCAGTGTCAAAAAAACCCGTTCTCATCAAGCCTGGATGGGAAATAGAAAAAGGAAACCAGGATGGCCTGCTGCCACATCTGACATCCAGGGAGTGCTGTGCTATGTTTTGTGGCTGTGTCAGCTCTGGATGAGTAGCTTCACCTTAGTGAAACAGCAACCTTTTCAGCTGCGTCTCTTGATGAAAGAGATTAATATCAATAAATGCTGGAGCCTGAAAAGCTGCTAAGAACAAGTTTGGGTCTCCTTTTGGCCCTTGCCAGATAGGAGGAACTGAGCATATTAAGGTGCTGTAGAAGGACATGTCACACTTAATGTCATACTAACTGTGAGATTTGACCGTGCCTGGGTCCAGGAGAGGAGTTTGCAGTGAAGAGGAGAGTCACTAAAGGACTGCTTTGGGTTTTATTTATCTGGCTGCCACCACCAGGCAGCAGACTGAGTCACTCTGTGCAAAGCAGAGCATATCAAAACTTGGGTCTTATCACTAATTTTGGCCTTTGTTATAAAAAACTTGGAAGGAAAGGAGTGGCAGAGCTAGGTGTCTCTGTGCAGTGAACACAGAGTAGTAAAACCAAATGACCCAGCCTGGCAGCTGCACTTCAGCCCAAGCTCCACAGGAGCAGGAAAGCAGAGCAATGAGGCTCAGATGGGGGGAAGAAGGATGCTGATGTCTGCTGGGAGACACTTCTGGTGGTGAAAAGAGGGCTTCCCCAGAAGATTTGGCTTGTGGCAGAGCATACATTGCTGACTGCTGTCCTGTGGTTCCCTCCAGGCTGCATACGATCTTCACCTACAGACTTATAAAGCCAGGAGAAGGGAAGAGTTTGATCCATCTGGCTTATCTCCTACTTTCCTATACTTCTGTTTCATCAATGTTAATATTCAAAATGTTCTGGATGCTTTCTTCAGAGTTTGCTTGGTCAGAATGTGCTGATTACTCTTGCTAACTTAATGAAATGGAGTTTTGCCATTCATTTTAAAGTCTGAAGGACAAACCAAGAAGAAAAAAAGACAAATAGAAGATTAAAAGAGCAATTGTGTGCTTATGAATAGGAGTTTTGATGCTTCAAGAGTACTGGTAGGGACATGTATAATACAATTTATTTCACCCAATAAAAACAACCATGCTTTTGAGAACAAGCCAAGCAAAGGTAAAGCATGGCTGTGGGTGAAGCAGGAGGAGCACTGGGCTGGGAGATGTGCTGGGGAGCCTCTGCAGGGCTGCCACCAACCTTCTGCATTAGCTGAGGTGTGACCCTTACAACCCAGAGCTGCAAAGATGTTTGAGCATTGCTGTGCTGAGCCCTGCAATGACAAAGTGACATAGTGCTCTCACAGAGGAGCTTTAGCAGAGGCAGATCCTCACTTTCAACATCAGTTCATTGCCCTGAGCTTCTGGCAGGGGTTATGGACAGAGCTCTACCCATGAAGCTTCGAAGAGAGGTAACTGAGATGGGGATGCACATCCCAACCTACCATTGTTGCAAGACAAACCTCTCTTAGGGCACAGTGCTCCAAGGTCCAACAGGTGTTCCAGCAGAAGTGCACAAAGAGTAACCTGAGTTGGTTGCCCTCATGACTGGTTATCCCAGCTCAGTGCTACTGCTCCAAATTCATCTAGCCTCTCTGCTGGCTTGCTCAGGAGTGAGCCCTTTTATTGGCCCCCTAATCCTGCTCATGTGCAGTGGGGGTCCACCCTAATCAGGCACAGGTGGGCTTAACACAAGCTCATGCCCACTACCTGATAATTAGTGGCACCTGGTTGCCTCATTCCTCATTTCACTACATACCATCCCAGCTTGAGGACCTGCACAGTCAGCAGGCATGGGAAACAAGTGGGTGGAACTGGTAATATTTCATATGTCTGCAACTTCATTTGCAAGAGTTTGTTTATGGAAAGCATAAGCCGGGACACCAGAAGTGTTAAACAGAGCCATGACTCCTTCCACCAGCCTGGAGGATGCAGGCCCCTGAGGACCAGGGTCTGAGTAGCACTTAAGATCATCATAAAGGAATGTAGCCACTTCCAAAGTAGCTTTCTAAAAATGTTCCTGAAACTAGAGAAGGCTGTAAATAATACAGAATTTAAGCAGCATAAGGTATTTCAAAAGATGCCATCCATTCATTCATCTCTGCTGCATGTGCTCTCAGAGCAAGCACTCTGATGCCACAAGCACAGCTCACCCTGATGGTGTCCTGATCCCCTTTGTTCACTGCTGTAATAGCAACTTGTACAGTGTTATCATCAGAGCCCAGGTTTACCTCTCCCAGTCCCTTCTCCCATCCCCAAAATCTTATCAAGAGCATTTGAAAAAGAGCATGCAGGTTTTTTGGGTACATGACACTGGGAGAATGCTGTCTTTTTAAGCTGTATCATAGACAAATATTTTTCTTCTCACAGTTATGGAGCCACTTGGGAAAACAATTTACTACTCACCTTCTAGAATGCAGATACCTGATCATCTATTTAGTTTACAATCCTGTTTATCGTAACCTTATAAAAGATTTTTCAACAAGCAAAGGAGCAAAATCGTTAGATGTTTCAATAATCACTTCACTAGAGAAAAAACAAAAGTGGCACAAAGGCTTTCTCTCTGATTGAAGAAGAAAGATGTAAAAAAAATAAGGTGGTAGTTCTTGAAGAGCTGAGGAAATCTCTAGGTGTTTAATTAGCAGAAAAATATACCCTTTCATTGACTTCTCAGTCAGAAGAAATACAAAAAGAAGATCTGTCTATTCAAGATCACAAATGGGACAGAAGTAATGCTATGCACATATTCCTGGGAGCATTCTGGATTATACACAGTTCTTCAAGACTTTACCAAATCTGTGAATCTTTGGCCTTTAGCAAGATAACTTATGAGACTGTGAAAATTGTATATTCTATCCTGAAGTAAAATATCTTCTCTGTCTCTTAAGAGTGACAATTAAAATGACAACCACAGGTTCAATTAGCACAGACAGATTTTGCAGCTGGAACCAATGATAAAAGAGTATTTACATTTTTCATCTGATTATGGAAAACACCTAGAAAAGCTGCTCTTAGATAACAGCATCGGGTTTCAGCACAAACCATGATATGGCAATAAAAATTCCTCTTTACTATTTTTTTCTTGCCTTACAGCACACAATGAGTACATTATAATCCCAACAAGCTGTGAAGAATTAACATGACACTAAAGCTTTATTTGTTCAAGGAAAAGGAACAGGACTGAGGGCCCAGAACTGGCAAATTTGACTGCCGTGGTTAATTGCGTTATCATTCTGTGTTATCACAGCACTTTGAAACCACTGGTAAATTGTGGAATGCAGGTAACTGCACCCTTCCCCATGATCTGCTTTTGCTACCCACACTGCACACCTCTGTGGGGCTGTTTTCACCTGGTCCAAGGTTTGAACACCCTTGAAAAGAGCAGATCCCCATCTCCAGTCATTCCTGATTCCTTTCCCAGGTGGATGCCAAGGTCAGTGCAGCCGTGTGATGGGAGCTTATCCAGAGGAAACCTTGCTCTCCTGTCTGCCTGCTCTTCGGTGTGCCCTGCAGTCCTGAGAGATGGAGCCAGCAGCCCAGACACAAGGGTCACCCCAAAACCCAGGCAGCACCTCCATTTCTGCAACATCTCTTTCTGGCAGAGATGGGGAAGGAGCTGGGCAGCAAATCCTGTCAGAAGCATGGATCCTGTCTGGTATGTTGGGGTGAAACCAGGGCACCCAGTGACCCAGCAACCCACTAGGTCTGCAGCTTGCATGGGCTGTGAATGAGAATTATTTGTTTCCAATGTCTGTGGAGACCTCAGACTCTGGAAGGAGCTCAGGAGCAGGCTCAGTGTGGGCATGTGTGTGTCTGTGCTTTTGCTTTCTTTCCTGGTGCCCTGCAGCATGTACACCTTTGCTGGCTCCCAGCAGTAGTTATATTGACTTCAGCAGGCTTGGAAATGAAATGAAAATTACTCTTGGATAAATTATTCAAATATTTGTTTCTATTTAAAGGGACTTTATAGACTTCTCAGTTAAATAAAAAATGAAAGTGTCACGATAAAGCATGTAAGCAGCCTTCCCCAAGCTGGGCAGGAGCAAGGGCACAGGGCTGAGGTTAAAATCCTCTCTTTGCTTACAGTTACAGGCCAGACACCAAATCCCATCCTGCTGCCCCAGGCAAAGTGCTAGGTTAGATCTTTTTTTATTCCTGGGCAAAGGCAGCACAATAAGGGTCTTTTGAGGAGTATCAGTAGCCTCCTGAGAGCTGTTGATCTGGGGCTTAGTCTGTACAAAATGTTTCACATCCTGATAAAGGTATCAGCACACACCTAGATGCCAGTGATGGGCTCTTCAACCAACATCTCCTCACTTACTTCCTGCTGTGGTCCAGCCTGCCCCAGATCCTCTCCCAGCCCTTGCCCAGCCACAGGTCAAGGCTGCAAACTGGGAGATATCCCATGTTCACATGCTATCTGAAACAGTGTTTTGGAGACAAAACAAATTAAATGCATGAACTCGAGCTATGATGTTTTATCAGACCCAGGGAAGTGGCTCCGCCTTATTTTATTTCCTATTATAGCAACAGCCATCACCTCTCAGCCATCAGCTCCTCACATCTAAAAGGGGAATATGAGTGTTTTTTCATTCCACAGTCAGCTATGAGAAAGGACACCTCATCTGGTCTCTTAGCATGTGAAGATTCAGAATCTTGTACAACACCAAATTTCTCCTACATCTGGTGGACATTTCTGCAATTTTATCAGCAATACATTTAATTCCACACAGCCCAGTTTTCATAAATGTGCCTGGCTTGGCTCTGGTTCATTCTTTGTACAAAAGCCCTAGCTAAACTGCTGTTGGTTTTCTTTCACATCTTTTTTTTTTTTTTTTTTTTTTTTTTTTTTTCCCTCTCATTAACTGTCTAAGCAGATTGTGTTGAGTTGTTTGTTTTTTTTTATTTTGGGGAGGACTTTATATCAACACTCCACTCTCCCATAAATATTGTTGTTTTCTGTGATTAAGAGCGTATGTCTCAGTCTGGTACTTCCAATGCTATTACAGAGTTACTTCCTAATTGTTCTTTTGCACTAGAGCAGAGAATAGGATTTTGAATAGGAGCTTTGTTTCATAGTTTTAAGGGGTGAACTTGGTTAGCAAACCTGGGTAAACAAAATTAGTTGGTGTTTTGTGGTGTTTTGTTATGATTTTGAATGAGACAGATTTATTGATTTATCTCTTACTGGGACAAGTCTTTTATTTCCTGGAATGTGTGGCAACTTGGATCAGAGCTGTGTATCATCTCTTTTGCATAACTAAGGCTGGACCCCCACTCCTTAGACAAGGTAAGAATTGCAGGAATGCTTATGCACCATCATGCTGGAGCTTTATGTTCCTCAACCTTTCCTCATGAAAACATTTTAAAAGCCACAGGCTGGATCTCAATATTACTGCAAAAGATCAGAAGTGACAGATTTCTAATGAAAATGCAATGGATGGTAAAACTCTCCCCTGCAGATTAAACTACAAAATCTATGAGTCTGTGGCATCACAAATTCATAAGAGACAAGGATTTGCAAAGGTCTAAAAGCCATCACCTCCCATAGCTGACACAGCTGGGGAGAAGGAAGACAGCATCTCCTGGGGCCAGAGACCTGTCCCTGCCTAGAAGTGTGGCAAACTCTGTCCAATTTTGCATTCAGACCACCCTCTGAGAGGCTTTTAAAAGACATCCAAAATCCAAAAGCTAAATTTCTGGCTATACCCACATTAACATGCCCTTATTAATAAAATTCCTTCCTCTGTAATTGGCTCTGCTCCTCCTGGCTACTTAATTTGTCCTACACCCAGTTTTATCCACTGCTGTGGTCTGTTTCCCTTTGAGTGGAATTGCATCCAATGATTTTCCGCAGAAGGAGCAAGGAACCAACCCTTGACATGAAACTGCAGTGTCTGCTCCTTCTTTTGAATGTTTCTCCTCTGCTCTTGGCACAAAACTGAATTTTAATTCCAAGCACCTTAGTCTTGAGGCCTAAATCTTGTATATAGAGGCTAGAGATGGGCATTTTTTGCTAGGAGTTGAGCCAGGGTCCTGACAATTGCCCAAAGCTGTGTGTGTCTCCGTAAGACTGCTGCATATCTCAGCTTTCCAAATGAAGACAGCAGCTGTGAGCAGAGCTGTATTCCTGAAAAACTAAAGGCTTGAAGGTCATGGCAGCAAGTCTCACAATTTCTGCAGCAAGAGAGTTAAAGGATACAAGAAAAAGCTCTTCCAGGGGCCAGAGGGACTTGGCTGAGTGCAAGCCTGGAAGGAAGGATGTGGTAGGCAGAGAAAGAGATGTGGCTATAAATCTTCCTCATTTCTGCTCTGCTCTAGTGAGTGGCTTTGCACTTTCTCTATTTCTGAAGCCAAACATTTAGTTTATGTTCAGTAAAATATGGCTTTCCTGAGCTGAAAAGCCTTATCTGATCCTGAGTCCTCATGTAAAGGAAGGTCTGGGGATGTTCACTGTGAGACCCTGACCAGTCTGGAATTCTGCCATGCACACAGACACTGGTCACCCAGCATCCTTTTTGCAGACACAAAGTCACCAATTTTGGAGCTCCTGTGCCTGCATCAGGCTGTGCCAAACCTCCCAGGTGTCTGCATAGGGATGAATCTCCCTGCATGCAGGGGGCCACAGCTATAGCGGGGTTTTGCTTGAGGGAGGGAGAAAACAGGAGAAAATCTTAACCTTAACTTAGCATGCATTGTAGTTCTTGGGTACAAATTCTTCAGTTGAAAGGTTCCTGGAGCCAGGCAGCTATGCTTGCAGTTTGCAGAACCTTTAATAGGGTAAAAAGTGGGGATGTGTGGGAAACCAGCATCTGCCAGGAAGAAATGTGTAAGGTGAGGAGAAAGATGAGCAGGAACTTCATGCTGCCCACCTTTCTTCTCCACATAGATAGCAGAAATAAAATTGGAGAAATCTACTGCTTCAGAAGACTCAGGGAGACAGCAGAAATACCCCGGCTGCTGTTCTGGATGCCCAGCTTTGCCTCTGTGCAAGCATTAGTAGAGCTGCTCATCTTTCTTGTGGCAAGGGAGAAACAACAGAGAGAGGGAGGGTGGCCATCCCCTCAGTGATTTATCCCTCATGTATGAATTAGAGGTAGAATGAATGTCCAGGTGCCAAAGAAAAGGAATAATGTAATTACTCCTGCCTTACCTACAAGCACAATGAATCTCCCTGTTGTTCTTGCAGGGGGCAGCTAATTAAGCAAGTCAGGGACTAGGGAGGGAAGGAAGTAGCATCAAATATACACTCAGAAACCTACATATAGTGCTGAGGAGCTTACTGCATGTCTGTTGAGAGCCTTGAAGCCTCATTAAGCTCTTACATCTCTGTCTCTTCCCAAAGACCTTTTGAATCCCTCTCCTCGTGGCAGCAATCATCCCAGGAGCTCTAAGGAAAGGGGTGAACTCAGCTTGATTGCAGCCTGGTGCTGGTTCAGCCCACTCTGTCCCTGCCACACTCTGTGGAAAGAGGTTTTGTGAAATCAAAGAGAGAAAAGCAAGCCAAGGTGCTGCAGAGGAATTTGACATCATCTCTCAGCTCCGTTTTGATGTGCCCATCTTTCCTTTTCTCATCTGCTCAAAAGCTTTTCTGGAAGCTGCCCCCTATGCCACACATTAGATGTGTTTTACTGCTAACCAGGACCAGGCATCCTGTAAACAAAGGGATTCAGAAAACCAGAAATCCCAAAAACTCTCAGATTAAGGCTTGCAGCATCTGGCACTGGGAAGAAAACAACTCCACCCAAAACACTGTCCATACACAGACTGTTGTTGCTCTAAAGGGTCACATATGTCTGTGTCGTAAATTTTTTTTCAGACACTCAAAACTCAGTGATGGGAGCTTATTTTTCATAAACCTTGCCCTTTTCATAAACCTAAAGTAGTTTGTCAAGCTTATTTTATTACATTTCTCAGGGCCAACATAGGTAAATAAAAGAAAATAAAAAACTGACACTTGCTGAAGCCATTTGGCCTTTAGGGTTTTAAATAACTAATAGGGTAGTATATGAAACTTTTTGCTGAGTACATCCAGCATTATTTTCACCAGAGGCCCCTAAAAGTTCTTGGTCCATCAGGTTTGGTCAGGCAGGGAGGTATAAGAAAAGTGTCTGCTCTGCCATATGTATTTCAGTAAACCTGAATGAGAAATAAGAGAGAAAAGAAGGAAAATTCACAGTGACTGCTCTGGCTATTTTTTCCCCTTTATCTCATCAGCAAATCATGGGATTTTGACCAGCTCATTTAATGCATTAAAAAGACCTTTTTAAACTTTAAAGTAAACAAGGCACTGTAATAATACTAAAAGAAACACAACACTAGGCAGCAAAACAGATAAGAGCTTTTAACACGGAATCATACAAAAGCCAATGGACTGTGCAGAAAAAGGCATTTCGACATGAAGGCACTCTGTCCGTCACTGCAGCGATCAGCTTGCCAGCTATTTCTTCTGATGACAGCTCTGATGAAACCTGGGCTTTTTGGATGTCTGCAATTTTTGCCTTTGAATCCAGCAGTGCCACGGTTGGGCTGCTGAAGGTTTGAGACTGATGGGACTGAGAGGTGATCAGCAAAAGTGAGAAGATATCAGTGGCTTGATGGAGATTAAAGCACCTCTCTGCCAGCACTGAACAGTTTGGGATGACAGAAGCAGCCAAGGGGACCCAACTGAAGGTCATCTAAGAGACCAGCAGAGAGCTGCTCCTGATCTTTGCACAGCATCTGTCCTGCAGGAGCAATGAACAGGCTTCATTTCCTGTCCTACTAATTAACAGGGTTCAGCCCATTTTGGGCAAGTCTATCCTGAATTTGATAGTACCCAATCACCCTGCTAATTGCAGCAGCAAATTTAAACTTGCATGTTGATTCCTTGGGTATTGCTGCTCTCATTTCACTCTGCAATGACTCCTGAATCTGTAGTGAGACTAGACACAAGCATAGACACTTTGCTTGAAGGGCTGTGGCTTTTTTTAGAAATGTGAGATGTGTGGAGCTTAGAAAAGACTAGGAGTTCCCCTTGCAGAGTCAGGCTTGGATCAGCTTCACTCATGTTGTGTTGTCCTTTCTATTGAATGACAAGCTTCTTCTCTAAGCTCTATAAACTTGTCTTACACACGAACTTGCTCAGCTATAGAAGGAAAAGAAATCTGTGGTCGAGTGCCAAAAATCATTTTGGTTGGCAAAGACCTTTAGATCATCAAGTCCAACCACTAAACCAGCTCTGCTAAGTCGACCACTGTACCACGTCCCTAAGTGGCACATCTTCACATCTTTTAAATACCTCCAGGAATGGTGACTCTACCACTTTCCTGGGCATCCTCTTCAGGTGTTTGATAAACCCTTGTTTGATAACCCTTTTAGTAAAGAAATTCTTCCTAATATCCAATATAAACATCCTCTGGCACAACTTGAGGTCATTTTCTCTTGTTCTATCACTTGTAACTTGGGAGACCAACCACCATCTCTCCAACCTACTTTCAGGTAGTTTTAAAGGGTAATAACATCTCCCCCCATCCTCCTTTTTCTTCAGACCCCAGTTCCTTCAGCTGCTTCTCATAGGACTTGTTCTCCAGATCTTTTATCAGCTTTGTTGCCTGTCTCTGGACATGCTCCAGCACCTCAGTCTCCTTTTTGTAGTGAGGGCCCAGAGGTGAACACAGGGCTTCTGTTGAGTCCAGGGGGAAAATCACTTCCCTAATCCTGCTGGCCACACTGTTTCTGATACAAGCCAGGGTGCTGATGGACTTCACAGTAGGCTTCAGTCATCAAATTCATGAAGTCAATCAAAAGCTGGATTTGAGAAGGCTTATTGGAAGGATCATTGATAAAAATGGGGAAGGAGGCAGTGGAAGGGCAAGAGGGGAGGAAAGAATTGATTTATGATGAAGCCAAGGCAGCTGATCTGAAAGAGATAATTACTCTTCTATAACTGGCCAGGGAATGGGGGAGCCATTATGTGGATGAATGGAGACAGCAAAAGCACTTTGTCAGCCTGACTTATTTGAGTGAGTAACTTCAGTTCCTCCTTGTCTTCTTCTAAATGATTTTTCTTTTATTGTCACATAGGAATGTATTTTACATGTAAGACTCTCCTGATGGTTGCCTAACCAAGAGAAGATAAAAAGAAGGACTTTTGCACAAACATCAGCCATGTGGTTTTGCATCAGTGCCCACTGGCACTACTGAAACTACATGCATTCTTGTCATCTGTTCCCAGTTTCGGGGTGGTTCAGACTTTACTGGAAACGATACTTCCAAAGGAAGATTTGGAATTTAAAAGACATCGCCCAGAAACAGACATTTAATGTCTTATTTAACAGAGTTTATTTATTCCTATTTTTGGACTTGGAAGTCAACAGAAGCTGTTTCTAAAGCTTTCACTTAACAAACCTAAAGCCACAGCTTCAGGTGTTGTCTGCTCCCTTTCTGATGTAGCCTTGTGGTTGGTTGATCCACTCTCTCAGTGAGGGATCTCCACTACATTACTTTTTCTTTCTGCCCAAAGCAGGTGCAGACCAACACCTCTGCCTTACAGAACAGGGCTTTGGCTCCCAGGCAGCTGGCTCACTCTGAGACAGGTTCCCTCTCAGGTCCAGGTTTTTGCAGGACAGGTCTGTCCCCATGGCTAGGAGGAAAGAGGGGTTTGAACTGCCTCAGATAAAGTGTGGAATTGCTCTTAACTTTCCTGCTCTGAAGATGAATCCTTTAAGACTACAATAGTTATTTTATATAATTTTATATAATGTAAATATAATCAGATTTTTGTATATTGTATACAATATGCAATATATATATTGTATACAATATACAAGTCTAGGCAACAATACAAGGGGAAAGCATTTTTCCCAGTTGTCTTTTGGAGAAAAGAGGGAAATCTGCTCTGTGCTTTGAATGGAAGAGCAGGGGGCCTCTGTAGCCCAAGTAACCTGCCATTAGCCTGAGAAAGGTGAAGAGAATTTAGGATTTGTCCCTTTTCTTAAGGTTTCCTTATTGCCTGGTTTGAGGTACCTCCCTTCTTAGCATCTTAAGTGTCCAGGACAGGTTGGACAGGAATTTGAGCAAACTGATCTAGTGGAAGGTGTCCCTGCCCATAGCAGTGGTGTGGGAACAAAGTGCTCTTTAAGGTCCCTTCCAACACAAGCTGTTCTATGATCTTGGATGGTTTGGACCTTTCTTTGGGAGGCCTCATTATTTCCAGGTTCTGCACAGGGTTCTGTAGTCAGCTCCACTTTGGACACCAAGCATGTAAGAGAGAGCCACACCAGGGCCTGATTTTTTACTGATTCATGTTTTTAGTGCATTAGTGATTAGTGAGAATTTTAAGAACACTTGAACCTATGGCAGCTTTTGGAAAAGTTCCCCTCTGGCAGAAACCTGGCTTGGAGCAAGGGCATAGTTTGTCCTGCTCTGAATACTGCTTATGGCTGTGATGCAGAGTCACTTTCCAATGGCCCCGAAGAGGAACCCTAAGTGCCTTCTGCCAGCTGCATTCAATGCCTACTCCTTGTTACATGTTTAAATTAAACCCTGGCTTTAGCAGTTATGCAAAGAGTAATTATTTCACATCTACATCTTTGCAAGCAAATTCAACACTGGGTGCATTTATACTGGGTGCAGAGGCAGGAGGGCTCTGCAGAGGGACCTGGACAGACTGGAGAGTTGGGCTGATTCCAATGGGATGAGGTTTAACACGGCCAAGTGCCGGGTCCTGCACTTTGGCCACAACAACCCCATGCAGCGCTACAGGCTGGGCACAGAGTGGCTGGAGAGCAGCCAGGCAGAAAGGGACCTGGGAGTCTGGATTGACAGGAAGCTGAACATGAGCCAGCAGTGTGCCCAGGTGGCCAAGAAAGCCAATGGCATCCTGGCCTGTATCCGGATCAGCGTCGCCAGCAGGTCCAAGGAAGTGATTCTGCCCCTATACTCAGCCCTGGTGAGGCCACACCTCGAGTACTGTGTCCAGTTCTGGGCCCCCCAGTTCAGGAAGGATATCGAGGTCCTGGAGCAGGTCCAAAGGAGGGCAACCAGGCTGGTGAAGGGACTGGAGCACAGACCCTATGAGGCGAGGCTGAGAGAGCTGGGGCTGTTCAGCCTGGAGAAGAGGAGGCTCAGGGGAGACCTCATCGCTGTCTACAACTACCTGAAAGGAGGTTGTAACCGGGTGGACGTTGGTCTCTTTTGCCAGACGACTTTCAACAAGACAAGAGGGCATGGTCTTAAGTTGTGCCAGGGGAAATTTAGGTTAGATATTAGAAAGAATTTCTTTACAGAGAGAGTGATCAAGCATTGGAATGGGCTGCCCAGTGAAGTAGTGGATTCTCCATCCCTGGAGATATTTAAAAAGAGACTGGATGTGGCACTCAGTGCCATGGTCTAGCAACCGCAACGGTGGTTCAAGGGTTGGACTCGATGATCTCTGAGGTCCCTTCCAACCCAGCCAATTCTATGATTCTATGATTCTATTATATGTCCTTCTGGTGCTCTGGCCAAGCTCAGGAACACTGTAGTGTCCCCAAACACACGTGACAATCCAATTTAGAGTCCTCCCTCTCCCTTACCTATGCTATGGCCACAGCTGTCGGAAGAGAAACAGGAACTTCTGGGGAGGGAGAGGCTGACCTGTTCTGGGCACGTACCTTACAACCAAATAAACTGCACCCTAAAAATGCCTGTTGCTTTCCACTGCCTGTGAAAGGTGACATGCTCAGATGCATCCAGATTATCTGGGCACACCTGATGTAACTGCCCTGAAACCTTTCCTGCAGGGGCTTGGAGACTGGGATGAAATACAGAAAAACTTACACAAGACCTTGTCACCTTCCTTGTCTTATGTTTGGTACCCAAGAGGAAGGGCAGAAGGAAAGGCTGAAGGGGTGTGTGTGATTTGCCTGGTCCCCTGGCTGTCATTTAAGTAAGTCACTCTTCTTCTCTTTTGCCTGGATGAACTCATAAGTGCAAACACTTGCAGCTTCAAATGTGTCCATTCATTATTGAACAGGAAGGGGTAGCAAAGCACTTCTATCAGAGCCTGGAAATTATAAAAGCAACCATACATGATGCTAGTAAAAACCAAGCTGTTATCAGAGGAAGAAAGGGGAAGAAGGAGAGAAAAGCAAAACCCTTGCATTTATTCCTCTGAGACACAATTAAAACCCCAAATGAAGATTTTCAGGAAGGACCATGTTATTCCCTCTGTTTCATGTGTCACACTCAAAACTAATTATGAATTTGCAGCAGAAGGAGTCTTTAATCTCAGCTTTAGCTACTTAACTCAAAGTTTAAGACTAATGAACCCATAAGATCCCATTCTGCTTGTGCACCAATACAAGCCAGAGATGCCTGGATTGGTATTGGAAGGGTGAGTGTGGTGCAAAGCCTGGTGTGAGGGGAGGGTAAAAAAAGTGCAAAATGTGCAAAAATGTGCAAAATCAGGCCTTGAGGCAGTTCAGAGTGAGACTGGCCATCTGGGGATTAGCTAGTAACATTCAGAGTTATTGTTACATGCCCAGAGGGAATGCCCTTTCTTTCAAAGACAGTTAATTCATTTTTCATGATGGTGTGGACTTGGCCTTTTTTTCCCTCTTGTCTTCAAAAACTACTGAATGCAAATAAAAAAGATATTAGAGATGAATCATGCTTTATATAGAATAGCATTTCTCTCAGGGTGGGCTATGAAATAAGATATATGGAAATAAAAAGCCAGCTTTATATGGCAGATTCTTTTCATTCTTCTCCTTCAAATGTAAAAAAGAAAAATGTAGACTCAAAGCTTGTAAAGATTCAGGTAACCCACAAAACGTGGAAAATGCCTTTTTTCAACTGAAATAGTTCCTCTTTGTCAACTTAAATTCACCTTTTTTTAAAATATTTAATCAGATCTGAAGCCAGGGCAGTATACAAATGAAAACACCAACCACTGAGCTCATGCCTGGAAGCCCTAAGACATCTTTCTCTCCCTTTGATTGGACTGACACATCCGACCCTGGAATTAAAATATCATAATTATGTTCCTAAACAGCCAAGGGTTGGAGAGTTTAAACATTCCCTGGATGGGGATGATGTTTTCTTTACATTGTAGGAGTTAATCTTTTTTTTACCAGGGAAGTTAATGCGATATTGATTTTGTGTGAGGGAAAAATGTGCTGCCATCTTGCGATAGATGCAAAAGGTGAGAAGGGTTGGCAAAAGGAGATTAATATTTTTTATTCATCTTGAGAACATTCCCAGAAAATCTGTAATTGCCCAGCATGTGATTTTTATTTTCTGTGAGGCTAAACATTTTGCACTGTTCTTCTTGCAGCTATAAGTCTCTTTCCCTTTCCGAACACTTACGTAAGAGAAGACTAATGTTATTCCTTGCTATGAAGTGTTGCAGTTAGGTAGCAGCTGTGATGGTATCAGCCAATATGTTGCTTTAATGATCTCACTCATACATTATAAATGAGGAATTTGCAAGACAGGAAAGCATAGTGAGTATAATCTTTAACTGTTAAGCTGCTGAGGAGTTTTCTACATGAAAGTTACAGTCCCTCTGACTTGCCCGTTTGCAAAACCAACCTAGCATCATGCTTGGCTTTAGGTCAATGTAAAACAGAGATGTGGTCAAATCACAAGCCACATTAATAGGTTTACATGAGTTCCAAAAAGCCTGTAGATGCAGTTCACTGTGTTACACCCCAATAAAATTAACCTGTTAATTTCAAAGCAGCATTTTTGCCTCCCGTATCTCAGCTTGGCAGGAGATATGCCCTGAGTTTTGATGCATGCATTTAGCAAATGGTGGCTTTTCAGGATGTTTGCAATCCCCTTTTGAGATGAAACCAGAAATGAGGGTGCTATGGGCTCTGTGACTCCTCCATCAGCTGATAGCTCTTCATTACTGAGGGCAAGTTCTTCATTACTGAGCCATGCAAGTGATGGGTCTTGCCTTCACTTCTGTTTTCCTCTCCATCAGTCACTTCCCTCCTTGCCCTGGAGAATCAGGGGACTGTAAAGGCATCCCATAAGATGCTTCAGACAACTGCATCATTTATTTTCAGCTGAGACCAGAGGGGCTGATATTTTAGTCCCAGTTCCCCAGAGATGAGAATCAGCTGCAAACTTCCCTAAGGCCAAAGGAAACTGCTGCACCCTGTCCTTCCCACTTCTTTGCTGCCAGGTGTGAAGATGTTATTACTTTTCTGCCCTACAACAACATTCTGGGGCCCTGTAAACCCTGACATCCCCACCCTCTCTATTCAGGCTCTGATCCTTTGGCTCTTGGAGTGGTTTTTGTTGGCTGACCCATACTAGATCCCAAAACCACCAGCCCTGTTGTCAATAAACTACAAGCTAATGCCTCTCATTCTTGCCTGCAGGCTATTTTGCTGTAACATAAAGGACATTCCCAATTTCCTTAATGGAAATGAGTCTCTTTCCATCCTTCCACTTTAATAGTTTGCTAAATATATTGGGATCTTTTCTTCATGCAGGATTGCAACACTCTCCTTGCTCAGTGGAGGATTTGGAAGATTTTTGCTTGTTTGTTTTCATTGCATAACAAAGGCATTTCTATATTCTCCAATTTGGGGGCTGCTGGGGTCAGAGAACAGGAGACACAGAGCTTGTTCCCAGGCTCCTCTCACACTCCTCAGCCAAGGGCAGTGGAGGTGAAAACAGCAGAAGAGTAAGAAATTAAAAATAACTCCAGTTCGGAAAGGAGATGTGTGGAAGATATTTCTGCAGCCTTTGAGCCTTTTTTTGAGAATTTTCTTTGTGTTAACTCAACTAAAATCAAAGCAGGAATCTCAGGGAGACATGGTGCAGGTAGTGCTTTGCCAGAAATGAAATTAGATCAAAATTGCTCTCACTAATTTTATGAAGCCATGACCCTAGCCATGAAGCCATGATCCAACTCTGAATTACATTTATATGCAAGCATTTTGATATGGATAATATACTGGAAGAAAAGTATACACTTCCCTACTAAAAGAAAAAAAATAGGATAGGAGACACAATGTCAAAAAGAAGAAGGGCAGAGAAGCAGCCCATTGTTCCACCTGGCACAGCACATGGCTGCAGAGCATTCTCATGTATGTTGTGTGGGCACCTGGAATAACCCATGGTATGGCTGGATGCTTGCAAACATGTGAGGACACTGCTCCAGGGTTGATGGATTCATTCCAGCTGCTCTGGGACAGTTATCAAACCTATGTCTGTGTCCTCCTAGCCCTCATCCCTGGTGAGAAAGCATTCTGTCCAGCCATGCCCCACTGGCATTTCTACTGAACCAGGCAGCAAACCTGCAAGGGTGTCCTCACCAGCTCTCTACCCTGTTGGATATCCCATCTTCTGCAGCCAGTATTAGGTGGACACAGCAGTCTTGAGCTCCTCCATTGGTGGCCTTGATGACAGGTAGGCTGGAATAGGGCACCTGAGCTGGGTTTGCTTTGAGGAGCAGCTCCACATGGTGCTGGGGCCATAGAGAGGTCCCTGTATCAATCAGGTTCAGTCCTTCAGTTGAGCTGATGGCTACAGGGGGAGCATCTGCTGTCCAAAATTTCAGTTGAGGTCACCTCTGAAAGTCACAGGATGCAAGATTAGGGCTATGCCTGAAAGAAATCCACTCTTTGCCACAAGACCTGCTCTGTCTTCCTTTTGCAGACACGTTGCCTTACAGCCAGTGGCAGTGATCCAAGGCCAATCTGTGACTGTCCTCCCTCCTGTTCCTGTTCCTCTTCATTCTTCTTCCCTTTTCTTCATTAAATCCGTCTGCCTCCTACTTGCCACTGTGAGACAATGTTTCATTTGTTTATAAATTAATTTATTTATGCTTTTCAATTCTTTGCTTCTGTATATTTTGTTTCTACAACCTCCATGATAGAAACCATCTTTATTTAAGAGGCTGCTTCTTCTAATCCAAACTTTTGACACCTTAGCCTGCATTTTTTTCACCCTTCATTATTATACTTATATGCCTTCAAGATGAGGCAGTTGCCTGCATTTAGGCACTAGTCTATTATTTACATAACAGGAAAATGAAGTGTTTAATTCCTCTTGAGAAGAAAATATTTTGAAATATTTGATGAAAGATAGATTTAATGACATTAAAGACACAGGACTTGGTGTACTACTGCATGCCATCCCACCTACTGTCCCCCATGAAGCCATGCAGGGTGGCTCCTGGGCCTGCTGTGCAGAGTCCTTGTAGAAAAAAGTGACCTAGCAGCTTAATCAAGAAGAAAAAAGAAAAAACAAAACCTCAGCTGCAATTTTCAAGTTACAAATAGATATTTTTGGGCTCTTTTAATGGCTTCAGAGCAACACAGTTCATCTAACTGCACTCTCTGCCATTTACTTATGGCATTATCTTATATTTGCTTTGCCATCACAGAGAAAATAAAATATTTTCTCAGGCTGACAGACAAGGATTCATGTTCTGCTCTTTCGGTAATTTGGAAAATGAAAATATACTGCTCACAGGGTGTGTTTTTTTTTAACAGATCTATATTTTATCCTGTCTTGTCAGAAGCGAGACAGATTAATGGCTTCTGGAATTTATTTCCAATGCTGATTTTGTTTCCAAAGTTGAGAGAGAAACGAGACAGATCTGCAGACTTCTCTCCATTGGAAAAAGGAAAGTGGCATCTGTTCCTGCTTTGTCCTCAGAGCTGCCAGCAAGGGTGTCTGGATCAACCATCCATCCTCTGCCAGCACATGTAGTCAGGAGGCAACACAGGCAGAGCACCCTTGTTTGCTGATGTAAATGAGAATTGGCCTGGAAGTCCCCTACAAAGCCAACAGTCCCTCAGTTTGCTGAGAGAACAGAAGAGTTTTTAATCATATTTACTTTGATTGTCCTTTGATTGTCCTTGCAACTTGTGTTAAGCAAAGTTTAGCTGCACTTAAAAGACATTGGCTTTTTAACCTCTGGCTGTTCCTCTGGTTTCTGTCATGCTGTGTCACCCCATGTAGAGGGACACAGCAGGTACACACTGGTCCTGCTGCAGATGAGAGCTCTGCTGTGATTGCTCAGTCCTTCTACCAACATTTTGATCAGACCCAGGTTTCTGGATGGTACTTTACCCTGCTTTCTGGAGATTGCTAATCCAAAATGATGGTTTTCCAGCCACAGACTGGAAGATAGTCACAAGACAAAGAGAGATGAAGATACTGAGGCTACAGCCAGGGCAGCTTCCCCAGAGCCCTCATCCAGGAGAAACCAGAGCATGGTTGTAGGGAGGGATGAGGACAGGAGCAAAAGCTGCTGCTGGCTGCACTGGAGGTGGCATTTCAACCTCTTCTCCTTGCTGATAACAATAGGACATGAAGCCAAGTTAGATCAATGCGGTGTTTGCTTTAAAGTGGTTTTCTGTGTGAACTGGAGCAGGAAGAATAGATTACCTGAGCTTCAGAAGAAACTGTTTGCACTGACTTTCTGACACAACATATACCAAAGCCTCCATCACTCCCACAGCAATTTCTGCATTTCCAAAGTTGGTACCTAAGACAGGGCATATTTTGTAATCCAGACTTGATGCAAGCTTTTCAGGTTATGGTGGATTCACAACTTCCTGAATTAAATTGTTCTAACTAACTCAACAGTTGAGAACTTCTGCCTTATCCTTTGTCTGAATTTATCTGTCTTCAGCTTCAAGATGCAGAATCTCATTATGCTCTTGTCACTGAGATTAAGGTTTCCCCTCCGCACAGGTACACAGGGTAGCATTAATCTGCTCACTTTTAACCATCTGCAGTGCACATCTATATCTCCATTAGTTGCCAGTGATCCTTGGATGGTCAAAGGAGAGGAATGGAGCATAGCATGACACAAATTATCTCCTTTCAAATAGATGTCTAGCACAGGTCAGATTAATTACCCTGCAGAAGAGCCTCTTTCTTTCTGACTGGATGGCCAGCTCAAAATTTGGGGAGGTGAACCTTCAGAAACTGCAAGCAGCCACCACTTAATCTGGTGAAGCTATATGGACCAAATTATTGTTTAACCTACAGAAGATGATGCCTACTGTTTCTATCAGTTACATGGTTTTAATAATCCTACTTAGGAAGATTCAACCCTGTTCTTCACTCTGTATCTGCCAGTGGTGGCAAGTGGCTGGAAATTCTCTCACATCTAACTGCAGAGACTCAGTGCCATGTCTATTAGTTACTTCAGTCTCATATCAGCTTTCAGGTTTATACGTGTTCAAATTATACCCATTTCCAGCTTTGAGTGTTTCAGGGTTTCTTGGAATTTATCTTGCTTCCCCTCAAGTAGATTATACAGAAGAAAGAGTGTTGATTTTTAAAACTGAAGAAACTAATAGGGCAATATTTCCTTTCTTTCATCTGATCTGATTTATAAATTGCTACTGCTGCAGCCATGGAGAGGAACAGACTATTGGTGGTATATCCAAAGAGAGTTCAAAGCCTCTTTTTTTCACTATATGGAGTAATGAGTTAAAATCAGTAAGATTCAACATTAATTGATTTCCTATAGGGAAGAGTCTTCCCTATAATATCTGAAAGCTATTAGTCAATGTCTCTTTGAAGTATTAGATTTATTATGAAAACCCAGAAGATATTCTATTTTAAATCAGTGGAAGCTTATGTGCTTACTGGATTATACCTGTGTATTAAATGTAACACTCCCCATCTAATGGATCACAGCAGCATTTTCACACTACTATCATTATTCTGAATCTCACTTTGCTCCTGCACATCCACACAAAAAGTACCTATAAAATGCCTATGTATAATATCATTATGCCCACTTAGTTATCATCTCAGGGATTATTATAATGGGAACATGAGGATCTCCTCTGAGAATACAAGACCTATATAATAGCATCTCTTTATATTTTAATATTTAGGACTTTTCTTTTGAGAGCAACCCTAAGGAGAAGGACCTGGGGATACTGGTGGATGGAAAGCTGGACATGATCCAGTAATGTGCACTCACTGCCCAGAAATCCAACTGGACCTTGAACTGTGTCAAAAGGTGCATCACCAGCAGCTGAATGAAGAGAGGTGATTTTTGCCTCTCTGTTCTGCACCCAACTCAGCTTAGGAGAGATATGAACTTGCTGGAGTAGGTCCAGAGGAGTGTAAAATGACTCAAAAATATTCACATGGCTGGAGCACCTCTCCAATGGAGACAGGCTGGAAGAGTTGGGGTTGTTTAGCTTGGAGAAGAGAAAGCTCTGGGAAGACCTTATACCAGCCTTCCAGTACTTAGAAGGGGCCTATGGGCCTATAAGAATAGTTAGGACAACAACATTTCAGCAGGGCCTGTACCAAACAAGAAAAGGGGTAATGGTTTTAAACTGAGAGAGGGTAGATTTAGATTAGCTATAAAGATTTTTTTTTTAATTAGGGTGGTACAAAACTGGTACAGGTTGCCCGGAGAGGTGATAGATGCCACATCCCTGGAAGTGTTCAAGGTCAGGTTGGATGGGACTCTGAGCTACCTGGTCTGGTTGAAGATGTCCCTTCCCATGCAGGAGTGTTAGACTAGGTGACCTTTAAAAGCCTCTTCATCCTCAGACCATTCTGATTTCTTCAGATGTCCCAAGTGCCTGGCAAAGTGTCCTGAGTTTGAGGTGTTTTCAGTGGGTGGGTTTGTGTTTGTCTATGTTTGTGTGTAGCCATCTGTCCCTGTGTATATTTAATGTGCCTCACACAATGTGGTAGCTCTTCTCAGAGATGTAGTTTCTAAGAAGAAAAATGGATTCACAATGCCCAGACCTTTAGAGGACTGAAGGTCTTGTGCTTGGACTCTGTCATTCCCAGCTCCATGCTGAAGGTGTTACAAACTTCAAGCCAGGCAAGAGTGACTGACGACTGAATGTCCCCCACCTGCATTTTGCTATAGTAGAAAGCAAATAGCATCTCAGTTTGTGACTGTAGGCTACAACTACTGATCAAACTCACTGAGTTTAAGTGGTCCTGACGGCTCTGTCAGTGGGATGTTTTATGGGGCTTCAGCCAACCCAACACAGAATATAACTGCTGGGATTTCTGCCCAGTGCTTATGCACCACTGCTGGTGTGGGATCATTGTAGTCAGCATGTGTGAAGACATGGCCAGATGGCAGCATGGGGAGGGCAGGGAGGGGCTGATAATGAAATTGTACCTTATGGGGGAGAAGGCAGAAGACAACAACTGGATGAGACCTGAGCCTGCAGAGGAGGAAAGGAGAAGGCATGAGGACAGCTCCTTCTCAAGCACAATGATCCTGGTTGCCAAAGACAGCATTGGCACCGTGGGATGCAGTTGTGCACCTCAGTTGTGTACTGGCTGTGCTGGGTGGGAGCCATCATCTATCACTCTTTGGCAGAGAGCCTGGGAGAAATGATTCTGTAAGAATAAGGTTCAGGTATTACCTGATTTTGTCACATCTCCAGTC